>NW_011494677.1:1974040-1985684 GCF_000754665.1 Bison bison bison | reverse complement strand
AAAAAAAAAAAAAGGAAAGGAGGAGGAGGGGGAGGGGACTGTAGCCAGGAAACTCTTAAACAATTCAAACTGTGAAAGAAAAGGGAAAGGGGGAAAAAGAAAATTCGTCCATTATGTGAGCAAAAGCCAAAAGTCTGAGAAAGGTTATATATATAATATATATATGAAGTACTCTTACCATCTGGGTCTGAACTACGTTTGGAAAGCTCATACCCCTAAGACTCTTAAACATTTATTGCCCTGTAATATTACCTAAATGTCTACTACCATTTTATTCAAATAGAACTTAATGGGAAATGATTTCAGTCATGTACCAGTGGAAATGTAAAATGAGTGTCTCTGCCAGGCCAGATGGCCAGCCACCTTTTAAAAGTGCAAAGAGACTTTTCTCTGCCACTCAGGTCACTTCCCAGACCTTCCAAATGAATCATTTGCCACTCGGCTCTCTTTAATAAACCCAGATGGCAGGAAGGGGCCCAGATCTCATGTCCACATTTTTTTTTTTTCAGAATCAGAGGAGCTGGAGCCTCAGAGATGGAGCCCAGAGGTGACAGGAGTGTCCCAAGGGAAAGGGACTTATCCCACAGTCACAGTCACTGGCGGAGCCAGGGGACACAGTTAATTCAGGCAGAAAGGCCAGGTGGTCGCTTGCTGTCAGGCTCTAGATCAGGTACTTCCACAAAACAGGAACAAGATTTCTGACCAAAGAAAGGACAGGAACACGGAAGAAGGAAGTATAAGAGGCCTTTTCTTTCTTTCAATATTTTTTTTTTGACGTGCACCTTTTTTTTAAAGTCTTTATTGAATCTGTCGCAATATTGCTTCCGTTTTATGTTTTGGTTTTTTTGGCCACGAGGCATGTAGGATCTTAGCTCCCTGACCAGGGATCGAACCCACACCACCTGCATTGGACAGTGAAGTCCTAACCACTGGACCCCGAGGGCAGTCGCCGTAAGGTTCACCAGGAATCCTCACAGGAAGGCTCCGTGAGAAGATGCATACACAGGCTTTTTGGGTACAACACAGACACGTTCTACGGTCCTTCACCCCAGGAACATACCAGGGGGTGTCCATGCCCCTCTTTCTCCACACACCTCCCGATACCGGCCCTAGTTCCCTACCTGCCTGCCTTCTTTCTTTAATTCTTACAAAATCTGACTCATCACCGGAGGAATTCAGGGTCACCCTGAAATCTGTAAGATCACCGTGGACATGGCTGGCCTGTGAGACGGCATGTAGGAGTTTTACAAAAGAAATGATTTGTTACTTATGGTCGTGAGGAGAGAAGAAAACATCAAACCCCCTCCCTCCTCTCTAAAAATTAAATGAGGCGATTTTCTCTCATTTTCTATTCCTTGAAAAATTAAATATAATTACTTGTCCCTTAAAACTGGGACAAAGGATGGGGGAGGGGCAGGATAAGGGTAGGGCCTTAAAAAGTATTGTGCATAAATACATAAATACTATTGTGCATAAAATAAGTAAGATACAGGGATATATTGTACAGCCCAGGGGATATAACCAATACATTAAAATAACTTTAAATGGGGTATAATTTATAAAAATATTGAATCACGATGTTGTACACCTTAAACTAATATAATGATGTAAATCAACTGGACTTTAATAAAAAGAACTATGTACATAAAAGTAGCAAATTCATATATATAATAGTCTAAGCTTAGAAATATATTTACTTGTATATCTATTACATACACACACACATATACATACATATATATGTGCTCATTAAAATAAATAACAAAAGTAGTAAAATTTATATATATAATATTCTTGGCTTGGGAATATTTTTACTTATATATCTATTATATATATATACACACTTACATACATGGGGCTTCCCTGGTGGCTCCCTGGTGGCAAAGAATCTGCCTGCCAAGCTGGAGATGCAGATTTGATTTCTGGGTTGGGAAGACCCTCTGGAGAAGGAAATGGCAAGCCACTCTAGTATTCTTGCCTGGAGAATCTCTTGGACAGAGGAGCCTGGCGGGCTATACTCCATGGGGTCACAAAAGAGTCAGACATGACTGAGCAAGTAAATAACAAAACAAACACACACATATGTATGTATACATAAACAGAAACACTTAGAGGGTGAGGAAATAATTGAAATTATTTCAATTTTTAAAATAGCTCCTGATTTTGTCATACCTTAATTTACTTTTTGCCAATTGTGATGTATTTTTCCCGTTCTCCACTTTACCTTAGTTTACTAACATAGGAACTTACTGCTGCTAAAATTTCTTCCAACATTTTCAAACTCTATTTCACCTGTGACATCTCTCGTTTAACTTTATACTGTGTGTGTTTGCGTCTTCTCTATTTTACTTGATCAGTCTTGCCAGAGATTAAACTACTTCATTAACCTTTTCCCAGATGAAGAACAGCACCACCAGTCAATCAGCTAGTCGGGCTGAAGTCCTTAGCACCATCCTGACCTCATGTCGGATCCATGTACAAATCCACTGGGACAAGATATACTCTGCACCTCACTTCCTCTCCCTCCCACCCCCTTTACCAGCCTCGGTATTCCCCCCCACGACCACTGTAAACCCCCTTCTTCAGGATATGACTTCCAGTTCCCTCCGTGACCTCATCTGCCCCTTTCAACTCTCTCGTCAGCCACTGGCCAATGCGACCTCCTTGTTTTTCCTCCAACGAGCCAGAAAATCCCTCTTGCAGGGTTTCCCCATTGATGCTCTGTCTACCTGAAATGCTGGGAGAGTGCAATTGGTATTTTAAATCTTCTCAAATTTCATCTTCCATCTTTCTCAGTAAACTAATTCAGCTCCTTCTTCACGATGAAATTAGAAGCCAAAAGATATCCAAGATCTAACATGGAGTGGGAGTTGGGGACTCTAAGAGGGGCCGGGCTTGGTTGCCAAAGACAGGTGGCCAGGATGTGGGGAGATGCAGAAACACGCTCAGGGTGGGCACCATGGTGGGCAGGAGGGTGAGCACGCAAAATGTCTCCAGTCTCTGTCTTCGGTGAGAGCCTCACAGTCCTCCAGCCGTCAGTGGCTGACTCCAGCTCTCTCGATGCTTCTCTCAATTGCAAAATCACTTTACAGTTTAAAAGGCACCAACCACACATGGAGAATGTTCTCTGGGAAGCAGTTGTTCTCCTTGACCTTTCACTTCCCAGCTAAGTCCACTAGCCAGCCACCCCTACACACACACACACGTGCCGTCTCCTTCTATCACGTCTGAAATGAAGCATGTCCCACCTGGTCACAGGTCTCCACGTCTGCTGTTTGCCTGGGAGAATGTATCTAACCAGTATCTCCTCTGTGCTTCCCACTGTCCCCTCAACACCCACCCCACCCTACAGACCCTTCCTCTCATCAGCATGAAAACAAGGTCAAGTTGATCCCTGCTTAGGAGTAAAATACCTCCGTGGGCGCTCTAGCTTCCACCCTCTCTGTTTACACCCCATTCACAGCCAAGATGCTCAAAGAGGGTATCTCACTCCTGTCTCCACTTCCTCTTCTCTGTCTCACTCCTCAGTCCACCACATCAGGCCCACACCCCACGGCTCCATGCTACTTGCCCAAATCCCAACTTCGTCCTTAGTCTGCACCTCTTATGCCTTCATTTTCCTGACCTCTAGGTAGCACTGAATGTTGTTGATTCCCCCTCCTCCCGGAAGTGCGCCACCCCCAATCTGGCCCGATCTACAGCAGTCAACGTGGCATCTTTCACTGTTTTCTTGCTCTCACCCTGTTAGATCTTAGATTGCTTCTCCTCCCTTGGACTCCACGGGTCCATTCTCTTGGCTTTTTTCTTAACTCTCAGACTTGTTCATAGTTTCTTCTTCCTCAGCCCATATCTTCAATGATGTCCCTTAAATGTAGGTGTTCTTCAGAGTTCTGGGCTCAGCCCTCTTTGCAAAATCTCCCTTCGTGAAACCATCCTGGTTCAGTGGTCACCCTTATGTTGACATCTTCCAGATGACAGATAGATTAAAAGACATTGGATCAATAGATACATAAATGATAGATAGATAATGAGAGATGACAGGTAGATAGATGATAGAGAGATAGATTAATAGACGTTAGATAGATAAATTGATAAATGATAGATGATAGACAGATTGATAGATGATAGATAAAGGTAGTTACAAATACATATCTCATTCAGACCTTCCTTCTGAATTGCAACCTCTTTCCTGGTAGACAGCCAATAGGCACTTCAAACTCAGTATATCAGCAGGCATTTCCCACCGACCACCCAAGCCTGGTCCACTGATCCTATCTCAGGAGCAAGATCACTACCACCATCCCACCCAGTGCCCCAAATAAAATGTGGGATCCCCATTTGGCTCTTTATTTTCCCTTTTTCCCCTCCCTGCTGCCACCTACCATTAGATGGAATAAATTTGTTTCTTTCAGTCTCCAATATATTTGCCTCTGTTTTGACTTTCTAGTTTTCGTGACTCCAACAAGCCTTGTCTACTTTCTGCTTTTGGTTTATACTTTCAAAATTCATTCTCCATGTTTTGGAATGTGTTCTGATTACAAAAGTTCTATGTATCTATTAAATGTTAAAACCACATATGAACACAAAGATAAAAATGAAAATGGCCCATTCTATATATGTGCATATATTGTATGTTGCATACTTTAAAATAAAATTGAGATCATACCCTATATGTATTATTTTGATACTATTCTTCTCCACTAAATAATATACCACAAAACATTTCCATGTTAACCATTTGTAACTATGCCAATTTCATAGGCAAAATAAAGTATTAGTATCTTAATTTACATTTCTTTGATGAAGTCACTTAAACATAATTTTATGTGATTTTTAGTTATTTGAATATGCTTTCCCTAATGATTGGTTCATGGCACTTACACATTTTGCTTTTTATGTTTATTTATTATTAATTTCTTTTTGTATGAGATTTCCTATAGGTATTATATATGTCCCAGATCTTTCCAAAAATTGTAATCTTGCTTTCATTTTTACATATTGCAGTTTAGGAACTGAATTTAATATAATGGTATCTGTTAACATTTCCCCTTATAGTTTTCCCCTTGCTTTAATGCTTAGAAGTCTTCTCCTTGACAACAGGTAGAAGGTCAACTGTATTTTCTACTCTTATTTATGTATTTTTAAACTTTGGCATTAGATGGTTTAATACATTTGGAATCAATTTTTGACTATGGTATAAGGTGGGTTCTGTGTACATATTTCCAATTATTTACTCAGTTGTCTGAATACCATCTATTAACCAAAATATTTTCACATATACAAAATTCCAGAAATACACTTCAGTCAGTTTTGGCCTTTCAGTTTAGTTTCCCTGATCTGTGTCTGTCACTCTCAGTTTTTACTATTTTAGTATTTATACAGCAATTTTTACATGCAAGAGCAGCAACTCTTCATGTCTTCTCTATCAAAATTTCTTTGGTTGCTGTATTTTCTATACAGACTTTAGTATTATTCTTTAATGTTTTGCAATTTCTATTCAAATTTTAATTGCAATTATATTAAAATTTTCTATCAACTGTTAATTAAGTGGTCTTTTTTATGTTTCAATACAAGTATGAAATTTTCTTCATGTATCTATTGCAAATTTTCATGTGGGTTATTTTCCAGAAATGGAATAATTTGCTAATGCTATATGAGTGGGAATTTTATTCATATATTATCCAGTAGTCTGTTTATAGTGTAGAGCAAACCTATGAAACCTCGTACATTTATTTTGTAGCTAGACAACTCTTAAGTGGGCTCTCCTGGTGGTGCAGTGGTAAAGAATCTACCTGCCAGAGCAAGAGATGCAGGTTCAATCCCTGGGTCGGGAAAAGACAATGGCAACCAACTCCAGTATTCTTGCCTAAACCCATAAACAGAGAAGCCTGGCAGGTTACAGTCTATGGGATCACTAAGAGTTGGACATGACTTAGCAACTAAACAACAACAATCTTATCAAATACTTTTTAATGCTAGTAGTTTTTCAAATCCATCCTGTAAATTTTCAAGGTTATCAAGAATAGAATATATGTCAAGAATTTAACCTGTTATATCACATCAGATTTTTTCTTCTTTCCAATATTTAAGTTTCATATTTTCTTGTTCTTTTTCTAGGACTTTCAGAAGTCTATTAAGTAATAATGCTGGTAGGCAGTGTTTCATAAACTTAAATAGGACTGTCTATAGCTGTTTTATTAAACATATTTATGTCTCTTTATTTAATATACCTGTTATTCACCACTTTAAAGTATTTTTACAGTTCAAGTTTCATAAGAATGTGTTTGTAATTAATTAGGATTGGAAATATTACAAATTTGGGGGGGAAATCTATCAAGTTATGTCATAATTTGACTTGGCTATTGGTATGGTGAATATTATTCAAAATAGATTAGTGCTAAAGCATCTTTACATCTCTGGAATAATCCTTTTCTGGCGACCCATAGTCAGCCTTCAATATTCTATCAGATGCATATGTGTGTGCTTACTAAGTCACTTCAGTCATGCTCAACTCTTTGGGACCCTATGGACCATAGCCCGCCAGGCTCCTCTGTCCATGGGATCCTCCTGGCAGGAACACTGGAGTGGGTTGCTGTGCCCTCCTCCAGGGGATCTTCCAGACCCAGGGATCGAACCTGTGTTTCTTAAGTCTCCTACATTGGCAGGCAGGTTCTTTATCACTAGCACCACCTGGGAAGCCCATTCTATTGGATACAACTTGCTAATATTTCAAGGATTTTTGCACTTACACTCAAATGCGGGATTGACTTATAGCTTTTATATCTAAAGTATTAATTGTCATGTTTTGGGTTTAATACTATAACATCTGGCCAACTTGGAAGTTTTCCACCTTTTCCTCTGCTCTGAAATGACTTAGGATAAGAAGCATTTCCTTCTTGAATATTGTCCCATAAAATATTTTGGGGAAATAATAATTTTACTCATTTTTCAAATGCATCTATATGTACTGGTAACTTTCTAAATAGTCTAAATATTTGTAGATACGATTTGCTTTTTATTTCATTCCATACAAAAGTTGTATTTTTGCCTTTCTAATGTCCAACTGATAGATGGTTTATATATGGGTTTTTATTAGAAATTTTTACTTTTGCATCATGATCAGACAGTGGGGCCTGTAAAATTTCTAGTCTGTGAAATTTATTGAAGATTTCTTTGTAGCCAAGAGTGGGATTAAATTCTCATAAACATAGCATGGATGTTTCAAAAGAAGATGTATTTCTATTTAGAAAGTACATGATTCTGTATATATTAAGACGTCTGATGTATGTTTCATTAGACTCAATGTCATTATTTACTGAAAGTTTGTTGAACTTACATGCTGGATTGTCGGCAATATTCTTCCTGGTCCTTGGCATTGCCGTATGTTTTTCCTACTCTATTTTTAATCTTATAGGTCATTCTCATAGGATTCTGGGAGGCAGAAATCAGACATTCACAATCACAACTTCGTTTTACCCTCAAGTCTCTAGAGAAGTCTTTCTAAAATGTAAGCATCATAACAACACTTTTTGTCTAAAACTTTTAAAATATTCCATTTCCACTCCCTACTCTCTATCCCTTCCCTTGGTGCCCTTGGGATAAAGGGCAGACCCTTTAAAATGGCCAGGAGAGCCCTTCAAGTACGGATGCTGCTCGCCTCATCCACCTCCTCTCCTGACACTCCTCCCTGTAACTCGATCCATCAGGCACTGATGCTGGGCCTGCTCCACTTTTCTCTCTTCCTTGCTGCAGGGGTTCTGCATCTGCGACCCTATAACACCCAGAACTTATTCCTCACCCTCTGCCTTCACTTAGATCCTTCTTGCTCCTTAGGACAGAGGTCCCCAACCTCCGGGATCTAACGCCTGATGATCTGAGGTGGAGCTGATGTAATAATAATAGAAACAATGTTAGTTACTCAGTCATGTCTGACTGTGCAACCCCATGGACTGTAGCCCACCAGGCTCGTCTGTCCATGGGATTCTCTAGGCAAGAATGCTGGAGTGGGTCGCCATTCCCTTCTCCAGGGGATCTTCCTGACCCAGGGATCAAACCTTGGTCTCTCGTTTTGTAGGCAGATTTCTTTACCATCTGAGCCACCAGGGAAGCCCTAATAGAAATAAAATGCCCAATAAAATAATGCACTTGAATCTCAAAACCGTCTCTCACCAGTCCATGGAAAAATTGTCTTCCATGAAACCAGTTCCTGGTGCCAAAAGGTTGGGGAACCACTGCTCTAGGTCTCAGCTTAGATATCACTTTCCACCCTAGAAAGAAAAGTGAAAGTGAAAGTCGCTCAGTCCTGTCCAACTCTTTGCGACCCCGTGGACTATGCAGGCCATGGAATTCTCCAGGCCAGAGTACTGGAGTGGGTAGCCTTTCCCTTCTCCAGGGGATCTACCCAGCCCAGAGATTGAACCCAGGTCTCCCACATAGCAGGCAGATTCTTTACCAGCTGAACTCCAAGGGAATCTGAAAAATACTGGAGTGGGTAGCCTAACCCTTCTCCAGGGGATCTTCCCAACCCAGGAATCGAACTGGGGTCTCCTTCATTGCAGGCAGATTCTTTACCAACTGAGCTATGAGGAAAGCCCTCCCACCCTTGAGCTGGCTCTATAACTCCTTCTGAATTCCAGCTTACTTCTTATTGCTGTATTTAGTATTTATCTCCTTGTGCCATAATTGCCTCCTGTTTCAATTAGTTGTGAGTTCCTGTGCCCAGATATCGGGTGACATATTCATGGCCTAGAGAAGTGCTCTTCACAGAATCAGCTCCCAACAGAACTGCGGCCAGGGTGCAGGCTGCGGGAGCACTTCCGGTCTCACTGTGTGTATGGATCCATGCTGATGACCAGGCACCGGGCAGAACTGAGCTTTCATGTTGAATACTTTGGACAAGTAACAATTATAAGTGACTTTTTTTCTTATTATTTTAATGTTCTTTAAAATAAAAACAATAATTTTCTGGTGGCAACCTAGAGGGATGGGATGGGGCAGGAGTGTAGGAGGGAGGTTCAGGAGGGAGGGACCATATGTAAACTTATGGCTGATTCTTGTTGTTAAATGGCAGGAAGCAATACAACATTGTAAAGCATATATTTTGTTCGGTTTTTCCATTTCAAGTCAAAGAATAAACTTTGCTACTCTATGTTGGACGGAACCAAAGTCATCCAAAGTTAATTTTGATGTAATTGAATGTATCCATGGTTTGCTTCCGATGTGTGGTTTTGGACTAAGAAGTAGATTTCCATCTAAGGGATTCCATTTTTCTCACTTAATCCACCAGGAACTTAATTCTATGTAGAAAGTGAAGCGGATGTCTAATTTGTGAGCAGTTTGAAGGGCAAATCGAACTGGAAGACATTCTGGTTTGCCTCTTGGTTACCTCCCACACGACCTTGGGAAATGCATTTCTTTTCCCTAAGCCTCAGCTTTCCTCACTTGCAAAAAGAGAGCAATCTCCCCCCATCTCAGAGTATTCTCATTTAAATCAAATGGTATCCATCGCTCCCAGGGGCACAGTGCCTGCTATCAAGTAGGTGCTCAGAAATTCTGGTTCCTGTTTTGCTCTTCTAACCACATGAGTTATTTCCTATGACTTAGTTATTTCTTACGTGATAATCTGTTTAATGTTCGTCTTCTGAATGTACTGTGAGATCCATTTGTTTTGTTTTCTGATCTGTCTCCAGAACAAACAGCCCAGCCCACTGCAGGCTCTCCGTAAATATTTGCTGAATTCCTCATTAAGTGTCTCCTCTTCCCATGCCCTAGCTCTCATCTCTGCCAGCTACTGTCTGCCTTGTTAATTAATGGTTACTAAGAACAGCCTTAGGTGTAGGATTGATATAATTTTATTCACAATTTTGGGAGGAATAAATGAGTGCCAGAGTTATAAAGAAACTTTCAAAGTCCCTGACGCTGGAAATGCCCCAAATCCAAGAATTATTCTCTCACATGAACTATCCATGTTACTGGAACTCACCAAATACCCATTTTATCCACAGGACCCCTTTCATAGTTTCGTACCCTGTAGAGTCATAGGTCAATTCAGTTCAGTTCAGGTCAGTCACTCAGTTGTGTCTGACACTTTGCTACCCCATGGACTGTAGCACACCAGGCTTCCCTGTCCATCACCAACTTCCAGAGCTCACTCAAACTCATGTCCATTGAGTTGGTGATGCCATCCAACCATCTCATCCTCTGTCATCCCCTTCTCCTCCTGCCCCCAATCCCTTCCAGCATCAGGGTCTTTTCCGATGAGTCAACTCTTCACATGAGGTAGCCAAAGTTTTGGAGTTTCAGCTTTAGCATCAGTCCTTCCAATGAACACCCAGGACTGATCTCCTTTAGGATGGACTGGTTGGATCTCCTTGCAGTCCAAGGGACTCTCAAGAGTCTTCTCCAACACCACAGTTCAAAAGCATCAATTCTTCAGCACTCAGCTTTCTTTATAGTCAAACTCTTACATCCATACATGACTACTGGAAAAACCATAGCTTTGACTAGACAAACCTTTGTTGGCAAACCTTTTTTGTCTCTGCTTTTTGATATGCTGTCCAGGTTGGTCATAGCTTTTCTTCCAAGGAGCAAGTGTCTTTTAATTTCATGGCTGCAGTCACCATCTGCAATGATTTTGGAACCCAAAATAATTGTCTGTCCCTGTTTCTATTGTTTCCCCATCTATTTGCCATGAAGTGATGGGACCAGATGCCATGATCTTAGTTTTCTGAATGCTGAGTTTTAAGCCTTTTTCACTCTCCTCTTTCACTTTCATCAAGAGGCTCTTTAGTTCTTCTTTGCTTTCTTCCGTAAGGGTAGTGTCATCTGCATATCTGAGGTTACTGATATTTCTCCCAATAATCTTGATTCCAGCTTGTGCTTCATCCAGCCCAGCATTTCTCATGATGTATCTGCATATAAGTTAAATAAGCAGGGTGACAATATACAGCCTTGACGTACTCCTTTCCCAATTTGGAACCAGTCTGTTGTTCCATGTCCAGTTCTAACTGTTGCTTCTTGACCGGCATACAGATTTCTCAGGAGGCAGGTCAGGTGGTCTATATATTAAAATGGATAACCAACAAGGACCTGTGTAGCACAGGGAACTCTACTCAATGTTTTGTAATTACCTGTATGGAGAAAGAATCGGAAAAAAAATGAATATATGTTTAACCGAATCAGTTTGCTGTACACCTGAAACTAACACATCATTGTAAAACAACTATGTTCCAGCATAAAATAAAAAGAGAAAGGTAGAAAAAAATAGGAAGTCAGAACCTATGAGGGAAAGGAATCAGAAAAGGAATATATATATATATGTGTGTGTGTGTATATACACACATATATGTATATATATGCATAACTGAAAGAGACATATATATATAAAACTGAATTGCTATGCTGTACCTCTGAAACTTACATGATATTATAAATCAATTACACTTCAAATTTAAAAAAGGAAAGAAAAGGAAGAGACCAGAGCTCCCTCTCCAGGGATACCCAGAGAGAAGGTATCTTTCTACAACTCAGGAAGAAAGCTCTCACCAAGAACCAAATTTCCCGGCACCTTTGACTTCCCAGCCTTCAGGAAGTTAAGAAATAGATGCCTGTTGTTTAATATATATATATATATATATATATATAT
>NW_011494677.1:1953870-1973940 GCF_000754665.1 Bison bison bison | reverse complement strand
ATATATAAAAGTCAGCTAACCTTGGCTAGTCTTGCTGGGGACTAAGAAGTAAGAACATGTCTTTTCCAGGTAGAATTGTGTGTTCATCGTGGCTGGGAAGGTAGAAGGGTGAAATTGGGAAAGTAAGAAAGAAACATGATTGGTTGACCATTTCCCTTCATCCCACAATGGACAGTTACAGGAGTGTCCAGGCCCTCATTGCCACAACAAAACCAGTCAGCTCCCAATAGGGAGTGAGTGAGTGAAGTGAGTGAAGTCGCTCAGTCGTGTCTGACTCTTTGCAACCCCAGGGACTAAACAGTCCATGGAATTCTCCAGGCCAGAATACTGGATGGATAGCCTTTCCCTTCTCCAGGGGATCTTCCCAACCCAGGCATCGAACCCAGGTCTCCCACATTGCAGGTGGATTCTTTACCACCTGAGCCATAAGGGAAGCCCAAGAATACTAGAGTAGGTACCCTGTCCCTTCTCCAGCAGATCTTCCTGATCCAGGAATCGAACCGAGGTCTCTTGCATTGCAGGTGGATTCTTCACCAACTGAGCTATCAGGGAAGCCGCATATAAAGAGTGACTTGGAAATGATGGGGAACACAAGTAGGGAAAAGGCTAAAGAATGACAAATGTTTCTTTCTTGGTTAAATAGCAGCTTAGGTGCTAGATGGGGATCTGGCCTATCTCTCCAACGTTTATACAGAGAAAGAAATTTAAAGAACAGAGAGAAAGGGAGGAAGGGGGAACCAGAGAGAGAGGAAAAGCACCACCAACCAAGCTACTTGGGCTTGGATTGGCCGCTGCACGAATCATTAGCTTTCCCGAGGAATGATCAAGAGTGTCATTAGGATGCATTAAGCATCATCTAACAGGGCCTGGGGAGTGCAGGAAGGCTCTCTCGCTCCTGCATAATCGATGCCGATTACTCAAAACTTGCTCCTCTCAGAATAT
The DNA here is from genome assembly GCF_000754665.1 of Bison bison bison. NCBI lineage: Eukaryota > Metazoa > Chordata > Mammalia > Artiodactyla > Bovidae > Bison > Bison bison. The sequence continues at coordinate 1,972,998 of NW_011494677.1, read as the reverse complement.
CCTCACCCCATTAGCACCAACCCCTGTCTCTCACATACAAACTTTCACCTCATCCCTTGAGTCTTTCCTCTGGGGATGGAGGAAGCCCCGGGCTTTCCAGAACAACCACCCTAGACTCCTGAACTGCGGAGGGAAGAAGGACAGAGCGGCATTAAAGAGCTTCTTCAATGTATTTCTTGTATCAGCTCATTCCGTGGGGTGCTGGATGTTTGGGTTGGCGTCCGAGTCATTCTCGCTCGGCCTCTTGCCTTTCACCTCCTCTGTTTAAATCCCTCCTACACAACCGCCCCTTTGCCTTCAGGCCGGCTTGGTCCCCTCCACCCCTGCTCCCCCTCCCCACTCCCCCTTTCCTCCTCCCTATCTCATTTTCTGTCCCTTTAAATGAGGTCACCCTGACTGAATGAAGGACAGGAGGCCCAGAAGAGGTCAGACATTAGCACTGCTATAACTGCACTGCTACTGAAACTGGGCAAACCCATCCATCACTGGCTCCACCACTCCATTAGGCCTCCCGTGAAATATGCCCTGCTCTGAATCGCATAGCCATACATCTCCCGGTCTAGACACCTTCCTGTTGTGTGAAGATCAATGCCGCACGGTCGTGCATCATGTGTCATCCGGTAGCCCTCACTCTAATAACCGTGTCTATTCTCTAGTCTGCAGGATAAATTATGGCTCTGAGAAAGTACTATATTATTCAGCAACCTTGGTCACTAATGGATTATTGGGTTTATTGGTTGATAATATGAGCTCCCTTTCTCTCTGGCTGTCTTTTTTTTGCCCCCCTCCATTTTTAGCCAAATCTCACTTTTATTTATTTATTTCTCTCTATTTCTATTTGATTTGGCTCAGGAGTTGAGTAATGGTTGCTTTAGACTTCTGTCAACATATCTCCTGAATCAAACCCTGAAAAAGGATGATGCTCTGAAATAAGCCCAATCAGAAAGAATTCTCTGTGGTCACCTATGAAATGATGGACCGAGTCCAGGGACGTTTTGTTTTGGCTTTGGTTTCCTGAGGCTTTCGTGGAGGTGCTTTCTAATCGAAGGGCAGCTTTAAAGAACCAAGTTCAAGTTGGGCACCGGGAGAGTCACGTGTCCCATGAGTCTCAGCGTCACAGAGTCTCCTTCTGCACGGGCCTTTCTGCATCTTTGATTACTTCCATTCAGCACTGCAAGATGCTGATAATTGCCATGGTAACACTGACTCTCAGCTTTCCTCTCTGGAAAATGGGTGAAGAGGGTGGAACCCAAGTGGACACAAAAGGAGGAAAAAACCAATTAGAGGGAAGAACGCTGAAGGTATAAGTGTAAATGTTGACCCCCATTAACTCTGGGGGAAAAAAGATGGTTTCCAACCACGTAATTTTTGAGAACAATGAAATTTTATGTTTAAAATGATAGGCTTCCCTGGTGACTCGATGGTCAAGAATCTTTCTGCCTGCCAATGCAGGTGGCCTTCCAGCCCTCATCCAGGAAGATCCCACATGTTGCAGAGCAATGAAGCTCACGCGCCCCAACTATGGGGCCTGCGCTCTAGAGCCTGGAAGCTGCAACAGCAACGACCACATGCCACAGCTACTGAGCCCATGTGCCCTGGAGCCCGAGCTCCACAGCCAATGCGACGAGAAGCCCTCGCAACTAGAGTAGCCCCTGCTCTCCGCACCTAGAGAAAAACCCTTGCAGCAAAGACCGTCTAGCACAGCCAAAAATAATTAAATAAAATTATTTTAAAATTGGTAAAGTTTTATAAAGAAATACAGTTTTCCTTTGAGAGCTGTCCAGAGATAGGGTAGGCTTCCCTTGAAAAGAAAGAGCCTCTTGTCCCTCAGAATTCAGGAGAGGGTGACATTCTGGAAAGTGTGGTATAAGCAGGACCCTCAAATGTGCGAGGAAAGTTCAGCCAAGGTGACCTTTCGTGTCCTGTCCACTCTTTAGACGCTGTGATTTTATGATATACATGGCAAATAGCACGGTTTGAGACACTTTTTAAAAGACATAATTTTTAGTAATAATCACTGGAGAGAGGGGTGGAGGGAGGAGGCGGGGGAGGTGGTTGACTACAGAGGCTTTGATGCCTTTTTCCCATGTGTCACTTCATATCTGGGTTCCCAGGGGTAAATGCTTGTTCTGATGTTTATTCCTTCCATTGTTCTGCTCAATTGTGCTTCTGAACAAGAGCACCAGGGCAGAGTTAGGACTTGGGCAACACTGGAAAGAGAAGAAGCAGAGGGAGCCAGAGGCTCAGAAAAGATCTTCATCTGATCCTCAAAACATGAACCATGTAGGCATTTCCCCAATTCACTCAAAGACCAAAGCCACTTGCAGAATTCTCTCTCTGACCTCACATATTTCTCTTGTCCCCTCAGTTCTCAGGCCGAAGAGCCCTGCCCTGGGGCCAGCTAGGGCCTTGCACCACTTCAGGGCCTGAGAATCTGAATGTATCTTATTTATATGTTGATTTTTTTTAATTAATAAACTTATTTTTAAAGCCCTTATAGATTTACAGAAAATTTTAGTAAAAAGTACAGAGTAATTCTCATACAGAGAATTCCTATATCCCCTTCCCCTAACATAGTTTTCCTTATTATTAACATCTTATATTAGTTTAATACATTTGTTACAGCTGATGAGCAAATAGTGATTCATCATTATTAAGCAAAAGATTGTGGCATCTGGCCCCATCACTTCATGACAAATAGATGGGCAAACAATGGAAACAGTGACAGACTTTATTTTCTTGGGCTCCGAACTCACCGAGGACAGTGACTGCAGCCATGAAATTAGAAGATACTTGCTCCTTGGAAGAAAAGCTATGACAAACCTAGACAGTGTATTAAAAGGCAGAGACATCACTTGGCTGACAAAGTTCTGTGTAGTCAAAGCTATGATTTTCCTAATAGTCATGTACAGATGTGAGAGCTGGAACCATAAAAAAGGCTGAGCACCAAAGAATTGATGCTTTTGAACTGTGGTGTTAGAGAAGACTCTTGAGAGTCCCTTGGACAGCAAGGAAATCAAACCAGCCAATCCTAAAGGAAATCAAACCAGTCAATCCTAAAGGAAATCAACCTTGAATATTCATTGTAAGGATTGACGCTGAAGCCGAAGCTTCACGACTTCGGCCGCCTGCTGGAAAGAGCCACCTCATTGTGAAAAAAACCCTGATGCTGGGAAAGATTGAGGGTAGGAGGAGAAGGGGGTGACAGAGGATGAGATGGTTGGATGGCATCGGTGACTCAATGGACATGAGTTTGAGCAAGCTCCAGGAGTTGGTGAAGGACAGGGAAGCCTGGTGTGCTGCCATCCGTGGGGTCACAGAGTCAGACACGACTGAGTGACTGAAAAACAGCAGCAATTTGTTAAGTAAAGTGAGTGGTTCATGTTAAGTTTCACTCTGCGTTGCAAGTGCCATGGGATCTGACAAATATATCTGCCAGAACAGTATCTTACAAAGTAGCTTCCCTGCCCTAACAATTCTCTGTGCTCCATCTATTTAACCCTCTCTCTTTTTCCCCAAGCCCCTGGCAACCATTGATCTTTTTATTGTCTCTATAGTTTTGCCTTTTCCAGAATGTCTTACAGTTGGAATCAGGCAGTATGTAGCCTTTTCAGGTTGGTTTCTTTCATTAGCATTTGTTTTTCCTTCATGTCTTTTCATAGCTCAGTAGCTTATTTCATCTTCTCACTGAATAGTATTCCACTGTATGAATGAACCACAGCTTATCGATCCATTCAGAATCTTACTGAAGGTCATCTTGATTGTTCCAAGTTTTGGCCATTATGAATAAAGCTGCTAAAAATATCCACATGAAGGTTTTTATCTGGATGAAAAATTTCATCTCTTTGGATAAATACCAAGAATTGTGATTGCTGGATCGTATGTTAAGGATATGTTTAGTTTCGTAAGAAACTTCCAGACTCTTTTCCAAAGAAGCTGTACATTTTGCTTTTCCACCAGGAACAAATTGGAATTCCTATTGTTCCACATCCTTGCCAGCATTTGACGTCGTCAGTGTTTTGGACTTTAACCATTCTGATACATGTGTAGTGAGATTACATTGCCATTTCAATGTGAGTCTGAGTGAACTCAGAGAGTTGGTGATGGACAGGGAGGTCTGGCGTGCTGCAATTCATGGCGTTGCAAAGAGTCGGACACGACTGAGCGACTGAACTGAACTGAACTGAAAGATATGTTGAGCATCTTTTCATTTATTTACTTGCCAATTTTGTCTTTTTACCATCACAGTCCAGGTTTCTGCCTCTACTAATCAGGCTCCAAGTCTCCCAACATCCCCAGGAAACTTGCATATGAAGTTGCCTGGGCAAAGGTGTCCACCCTTCCTAAGAGAGAATGTTTGTGTGAGTGGGCGTGGGGTGGGGAGGGAGAAGGTACGTACAATGCATGGGGTGCCTAAAATGGGCAAAACACACTTTATGCACTTTATTATGGTTTTCTATTTTAGGGTCACAACCATTCTACCAGACAGATGTGGCGATCCCCATTTTACTAGCAAATAATCTGAAATTCACATATTAAGTAGCTTGTGTAATTATGGAGTGAGGGTCTAAGCACTGAAGTTGGCTTCATGCTCATGTTTGTCTTGTTCTTGGTCCATTGACTTTCCACTGTAACACGTGCTTCTCTGGCAGCAGCAGCCCAGTCAAGGAACACCCTCCCTGTCCTTGATTCCCTCCTTACAACTTCCTCGGGGTACCAGAGGTGCCAGTGGAAGGTGGCTGATGCCTGGTACCGAGCCTGCAGTGGGGTATGTAGGACCCATAGATTCCTTTGCTGTATGAATGAAGGGTGGGGCAGGGAGAGGGGCAGGGAAGTAGAATTGCAGCCAGATCTGTGTGAGCTACAAGCAATCTTGCAGTTATTTCTCAGTCTTCCCTGAGCAACCGTCCTCTGGTGCCTGGTCTGAAGGACTCTGTGCTGGTGTGAGGGTGTTAACCAGGAAAGAACATGACTTTGCCTCAAGCTTCCCCTCCCAAGAAAAGCCGATGCTCAGGTGGGAGTCCATGCCAGTCCCCATGGCCCAGCCTTTGAGGCTCAGGACACAGACCCACCCCCTATCAGCCCTGAAATCACAGATGCAGAAACATCCCATTGTCCAAAGGAGAATCAACAGTGAGCATTTCTTTGCATCATCCAGGCATCTCCTCAGGTGAGAAAGGAAGTCTGGAAATACCCCTGGAGGGCTTCTGGAAAGGAAGCCAGCCTGCTGGACTGGCCAGGACACCGATTCCCCAGGGGGAGATTGCTCTGCCTGCTTTTGCCCCCTCTCCGAGCCTGGCACTAATCTGTTGTTTGTTTGAACTTGACAGTCATGTGTTTACCTAATTAGGAGATGTCAGAGTTCCCCAATCTGTAACTGGGAGTTAGAATTTCCTGATGGCTTCCCAGGTGGCCCAGTAGTAAAGAACCCACCTGTAATGCAGGAGACGTGGGTTCAATGCCTGGGTCAGAACGATTCCCTGGAGGAGGAAATGGCAACCCACCCTGGGAAATCCCACGGACAGAGGAGCCTGGCAGGCTACAGCCCTTGGGGTCGCAAAGAGTTGGACATAACTGAGTGAGCATGCACACACAGTGAATCACAGGTCTGCCCCTCTGGTGAAAGCAGCTCAGGATATGAGGAGGGCTCTGAGACCCCGGGTTCCAGCAGCCCCTCTCACGCCTTCCAGAAGTCTGATCATGCCCTCTGGCCCTTCTGTGCCTTGGCTTCCGCTCCTTTAAAAGACAAGAAAGCAGCCGCACCTGACTTCCCCTCCCACCCTCTGTGAAGAACCAAAGGCATCATTCTGCTTGCACTTCTCAGAGGTGACAAACAATGTCAGTGGAAGCCGCTTCCTACAGGGGAGCAATTTCTGTTTACATATGTGATGCCGCCCCCCGCAGAAATGCTGGCTGCCCCGTGGCCCAGCTGGGTGATCTGGAGAGAGTGTCATAGGGTATGGCTTCCACCTTCTGCCAAGAGAACAGATTTGCTGCCTGCTCTGAGGACAAATCCTTTACCAGAGGTAAGTCCTGGCACAGGTTCTCAGATTTTTCCTTTTTTTTTTTAAGTGGGGCAGGGTGGTGGGGTAGCTCTAAATCAGAGCCTGAGAAGCAGGGAGGGAGCCATGAAAACAAAATCAACTGGGTTCCAGGTCTGAGAGTAATGGGCTACTGTGAAAACTCAATATTCTCCTTTAACCGCTGAAGGATGCAAATGAATGAAATCATGTTCTTGTAAAGTAGAAGTTGAGGAGGAATCCGCGATAAAATGTCCCTGGCTGTAGGCGTAAGTTTGCTGGGTGAAGTTCAGGAAGAGCCAGGGTGAATGAGAGGCTGCCTTTCACACACTCATGCCACTAGTTAGAAGGTGGCAAGAGCTGTTATTTTCCACAATAGGATATGCAGATGACCACAAAAGAAGGTGTGTAGCTGCTGGAGGTCTCAAAAGATAACCTGGGAATTTCTCAGCCTCCGAGGTCTCCAACAGATAGCCCTCCAGGCTTTGGCAGCCAGAAGCCTGAAATCAGCTGCAGGCTGATCTCTCCCTCCAAGACACAGCCTCAACCCACCTCGGAAGCCCCTGCACAGATGTAGCCCCCTTGTAAGACACGGTGGAATGGTCCTTAATGTTCCCCCAGGTCTGCCCTGGTGGCTCAGTGGTAAAGAATCCCCCTGCCAGTGCAGGAGACACAGGTTCGATCCCTGGGTTGGGAAGATCCCTTGGAGAAGGAAGTGGCAACCCACTCCAGTATTCTTGCCTGGGAAACCCCATGGACAGAGAAGCCAGGCAGGCTACAGTCCTTGGGGTCTCAAAAAGAGTCAGACATGACTTAGCAACTAAAGAACAATGTTCTGCCAAGAACATGTGTCTTCCCTCTTCACCCATCTCTGATCTCCCCTGCTCAGGTGCATCAGTGACCAAACTGACCTTGGGAAAATATACATGAGGTTTTAGGGAACCAAGGGCCTGACCAGAGAGGGTGAGTTTATAACTACGTTTCCTACTGCTCAGGAATGAGCTAGACTGGCTGACTTAGTAGCATGCCTTGTTGTTCTTCAGTCGCTCAGTCGTGTCCGACTCTTTGTGACCCCACGGACTGCAGGACGTCAGGCTTCGCTGTCCCTCACTGTCTCCCAGAGTTTGCTCAAACTCATGTCCATTGTACCAGAAAAGAACTGATCTGATGAGAATGATCTGGAACAGAGGGAGATGGAAATGAGGAGATAAAGTCCAACCAGAAGGTATGTGTTTTTATTAATATCTCCAAAAAAAGAGAGAGAGAGAGAGAAGCAAATGCATGTCCAGAATGGGGCTGTTACTTTCAAACTGACAGGTTGTCCTTCTCATCTTGACTATGGGGTCCACCTAGCTCACCGTGGTCCACAGAGTGGGCGGCTTGACACATAAGAGGTGCAGACTGCCATGTTGGAAAAGGAAGAAAAATAACCCAGGTCTGCTCCTCCGACCTCCACATAGAGCACGTTTTGGGGGCCCGGCACACATTTCAGTTTCCATCGACATCAGAAAGCCTGAGTTTTACTCATCACTGTGTGTGCCCGTTCAGAACCTGGTTCCAAATGGTCCAGGCTTCATTCTGGATCAGGACATTCTCCCCTTAATTGAACATCTTCCTCTCCTACAAATTGTTGCACCAGAAGATGTTTCTGTGTTGGTATTTCTGTCATTTTGACCCAAGGAAGGGAGTCAGGTGCCCACATGAGTAAAGGATGGCTTGACTTTTCATCTCCCTGCAATTTGGTGTGGTCATTTGCCAAGTTACCCTCAGCACCCTAGAACTAAATAAATATATAGAATTAAATCATATTTGGATATATCCTAAGCCTAGAATACTCAGATAGATAAAAAAAAAAAAAGACCTGTTCCAGAAAGGAACAGAATAGTAAACACAGGTATTTCAAGAAAACTATCATGGCAACCTGGCAGCCTGAGGTCATGCAATGAACCTGGAATCAAATCTTGAAGGGCAGTTGCCTCAGAGGAGTATGTTTTACAACCAAACATTCTTGTCATCCCTTCTGTCCCCAAGATAGACAGACGTGTGGTTTTCTGGAAAGCCGGAATTCTGGAAGCCTTGGACAAAGCTGACCTGGATCCTAATGTTGAATCTGGTATTTACTAATTGTGTTGCCTTGGGCAAGATCCTTGAAGATCTTCAACTTCCACTGTTATGAAACCAGAATAATAATGTCTACAATTAAGCTATAAATGCTGAAGAAATGATTGCTGTTAGGATGAGAATAATATTAATTATCACTACATCAATGCATCATTGTTAATGGTAAGACATCCTTTCAAATAAGAGGAAAGGAAGATCACAACAGAGATCTTAAGGAAATGGCACAGAAGATAGAATCTGGTCTCTGAATTTGGACTTGCCCCAGGCCATTCTGATGTCTTGGAAAGAAGTCTCAGAATTGGAGGAAAGAAGCCTGCATAAAGAATGTTAACAAACAGGACTAAAATTTCAAAATTTACACATGTTAGACCAACAAATGCAAAAAGACATAGAAATACTGAGGAGATCCCTTAGTTGATGCTGCCAAAAATGCTATTATGTATTCACCAACTGGAGTTCCTTCTAACACACGGCCACGGAGCATATGGCTACCTTGGGCATTTTTTCATTATCGCAGAGTGTGTCTGCAGTCCCATGTCGCTAAACTCCATCTGTATCTCTGTCAATGGAAGAAATTTCCATCAGGAAATATCAGCAGGAATCAGGGGAAAGACCTTTCCAATTTACCAAGATCGAAGGAAGTAACGGCAGGGTTCCCCTCCATCCGCCCTCCTTTTTCCCCAACTCCAGCCAAAAAAATGTCTTGTTTTCTTGCCCAAAGATTATCCCATCAGCCTCCACTGCGTGCTCAGGGGGAGCCCCTGGGTGGTCCCCGGGCTTGTGGTGCTGCCCACAACGAACAAGTTTGTATTCTGGGTCACGGAGCCCTTCCACTCCCTCCCTGGATGGTAATAAAGAGAAGAACAAGGGAGAAAGGACCTCTGCCTCCTGTGAGCACTGCCCTGAGGGGTCATGAGAAGGAACAGCCCTGGGTGGCTTGTTGATGCGGCTGCGGTCTCTTGAACCTTTCCATCCTACACAGCATCCATGAGGAACAAGAGTGAGGTCATTTTAAAAAAGTTATTTTTTTTAGATTTGGCTGCCTCAAGCTAGTTCCAGCACTCAAGTTCTTTTCCTAGCAGTGCACAGGACTCCCCAGTTGTGGCACACGGTCTCAGAAGTTGCAACAAGCGGGTTTAGTTGTTCTGAGGCATGTGAGATCTTAGTTCCCCGACCAGGGATTGAACCTGTGTGCCCTGCACTGCAAGGCAGATTCTTTACCACTGGACCAGCAGGGAGTTCCCCTGGGGCAGTGATGCGTGTACCTCGGTGGGCAGGTGGGTAGGTGGGGAGGGAAGCCTGTTCCCATGGTTGGACGTGGGGACAAGAGAAGGATGAAATGCCACTCTCGAACCTCTCGCTGAGTGCTCTGCAGTCTGACCATTGAGATTTCCGTTTCATACTGAATGGTGTGAGCCGTGCTCTCACACAGCACCTTCTCATATTTTTAACTATAGACTTAACCAACCGTCATGTCAATGAACTAGCTGAAAGTTAAGTATTGAATATGTGCTACTTTTAGAAAATAGAATCAGGATGTGGAACCGCCTCTCTCCCTGCCCCACTCAGTCTCTAAACACCGAACAGGGGGAGGGAGAAGGCACAGACCAAATGGATTATCTATTGACTTTTCCGGAGATGGTTTCCTTGTATTCACATACGTCAATTTATATGACGTATTTATTTTTAAATGTACTTACATGCACACTGATATGAAGGATCTACTTGAGATCCCAATGAACCATCTCAGGATTATAGCTCTCCGTCTACCTGAGAAAAAGGCTGTGGAAGCACTCTCACCATTCAGCCATCCCATTAATAACACAGGCTTCATTTAGGTGGTATTTGCCAAGAGAGTCTCACTGATTAAAAAAACCTCCAACCAATTATCTTTGACTTCATAGAGCTCATAAGTAAGTGAAAACCAACTGCAATTCTCTCTGAGTAAGATACAATGGAAAGAAAGATATTCAGAATGGATTTTGCAAGCTTATCTATCTGAAAAACATGGCACCCCAAGACAAAGTTATCTCGTCAGTGTCAGAGAACACAATCCATATGCCTCGACCAGTAAAGGACATCACAGGCCTGAGTCCTCACCATGGGCGTCCAGTCCATAAATTGGGGTAGAGGACAAGGAGGCCATCAAGACACCTGAGACACAGCTTCTATTTTCACCCCAGCCTTGATTAACTTCCTTCTCACAGACCATCAGAAATTGCTATTATAACTAAATTTCTTTCTTCTTCTACAAGACACTATATTCTCCTCTCCAGTTGAATATCTGGAGGTACAAAGTGAAACACTGACTGATTCCTGTCCTGACCCCAAGCCTCTCCTATCTTTTTCCCCAATCACTATATCACTTTGCCAGAATAACATGAAGTGGCTACCAAAATCCGGTCTGTTTATCTACCCAACTCTCTATTTATATATTTGCATTATCAGTACAATGATAGATACATAAGCATCTCATTTTAATCTGACCACCTCCTGCTCCCCATTTAAGGTTCAGCTCTCATTTTGGAAATAAATTCTCTTTCCCCTAAACAATCCTAGGACCCTCTGCCTTCAGCACTTGATATGTAAACCCCTTTCCATCTTAATTTACAATCACTTATTTCTATTGGTTGAATATACCATTTCTTAAGGATTAAATTGATCACTATTCCTTGTCTTTCCAGAGCACCTTTTTGTTTAACATCTAGAAGATACCCACTAAATGTTGATTAAATAATAAATGAGTAAACAACTTTTAATTAGACAAAATAAATACAGGGTATCATTTATAATAGAGAAAAACCTATGTTCCATTCCTACAAATGGATGGAAGATAAGGGTATGATAGTGTGAACTTGGCCTGGCCGTGCACAGAAAAACAAATGCAAGGAGCTCAAAGAGAACAGACTGCAAAATTCCAAGCTCTGTTCTATCTACCGCCTCCCCATCTCCCGAAATTACTTCTTGCCACAATGATATAGGACTCACGCTGCTCTCTGGGATACACCATCCATCTTCAGGAGCCCATAGTCACAGGAAAAAGGGAAAAGGAGAAAAAAAAAAAACCTAAGCACAATTCACCATTGGTTTTGATCCCCAGCCAAGGCCTTCCACACGCAGAAATCTCCCAACTATCACATTTCTACTGCTCTGGCCGATAACGAAGATAATTGTTCCATCCACTTTGTCAAAGCTGAAATGAAAAGAGGGCAACACAAAATGATGCCATCGTAAATCACAGGGCTGAGACAACCAAAGAGGGACAAGATAGCAACTTCATTAAGGGTTATGTATGGTGCCATTAAGTTGGCGGGGGGTCACCTTTCGTGTCAGGCCTGGCCTCTGTGATGCATTGCCGGCTCTTCTTTCCAATAAAATTAAACGGAGATGTAAAACTGATTAGGGCCATGTTTGCTCCAGCCCGTGGCAAAGGGAATGGCACAGGGAATCACTGACTGAAGATTGCCACTGATGCATAATGACAGCAATTCCTCTTCTGGTCATTTCATTGCTCGACCTTGCCCATTAAAAGAAGCCCGGCTGCCTGGGAGAAAGAGACCCTTCATCTCCCGTCACGCCATGACCCCATGGCAGCCTCTGTCCCCTGACCACTGGGCCTCACTCGAACAACAAGACCAGTAATACTGCAAGCTGGAGTTGGGGGAGCCGTGGCTGGTTCCCGTGGATATGCATTGTGGACCACGATGTTGATCCACAGGAACCATGTTAGCATTTCTGTAAACAGCTCAACTCCCCAGCGGGCTGCAGACAATTCTGCCCTCCACTCTTAGACACTGACACGCTGCAAGTTAGGGGCTGGCCTGCTCCATCTGAGCCTCAGACTCACAGTCCGGGGTTTCTCTGTGTCATCTCAGACATTGCCGAGGTGTGGAAGCTGCATAAGAGGGACTGAGTTTATCCCCCACTCCCAAATTACGCCTTTCAGCACTTTCTGAACTCTACAATTTGGGCAGTTTCCATGGAACCAAACTCTCCCTATTGTTTGGTCAACAAATAATTATTTGGGGTCTTGTTGTGTTCGACTCTTTGTGACTCCATGGACTGTAGCCTACCAGTCCCCTCTGTTTATGGGAATCCAGGCAAGAATACTGGAGCGGGTTGCTATTTCCTTCTCCAGGGCATCTTCCCGACCCAGGGATTGAACCCGTGTCTCCTACATTGTCAGGCACATTCTTTACAACTGAGCCACCCAGGAAGCCCATTAGGGTCTTTTGGGCCCAAACACTGTGCTAGACATCAAGATCAAGTGGTGAGACAGGCATTCACGCTCCTGCCATCACGCGGCTCCCGGCCAAGTGAAACTTTCCAAGGAAATAATATCAACATCTCACTCTGATGAAAGGTTTACCATAAGCCAAGCATTGTTCTAGGAATCTACCTGTATTAAACTCATTTAATATTCACAACAATAGAGAATGATGTTTCTTCTTATCATCATTTTACAAAGAAGGACACAGGGGAAGATAGAGGCTAAGTAACTTGTCCTGAGAAGCATGTACGTGGTGGAACCAGGATTTCAGGTGCTGTGATCTGAAGCCAAGAACTAAACCTGAAGGAAAATGCTTCATTAATAGTTTCTGTGTTTTCTCTGTCTTCTCCCGACCCCCATGAATTTGCTGATACATTTTATATCACCTTCAAGAAGAAAGAGTATGTTTCTGGCAAATGGAATTCCAAGCTATTTCTCCATTTTCCTATAGCTTAGGTTTGCCAACAGATAAATGCCATTTATATTTAATCCCAGTGTGGAAGTCCATGGGGTCACAAAGAGCTGGAGATGACTTAGCGACTAAACAACAACACATCCCAGTTAATAAACATTTTATATCACAGGATGTCAGATCCTATCAGAGAAGGCAATGGCACCCCATTCCAGTACTCTGGCCTAGAAAATCCCATGGATGGAGGAGCATGGTAGGCTGCAGTCCATGGGGTCGCTAAGAGTCGGACACGACTGAGCGACTTCACTTTCACGTTTCTCTTTCATGCATTGGAGAAGGAAATGGCAACCCACTCCAGTGTTCTTGCCTGGAGAATCCCAGGGACGGGGGAGCCTGGTGGCCTGCCGTCTATGGGGTCGCACAGAGTCGGACATGACTGAAGCTACTTAACAGCAGCAGCAGCAGCAGATCCTATAGCATTTTTTTGCCTTTAATTTACTTGATGTCTGAAGTTGATAGTTTATGGTATATTGATATATAGGAAAATGGGTAATGCTTATCTATCCATCCCTCAAGCTTTATATCCTGATCTACTGCTGGCCAAAATGATGGCAAATAGTCATGAAAAAACACAGACAAACAGGACATCAGGAAGCAGCTTCGGCCGTGGCTGTGGTCTTCTCGGTGTTACCGGCTCTTCCTCCTTTTCTCGGCCTAACAGTGGGGAGCAGACGACAGGACCAATGATTCTCCGGCCACTGTCTTCAGGAATCACAGCTGTGACAGGCGCACATAGACAGCACCTCATTTCCGCATTCACTAGAATGCATATGACCTCACTGTCACAGCCACCTCCCCCAGCAGTGAAGAGAGATCTACTGATTCCAGACTCATCAGAATTTTGCAGCCTCAATGTCTGTCTTTCTTTGTCCCACCACTTTCTCGGCCCTGAGGGAATTCAGGGATTTCAGCCGCCCTGAGTGGGAGGATTGTGAACGATCAACCGTAGGCCCTCTGCCAACAAAGTGATCAGACCAGAAAAGGACTAAGTTAAACCAGGCTGTCTCCACTTACGGCATCTAAATGTGACCCCGTGTCCAGGGGAAAGTCAAAGGCTTTGGATAAATGAAGACAGGGACTCTGCCCATTTCCCACTTGATGAGTCACGTGATGTGGAAAGTGAAGTCCCAGCCGCCCACCCAGCCACCCACCCTGCAGACCAGAGGCAAACCTGGAGCGAGCCTGCACCCATCGCAGTATCACACCTCCCTGCCCCTCCCGCCGGCTCGTCCACCCAGGCCCCAGACCCTGAGTTCTCCTGAGAATGGCCGGAGAGTCATTTCCCTCCAGGAGATCATGACACCTTTTCTTTGCCTCAAGGGCTCCCGTAAGTCATTTTTCACTTATACAGCACATTAGAGCTTTCACAGAATTTCAGTCGGACCTACAACCCTACAGCCTTTCTGTGAGGTGGGTTCCAGATAAGGAAAGCAAGGCTCAGAGATGTGCTCGAGGGCACTCAGCACTTCAGTCACAGAGAGACGGGCAGTCTGCTTCCGCAGGAAGAGAATTTCCACCCCTGCCTGGCAGAAGAGGCAAGTTTCCCTTGAGCCTAGTCTGCATAGCACCCTCCGGTCACACCAGCAACCCTGGCCACCAGGACCACTTCCTGGAAATGGCCAAGGAAGAAGACAGGGGCCTCCACCTCCTATCCTGCCCCACACCCACCTCTAATGACCTCAGATCCCTGGGGCGTGACCTTCCCTCCCTCTGCCCGGGCTGGCGGCACCCGTGTGGCGCTGGATGCGGAGGTAGCCCAAGCTAGCAAAGCTCATAGCCAGAGCAGCTATGAGCCAGAGGTCTGCACTGCCTCTTAGAAGAAGTAAGATCAGCAGGAAACGGTCCTTATGAGCATCTTCATGAAAGACACGTTGGTGATCCTTCCCCTCCATCCACCCTGCAGAAAACACATGGGGTTTGGGTCACTGCCTTATGGCTCCTGGAGCAGAGATGCTCAAAGTAGGGAATGTCTCAGCCTCCTCCCTTCCTGCTCCTTACCCCTGTTCAGTTTAGTTCAGTTCAGTTCAGTCGCTCAGTCGTGTCCGACTCTTTGTGACCCCATGGACTACAGCACACCAGGCCTCCCTGTCCATCATCAACTCATGGAGTTTACTCAAACTCATGTCCATCGAGTCAGTGATCCCATCCAACCATCTCATCCTCTGTCGTCCCCTTCTCCTCCTGCCTTCAATCTTTCCCAGCATCAGGGTCTTTCCCAATGAGTGGTTTCTTCACATCAGGTGGCCAAAGTATAGGAATTTCAGCTTCAGCATCAGTCCTTCCATTGAATATTCGGGACTGATTTCCTTTAGGATGGACTGGTTGGATCTCCTTGCTGTCCAGGGGACTCTCAAGAGTCTCCTCCAACACCACAGTTCCAAAGCATCAATTCTTTGGTGCTCAGCTTTCCCTTTCTTATGCCTGTACTCTGGTCTAATTCATAATTATGTGAACAAGGGTGACTCTTGTGTTTAAAAAAATAAAGTCTCAGAAAGAAAATGCCTAAAATTGGAGTACCCATCCAAGCAAAAACAGATGGGTGCCTCGTGGTAAGCAATGCTTTCAAGGAAGACAAACTTTTATGATTCAGTCAACAAACATCAGCTTTCGCTCTCGGTGATGAACTAGGCTGGAGGAAACGTAAAGGACAGGATGCTTCCATTGCTCTTAGAAAGGCCTCCCCGGGGTCCCTGGAAACTGCCAGGAGGGGTTCCCTGGAAACTGCCAGGAGAGAGTCCCTGTGCCTCAGTCCTGAGCAGCCCCCCATCCGGTGCCTAACTGGGGGTGCGGGGTGGGGGGAGGTGGTGCTGGAGCAAAGAGAACGCAGGAAAATGCTAGAATCGCTACCCGGCCCTTCTCACTCATGTCCCCTGAGCCGACAGGACGGCAAATCCCTGGAAGCTGCTCGAGAGTGCCTTTTCCTCTGTCCTTATTTAATTTACCTACATGGACATGAGTTTGAGTGAACTCCGGGAGCTGGTGATGGACAGGGAGGCCTGGCGTGCTGCGATTCATGGGGTCGCAAAGAGTCGGACATGACTGAGCGACTGAACTGAACGGAACTGAACTGAAAGGATTATGGCCCACGAGGCCCCAGAGCTGTACGTGACTTGGGGTGTCACATGGCCCAGCTGTCTGCTGCCCACGCATCACCTCCCGTCCCCAGCTGTTTCTCCCCAGCCCTTGGCCTTGTTCAGGAGTTTCAGACCATGTTCTGAGCTGTCCTCGGAGTCTACCGAGGCACATTAGCTCCTACCGTGGGGCTGTGAGGAGACTGAACGGGAAGCCTTGAACCTTCCAGCAACCCCACCCCACTCCCCACTTCACCCAGACAGAGCAGCCCCAGTCTTTTCCATCCGTTGTCCTGGGTGAGCTGGGGGTTGTATTTGGAGAAGGGATTTTCCCAGCTAAAACAGAAGCCACTTTCGAGAACCCCTGAGGAGGTTATCCGAGGTACTTTCCAGCCTGGCTATTTTGTGACGGATGATTTTTCTTTGATGAAAAGAATTCATGAAGGGTTTACCCTCACTTTGATCCCAGGGAGATTCTCCCCAGACGTCCCTCACCTCCTTCCTGCGGGTGTAGTTCAAGGAAAATAGCCAAGCCCCTCGTTTCCCAGACCCAGGTCACTGTTGACCCACCCAACCAGCGTCGATGGAGTAACTACTGGATGCCAAGCTGGCTGCCAGCTATGAGTCAGTGTCCTCTCAAGAATCAGGTTTTCTGGAAATTCCCCACTGCCTGCTGTTTAACACCACAGGGCTTTGGGTCAGACTGACCTGGGCTCCAGACATAAGTCATCATCTGTGCATCCACAGGGGGTGGCCGGGTCTTTCTGAATCTCAGTGTCCTTGTCTGTAAAACTAAGGTTGTAAAGATCAAATAATGACACTGCTGAAAGTATACAGCGTAGCCAGTGTGAAAACACTTAACACATGGTCAGCGCTCCAAAACCGTCAGTTATGTTTCCTTTGGGGGTAAATCCTTCCCAGTCACTCGGCTGAACTAGTTCAGCTCCCTGTAAATTGCTCTAACTGCAATATGACCCATTCACTCCATCTCCTACCTTGAACCAAGGGATTTTGCTTCAGCCTCTGGATTCTTATTCATGCTTCCAGGTGAAATTCAAAGGCCACCTGCCCTCTTGTGTGTGTGTGCGTGCTCAGTCGTGTCTGACTCTTTGTGACCCCATGGACTGTAGCCCACCACGCTCTTCTATCCATGGATTTCCCAGGCAAGAATACAGGAGCAGGTTGCCATTTCCTCCTCCAGAGGATCTTCCAGACTCAGAGATCAGACCTGTGTCTCTTGCATCTCCTGCATTGGTAGGTGGATTCTTTACCACCGTGCCACCTGGGAAGACTCATCTCCCCTGTTAAGGCTTTCTTAATTCTCAGACACAAAAGGAAGCTGGTGATGGGTAAGAAAGCCTGGCGTGCTGCAGTCCATAATATCATAAAGAGTCGGATACAACTGAGCAACTGAACTGAACTGAGAAGGAAGCTTCCAAATCCCCAGGGCATACTATCTCTGTTTTTTCTATTGTAGCATTTAATGCATTGTATTCATTCATGGTTTCAAGGAATGTTTGTTGAGTGACTGCCAGATGCCAACCCTGTTCTAGGCCTCACTGAATACACCAGTGATGTGCAGACAGGTGCTTGTCTGTGTGACATTCTTTGATCCTCCCAGCCCCCCGCCCCGACCAATGAAGAATCTGGGAAGGCAGGATCCCACGACATTCGCTGGCCTAGCTAAGTGGCCTCACCCCTGATCAAGGTGAGTTTTCTCAAAGATTGGGCAAGAGGCAATTCTGGTAGTTGTGCCTATGGTCATGAAATGGACAAGAGCAGGTTTACTAGAACCTTATTCAAACTGTGGGCTGGGAACCCACAAGAGGCTGGTGAAACCTGGAGTCAGCTCTCCCCATCTGTCTATCCCATCAGCCCAGCCTCAGCTCTTTATCACCTGTATCTGCAACTGGCAACCATGGTGAAAGGAAGGAGCAGAGGAGAAGAAAAGACACACGTGAACTCTAGAAGTGAATGAAATGTGCAAAATTCACCGAACAGCTAGTGGTCCATGGAGACGCATGGGAACCCTAAGAAGACGTCAGGGACCCATAGCTGGGCCAAAGGTCCTTCTGTCCACTGGGCTCAGCCCTTGGACAAGTCCCAGGGGCGCTGGAAACAAGAAGATGTTAATAAGGATTCCTGCTTCGGGTCAAGCCCCTGCTCTTGCCACCTTTGCGGAAGACGTCACGGGAGGCAGCCCTGGCGTGGGGAACAAAAGTGGGGATGGAGCCCAGAGCCCTGGACACGGCTCCCTCCTCGACCACTTACGGCCGAGCCGGGGACAAAAGAGAAGGGAATGGGAATGCGAATGCTGAGTGGCTGAAAGGTTAAAATCCCAGAATCGCTGTCGGCGTTGGCACTGTCAGGGAGCTGAGGTTAAAGGCCACGGAGTGGAAACAGTGTCCACGAGAAGCTCGAGGCTGAACAGGCCCCAGGTCACAGGCCGGCTCCTTCAGAGCACTGCAGTCGAAAGGGACGGCTCGTGTGTGTGTGTGTGTGTGTGTGTGTGTGTGTGTGTGTGTTGTGTGCTTATGTGTGTTTGTGTGTATATGTGCTTGTTCTAGATGCGCCTGTGTGTGTGTGTGTTTGTGAGTGTGTTTGTGTATATGTCTGTTTGTATATGTTAGTGTATATGTGTATGTGTGTCTGTGTGTTTGCATGAGTCTCTGTGTGTGTGTGCATTGTGTATGTTAGTGTATGTGTGTCCGTGTGTTTGCATGTGTGTATATGTGTTTGTGTGTGTATATCTGTGCTTGTGTTTGTTAATGTACGTGTGTCTGTGTGTTTTCATAAGTGTTTGTGTGTATGTGTGCATACTTACACATCCGTGAAGTCAGGCAGCGTTGTTTCAGGCTTCTCCTGTTTCCAGTGTCTTTCCATATTTTTTATTATTATCATTATCGGGGTATTATTGCTTTACAATGTTTTGTTAGGTTCTGCGGTACAACAACACGAATCAGCCGTAAGTATACCTATATCCTCTCCCTCTTGAGCCTCCCTCCCCCGTCTCCTATCCCACCCCTCTAGGTCATCACAGGGCACCAAGCTGAGCTCCCTGTGCCAAACAGCAGCTTCAACCAGCTATCTATTTTACACATGGTAGTGCCTGGAAAATCCCATGGATGGAGGAGCCTGGTAGGCTGCAGTCCATGGGGTCGCAAAGAGTCGGAC
>NW_011494677.1:1935204-1953770 GCF_000754665.1 Bison bison bison | reverse complement strand
CACCAAGCTGAGCTCCCTGTGCCAAACAGCAGCTTCAATGGCTATCTATTTTACACATGGTAGTGCCTGGAAAATCCCATGGATGGAGGAGCCTGGTAGGCTGCAGTCCATGGGGTCGCAAAGAGTCGGACACAACTGAGCGACTTCACTTTCACTTTTCACTTTCATGCATTGGAGGAGGAAATGGCAACCCACTCCAGTGTTCTTGCCTGGAGAATCCCAGGGATGGCGAAGCCTGGTGGGCTGCCGTCTATGGGGTCGCACAGAGTCGGACATGACTGAAGCGACTTAGCAGCAGCAGCAGCAGCAGTGTGTATATGTCAATGTTATTTTCCCAATTCATCCCAGCCTCCCTTCCCTGCTGTGTCCACAAGCCCATTCTTTATGCTTGCATCTCTATTCCTGCCTCACAAATAGGTTCATCTGTACCCATTTTTTTAGATTCTATACATATGCATTAATATATGATATTCATTTTTATCTTTCTATCCAGTGTTCCTTTTTTGGCTGAGTAACACCCGAAATTAAGTTAGGGAAAGCCAAGAAGAGGCAGAGGCGTGGATACAATGTTGCCAAGGGGGCTTGAAGCAAAGCAGACCCAGAAGAAGGAGGGCAGATCAGCTTGGCCCCTGAGACACTTCTTGGAAAAGCAGCCATCAGTGTGACATTTGAGAACTGCTGTGATTAAGAAGAGTCATGGGTGCAAAGAGCTCTTACCCACAGTTTCTAAAGAGAAGCGCTGCTCAACAGGAGATTCCACCCAAATTCTAAAGTCAAGAAGGATTATCGTGACACTTCCCACCTGGCATAGTGCTGAGTACAGAGTTCCTTCTTCACACAGACTGGATAGATGAATGGATGAGTGGATGGATGGGTGGATGGGTGGATGAATAAATGAATGGGTGGATGGATGGTTAAATAGATGGGTGGATGGATGAATGGATGGGTGGATGGATGGATGAATAGGTGAATGGGTGGGTGGATGGATGGGTGGTGGATGGATGAATGGATGGATGGATGGGTGGATGGATGAATGGCTAGGTAGATGGATGGATGAATAGATGAATGGGTGGATGGATAAATGGACAGTGGATGGATGGATGGATGAATGGATAGGTGGATGGATGGATGAATGGATAGGTAGATGGATGGATGGATGGATGGGTGAATGGATAGGTAGATGGATGGATGGGCGGATGGATGAATGGACGGATGGATGGGTGGATGGATGGATGGGTGGATGGATGGGTGGATGGATGGATGGATAGGTGGATGGATGGATGGATGGATGGATGGATGAATGGATAGGTGGATGGATGGATGGATGGATGAATGGATAGGTGGGTGGATGGATGGATAGATGGATGAAGGGACGGATGGATGGGTGTATGATGGATGGGTGGATGGATGAATGGATGGGTGGATGAGTGGGTGGATGAATGGGTGAATGGATGAATGCATGGATGGATGGGTTGATGGATAAATGGATGGATGGGTTGATGGATGGATTGGATCAAGGGAAGATATTTCAGGGAAAAAAACTTTAGGACTGTGTAGGGAGTGGAGAAAGGAAGAAGAAGGCCACCGAGTGCCTAAGTCAAAGAAATGGCTCGTCACAGCCATTTACTCGTCTACAACACCCCTGAAGCACACTGAGCCTTAAAACGGGCCTGCTTCAGGGGCCAGAGGACCCGCCATGGGTGGACTGACAACATGTACACAAAGGGTAGTGAACAAGAAACAAAGGCAGCGCAGGTAAAGCACTGGCAATGGGACGCCAGGAAGGAATAGTCCAGAACAGAAGAGGAAAATTCCCCCAGGCATGAGGATGCTTTTACTCCAGACTCTGGCAGCAGGGCAAGGATGTGCAAGGCAGCCAGCCACCGACCCAACGGCCAGTGAAAAACCACCTCTGCTGGGGCTGCAGGAGAGGGGTCACCCCGGCTCCAGGAAATCCACTCTCTCCCCTCCCTTTGCCTGCCCGCCCTGCCCGGGCACTGATCTCGGAAGGATTCTTCTTCATGTCTTTATATGGACGAGTTAATGTAAACGCTTTTCAACATAAGCATGTTTTTCTGCTCCTTCTCCCTGACCTTGGCATTTTCCTTCTCCATCCCAGGCTCAGTGCTGTCCTGTGGCCAGGTTCGCCTCTCATTTGTCAATGTTTTTATTGAATTTTCAAATGCCAGTAGTACACATAAATCAATGGCTTTCCTCTCCCTACTGGCATATCCCTGCCACATGTGGTCATTCATTTTTTTAATAAGTCCTCCTCTCCTTTCCCCCATTTATAAAAATGCATCTTGTTCCCCCACCACCGTCCATCACTTGGTGAGCTCGGCTATTTGTTGCCCCTGAGTGCTTATTCATCAACGTTTTCAAAAGCAAAATCACTCTTCGCCTCCCACTCTTATTGTGCCATCAATCTTGACCAGGGGATCAATAAACTTCGCTTTTGCAATTTTCCCCCCACCCTCCTGAGCGGACTCTCTCCAAAGTGCAGTCTTTTTATTTACATTTTTAACTGATCGTCAGCAAGGCGGGTGGGGGGGTTGGTACGGCAGTGTCAGGAGGCGAAGGGCTTTCATTTGCTCCCGAAGCAGCAATAACCATCCATGCATTGGTCATTTAACACGGTAACCCAGCGAAATTGATACTCGACTCTTCCCTGCCCGGGGTCCACCCGCGTAAATCACTGCTTGAGGAAACAAAAGCCCTGCCCGTGTGTCTGGCAGGCAGGCAGGCAGGCAGGCAAGAAAAGAGGCGGAGTGACTCACCCACCTAAGTCTCCTTGGAGAGGAGGCACGCTGGTGTCCAGGGATTTTTCCAGCATTGTTTTATATGAGTTAAGGGAAATTTGACTTGAGAGAACCTAAAAGGCAGGGAAAAGAATAGACTGTGGAGTCTTCAATGGAAAGATGTATGAGATCAGACAGGCCAAGGGGCCTTGACCCAAGGGGCCCCTCCCATCTACTTCCAGGTTATGGACACTCCAAGGTCACAGGGCTTCTGCCTGCTCTGTGCCTGTTGCAGAGAAAGGGGACGATGCTTGAACTGCAAAGCTGCAGGCCAGCCAGTTGCTTAGAAAGTCAGAGGGAATCTCTTACCCGTACTCTAAAATGACTTCCTATTAAGTGAAGTAAGTCAGACAGAGAAAGACAAGTATCAGATGATATCGCTTATATGTGGAATGTAAACAAAAATAGTCCTACAAGTGAACCTATATACAGAACAGAAATAGAGTCACAGATGTAGAAAATGAATTTATGATTACCAAAGGGGAAAGACGGTGGGGTGGTGGGGCAGAGATAAATTAGGAGGTTGGGATTAACAGATACACACTACTATAAATAAAATAGATAACCACCAGGGACCTACTGGATAGCACAGGGAACTATATTTGATATTTTGTAATAACCTCTAATGGAAAAGAATCTGAAAAAGAATACGTGTATGTTTACACATATATCACTGAATCGCTGTGCCTTACGTCTGAAACTAACACATGCATTATGAATCAACTATACTACAATTAAAACAATAAATAAATAAATATAAAAAGGCTTCCTCAAGGATGCCTTAAAACACGGTTAAGATCATGAGACTTTCGCAGCCCAACCTTGAGTAAAAGATGAAAGAACGTTGTCCACCTTGCTTCGGTGTTTCCACTGCCACGTAAATGATGAGTCCATCTGAGGGCTTCTGGGTACCGTGGCTGGAAAGCCTCGTGGGAAAGTGTGGCACGGTCATCACTGAGACCTGTGCAGTGTGACGTGTCCTCCTTCAGCCACCAGGGTCTCAGCCTAATTTAGAAGACATGTGCGGGTTCAGAGAAGTTGGGGAGGAGAATTTCTACACTTCCTACTTGCTGTGCCTCAGCTGCTTTTCACACACTATCACGTGGATGCTGGAAACACCTAGCCAGGTAAGTTTTGTGTCCAAGGATGCGTCAGTACCTACATAGAGTTCCAGCTACCTGCCCAAGCTGTGAAATTGGCATACAGATCTCTCTGACTCCAGACCCAGGCCTTGGCAATACCCAGTAAGCTGAGTCTTCTAACTTGGACCGGAGAACCACACCCCCACCAAGGTGCTCTTCAGGAATCACCCACATCTGATCACAAGGCTGGTGACAAAGAAAATCCAAGGCCCAAGGGGAAGGAATGTAGTTCCAGGGGTCCTGTGCCTAGGACCCAGGGGGGCTGCTCAAAAGAGCAATGTATGGGATGATGATGGATACTGAACCCTAAGTGGAGGCAGGGGTGACCACTGCTCTTGGGGAAATCCTCTGCTTTCTGGGCCTCGGTTTCCTCAGCTGTAAAACGAAGGAGTTAGACTCAGTACATAAGGTCTCACTTCTTTATCCATCTATCTATCAATGGACATTCAGATGGCTTTATATATATATATATATGATGGAATATTACTCAGCCATGAAAAGGAACATAATTGGGTCATTTGTAGAGACGTGAATGGACCTAGAGGCTGTCATACAGAGTGAAGCAAGTCAGAAAGAGAAAAACAAATATCATACATTAACACATATATGTGGAATCTAGCAAAAAGGTACGGAGGAACCTATTTGCAGGGCAGGACTAGAGATGCAGATATAGAGAGTGGATATGCGGTCATGGGGGTGGGGAGGGGGAATTGGGAGATGAGGTTTGACATAAACACACCACCACGTGTAGAATAGAGAGATTGCCGGAAGCTGCTGTATGGCACAGGGAGCTCAGCTTGGTGCTCTGTGATGACCTAGTGGGGTGGAATGGGAGGTGAGGGTGGGAGGGAGGCTCTAGAGGGAGGGGATACGTGTACGTATATATGGCTGATTCACTTTGTTCTATAGCAGAAACCAACACAGCAATTATACCCTGATTTTAAAAAGTACCTAAGGTCTCTTCCAGATGGAAAAATTCTATAATCCTCCCTGGCATTTGCAGTGCAGGCTGGTATCATAGAATACCCAGGGGACCAAAGTGTGGCACTGTTAGTAAGGAAGTGCCAAGTGTCCTCAGCTCTGTGGAGACCCCGGGGGCTCGGGGTGAGAGAGCTCACGTGGGCACCAGGCAGACGCACTGCCTTCTCCGCGCCATCTCCTGCACTGAGAGGGAAGCAGTGCCAGGAGGTTGAGAAAGACTGGGAGGCTGTAGATCTGGGGATTCAGAGTTTGGGATTTCATGGAGAAGTAAAATGCTCACATAAAAATATGGAACCAATAAAATCGTGCGCACCCAACAGAGTACAGTCAGCTATTTGACAAAATTCAGCCTTCAAAAAGATTACCATTGACTGTCATCATTATATAATATCACAAAGAAAGGACATTTTAACTCCCTAAATTTTAAAAACATGAAACTCAAACTGTGAACAAGTTCTAACCCCCAGATTTTGGAACCACAGGAGCAGCCTACCCACCATCAATCTAAAAACTGCCTGTTGTCTCCAGGAAAGACAGTACTAACCACACTGATAACCCATCCCTGAGCTCCACATGACCAGAGTTCACATCTCAGTCATTGAATATATGTGCATTGCCCTGTTTTTTTTTTTTCCATTGCATATGTAAATCTCTGTTTCTTCAATGAGGTTCTTCATTCCTGAAACACTGAGGCCATGTCTTGCTTTGGAGTTTTCATCACCAAGTACAGTTATTCTCATGATTTTGGTGGTGCCCATCTGAGACTGGAGGGTGAGCTCATTTATGTGGGTCAGCTGAGACAGATGGTGAGAGTGGGCCGGAGTGGAAGTGATCTGTTCTCAGGGTGATGTCAGTTGAATCCATGGGAAGCACAGGGAACCAGACCCAAGAGCTCGGGTCTCAGCCCCTGTGCAGCTTGCTCAGCCATCACCCCAGGCCCTCTGGAGCCCACAGCTGCAACAAGTCCAGACACAGGGAGCCGAGGGCCCTGGAGAAACCAGAGGTTCTGAGCAGGGCGTCCTGGAAACACCCGCTGCCCGTCCCTGGCTGACCTCAGGAGAGTGACGTCACAGTAAACAAGGCTTTCAATCAATTAACATGGGCTCCAAAATGGCTGAGCTTAGCAAGCCCAGCAGAGGCTGCTGGCTCATGAGCTCTGTACTGTGCTGAGCGAAGCCCAGGAAAGGCACTCATACACAAATACACCACTTCACCTGAATGCCGTCCAAGCCGTCGATCTCAGGGCTGCTCCAGTGCTGGGCACCAGGCTTATGCAATTTCAACTGTTTTGCTAATAGGCCAGAAATAAACAATGAGTGACCGGTCATCTTGCAAAGCCAGCTCCCCTGCAAAGGGGAGAGAAGAAGGGGTGCCAAGGGGACTGAGGAAGGAAGTGTCTGCCAAGATAATAAATCCAAACCCAAATCTCCAGCATTTTGTGGTTTGACACTTAATTGATTAACTAATTTGAGGCAACAAGATTGAGTGTTCCCGCAGATTAGCGTCGAAGGGGTAATTACAGCAAAAGCTCCCATCTCTGAAGATCGTGGCAGCTGCAGCCCCACACGGGCCAAGCCAGCGTTAAAGCCTATGTCTTACGGCCAAATAGATACAAAGGGTTTTTTTAGAACACGTCCCTTTTCGGCTCTGCATGTTGGGATTGCTCTGGAAAGGTCATTTGGTGCCTTATCAGCATAGACAAAATCCCCTGCCTGTAATGTACGTGTTTATTCTCAAATTAAATATATTAATGTATTATTTGTTCTTAAAATGTCATGGACTAGATAGTGAGCTTAGCCCTCCTGGCAGACCTTTGAAGCTTAAAGAGTAATGTAATAATAGTACATTAATCCTGAGGCCGTTCCGTTGCCTCCCTGCGGAGGCTCCAGACTCTGCTACAAGCTCCTCAGTGCTGAATTTGCTGCCCAAGAGCCTCGGAGCCTGTTTCTCTAACAACAGGAGGCTTACTTTAGGAGGCTGTGCTGAAGCTGGAAAGGCCTGGCCCCACTATTATTTAGGTGGACTAATCCTACTGTGAACTTGAAAACAGGCCTACATGCTCCAGGGTTTAAAAGAATTCAGGGAAATGGGAGAGGGATTTTAAAAGCTAGGGGCTTCCCAGGTGGCACTAGTGGTAAAGAATACGCCTGCCAAAAGCAAGAGATGCAGGAGACTCAGGTTCCATCCCCGGGTTGGGAAGATCCCCTGGAGGAGAGCATGGCAACCCACTCCAGTATTCTTGCCTGGAGAATCCCATGGACAGAGGAGCCTGGCAGGCTACAGTTCATAGGGTCGCAAAGAGTCAGACACGACTGAAGCGACTTGGCACACACGCAATGTAGAGACAGCCCTGAAAGGAAGCTGGGACAGAGGGGGAAAATTGCTCTGCAGTGGAGGCCTCAGCCTGTCCTGGGGCTTGGATCTTGGAGCATTCCCTGCACTAGATGCTCATTGGCCATCCCCGTGGAGAAGGTATGACCTGGATAAAGCAGTTCCCTGACTCAGCGGACATGAGTTGAGCATACTCTGGGAGTTGGTGATGGACAGGGAAGCCTGGTGTGCGGCAGTCCGTGGGGTCGAAAAGAGTTGGACACAACTGGCTGAACTGAACTGAACTGCTACCCAGGGCAGTTCTCAGTGACTATGCAGCTGTGAGCTGTCAGCAGGCGATGTTCCCAGTTCCTGAGACATGGATGCACTGAGCCTGAAGAAGTGTCACAGTATCCACTTCGTGCGGCAACCCGGTTGCGTCTCTGGACTATGGTTTCGCCCTTCCCTGAGAAATTTACCTACTTTGTATGTTAACCAGCTGTTCCAGCCCTCTGCTGCCCTCTAGTGGCTACTGATCCAACTACCCTGACCGGAACTGCCTGCCCATTGGTGATAACACCAGGCTACGCTTACAAGGAAGTTGCCACCAGAAAGATGCTGAAGCGCTACTGGTACTCACTATAGCCTTCCCTCCCTCGTTTTTTTCTTCTACCCTGTCTGTCCCCAGGCTTTCACTTGCTTCAGTCTTGAAGGCTGTGGGGTCTTTAAGAGGTTTCTGATTAAAATAAAATAGCCTTGGGGCTATTAGCACCATCCCCCCTGTTATTAAGTAACTTTAGTTATATTTGTTGAGAGCAGTCTTTCAGCTTCCCTGGTGGCTCAGATGGTAAAGAGTCTGCCTGCAATGCAGGAGACCCAAGTTCAGTCCCTGGGTCAGGAAGATCTCCTGGAGAAGGAAATGGCAACCCACTCCAGCATTCTTGCCTGGAAAATCCCATGGATGGAGGAGCCTGGTGGGCTATAGTCAATGGGCTGGCAAAGAGTTGGACGTGACTGAGCGACTAACACTTTCACTTTCGGGTCTTTCCAGCAGTAGATTGTGAGACGTGAGAGCAGAGAGAGATCAATTACTGACATTCACCACTTCAGAATCTCCAAAAGCTGCCTAGAGTTAATTGGATGACGTGCCTTGCTTTGCAAACCAGAGGGAATGGAGCTCGTCCTGATGGAAAGGGCACAAGGTTTGGAGGTACTGGCTCTGGATTCCAGTCCCAACCCAGCCATTTACTGTGTAGTGCTGTTTGAGTCATTTATCTAAGGACCTGCTTCTGCATCTGCAATTATGATCATACCCACCAGACAAGTTTGTTTGCAAGAGATGCAGTTAAGTACGAGCGTCAAAGCTCTCTGCAGCACTCTGAGGCCTTCAAGAGTCAGCACTGTCAGAGACCAGTCATCCAGCATTTTCTGATAAACCCCACAGGGTTCCACCTGCTGAGGACACCACATTCCAACTTGTCACTCCAACTGTCCCCACATCCAGGAAGGTCCCCCAGTGAGAAAAAATGAATTATTGTTATTATTTACAGGAATGACTCCAATACCCAAAGAACAGACAGGTATGAAGACAATTGAGTAGGAAAATACAAACCTCACCTCTTGAATTTGACTCTACCCTTGTGTAGTCACAAAGTTACCTCCTGGTGTTGGGGGAGAAAGGTAATCCAGGGAAGGGTGGGTGTCTTATCAGGCTCACAGCAAGGCCCGGAAGTGCGTCCACGGGGCTGGGACCAGGTGTCTGACCATCCTCTTGGGCGTGTGCTTCCTAAATGGAAGCCAAACAATGATTGTGTGATTCATCCAGGAGAGATCTCCAAGACAGAACCAAACGCCAGACTGTCGAAACATGTCAAGAGAGTGTTTTCAATTGATAATGGATTCCAAACAGGTGAAGGCAACCAGGCAGTTGGGTTCTAGGGCCTGGGAGTCTGACCGAGTCATTATGCAGAGATCACAAGAATGAACCAAAGTCAAAGCGATGTTCTTCCTCTTCAGCAGAGATGAGAGAACATAAAAATGTTGTATCCCAAACCCTATATACAATCTGTAAATTAGAATTTTAAACTCTCATGTGTATGCATGTATGTGTAAATAGATACACACACATATACAATATTTTACCTCATATGTCACATATATGCTGAATACTTAACTGACAGCCACAAATTCTAGGAACCCAGCTGAGAATCAGGAGGGGAATAGAAAAATATTTCTGAAAAACTAAAATACATACCACAAAATCAAGCTTTAAATGCGACTATATGTCATCTTCCCATGTAATATTAGATACTAGGATAGACATGGAGAAGGAAATGGCAACCCACTCCAGTGTTCTTGCCTGGAGAATCCCATGGACAGAGAAGCCTGGTAGGCTGCAGTCCATGGGGTCGCACAGAGTTGGACACGACTGAAGCGACTTGGCAGCAGCAGGATAGACGTTAGAAAGTAAGAGGAAAATAAAATTAAAAGCAACAAGGAAAGTGCGAAACTGAAAAATCATGTGTTTGTGTGAAAGAGTGATGGAAACTTGAAAGCAAAAGCAGCCGTTTCGAGTCGGGACAAGAGGCTTCAAGAGATCTTGGAAGCTTCATTGCATCACCACTCAGTAAAACCACTGCCCGGGGATGTTTTCGAAACAATATGGGAAACTTTAAATATGTTTGTACTAGAGTACTTTGTTTAGGCAGAAAGAAAAGTGGGTAATTTAATTTGAAGTGATATTCATTTGAGAATGTTTTGTTTTGTTATGTAAATGTGTTTAAAGAAGAGGAAAGCTTCAGTTATCATGATATCAGCAATGAGGTAGACTACAAAAAAGCTACAAAGTGTGTATGAGAGAGAGAGACAGAGAGAAAGAAAAGATACAGACAAAGCCAAGAATACTACTTTTACTGAAGAAATTGGCTAGAAGTCAGGTGCACACTTAGCAGAAATGAATGAAAGACTCAATGGTGATATTTACCTACACTAAAGCCCTCTCAGTTGACACTGAGGTTCTTCAAATTCCCAAATCTAAGCAGTCACAGGGGAGGAGCAGACACAGGGAACTAATTCAACCAGAAACAAGAGGCCATATTCACTGAATTCATGGACATCTTGGAGTCAGGCTTTGGAGGTCTGCTAGCAATGTTCTAGATTCTGATTTTCTTTTACAGCCAATGGGAACTTACACGGGCACATGTCAAGTATTTGAAGAGTGAAAGGCTCTCTTTTAATAGATTATTTCCTTTCTGATGCAGTCAGAGTGGGGACCACAGGAAACAGCAGTGTTTTCATCTCCGGAGCAGTAACCAAACCTGACTGTTGCAAGGGCCTGGGGAATATTTGCTCAAGTCTCTCCGCCTCCCGTCTAGGGCTGCAGGGACTCCAGGAGGCAGAACAGCAGGCCAGCAGAGGTGGGGCAACCAGAGAGTGGAGCTGATTTAAGAGTAGAGAACAGGTAAGCATCAGAAGGGGAAAAAATGACAATGTTGGCTTTTTTTCCTTTAGCGGGCCTTTCTGAACCTGGACTCTGCGTAACAACAGAGGCTCCTGGGTAGTATAACCTGAGGGCTACCATCCAAGTCGCCTTGGCAGCCAAGCGCAAAAAAGAGCCACCCAGAAACAGCCAAGATGGCAGCTCTAGAGTCGCCTGGGCGCAAGTCCACGTGACAGCAGAGAGGTGTCCTCTCCTCCATAATCCTTGTTCTTGGGACCATAAAGGTCAGAGAGAAAACAGGCTGAAATCCTTTCCTCCTGTTCCTGTAATGGTATTAGCAACGACTCTTTCTTACTCAATCGCACTCCCAAAGGATTTTCAATAAACTTTTTATGTGCCATAACTGTTACATTAAATAAAGCTGAAAGTATTGAGTAAACCGACTGTAAATCACTTTAGATGCCTTGGAATTACATTAAGTGTGAGAATTATGGATCTTTTTGCTGCTTGCAGAAACAGAGAAACGACAGAGCCAGGGCTTTTTATGCTGCCAGCCTTCTGAAGATTTTTGAAACTATTTCTTTATGCTTCATGACAGCCCTCTCTAGTACGTGCCTTCTTCGGGGGTCAGAGGAGGAAGAGGAAGATCTGGGGTGCGGGTGGGCTGGAGAAGATGCAGGGAGGGCCCTGGGTCTCCTCTCCCACTCGGCCTCAGTCACTACGGGCTTCAACTTTTCTCTTTAAAAAAAAAAAAAGATGTTTGAGGTTCATACACTTCTACTTAGATGAAGATGGATTTGGTCCAGAGCCTCGCAGGGTGTGTGTGTGAGTGTTCATGAACGTGTTCTTTCTCTGGACTCGGAAGATGTTTTCCATGCATGTCTCACCAGCTGTTATTTTTGTGAAGTTAAAACCCCAGCTTTTATGGCATTCGGGTTCGACCGTTCTTCCCAAGGCCTCTGTGGGGTCAGAGCTGTGTTTTGCAGGGGCCTGTCAGACTGCAGAGAGTGGAGGAAGTTTGGAGAGCTTGTTGATCAAAACGGAAACCTCTCAGACTGATATTCCCCAGCACCCCCTTGGATGTCAAAGCAGGTTTGGATTTGCTCAGAATTTAAAAAAAAATGAAGTCTGCTCTCCAAAGTTCCAAGTGGCTTCTCTCAATGACCAGTTCCAGACACAGAAATTATGATCAGGGGCTTGTGACAGCAAGCACCATGACCAGACCAAAATGGTGCCAGGAAAGCAGAAACTTCCCTGTGGGAACAGCAGAGGCTAAAAGGAGACATCATAACTCCAGGCCAGAAACGGGTGTGACTGGTGAATGTACATGCCGAATCCTTATGACCCCGTGGACCATAGCATGCCAGGCTCCTCTGTCCGTGGAATTTCCCAGGCAAGAATACTGGAGTGGGTCACCTTGACCTCCTCCAGGGGATCTTCCCAACCCAGGGATCGAACCTGCGCCTCTTACATCTCCTGCATTGGCAGCGGGTTCTTTACCACCAGCACAATCTGGGAAGCCATGTTGCTGATGAATAATTCCTGGGAATTCATGGGAAGGCTGGAGGAGCAGGCATGTGGAGAAAAGAAGTCTGAATGGATAGTCCCAAGTTCAACAATCTGGCCTTCGAAGCCAGAGGACGCAGAACGTGGAACTAACCTACAACACGCTTCTCTCACCTTACCTGCTGAAGACCAAGTTCCTATCTTGTCATTTAAAAAGTTAGCAGGTGAAAAGCTCCTTTTCAGCAGTTCATGGATTTGTACTGATTAGGGACCAGGATGTTATTCACATCATCTGGGCTTATACTCCAGCTGGAGAAACAAGACACCCCCAAGTTAAATAATTGAGAACAGCGGGAGAGGCTGTGTTCCTTAGTGAGGACTGGGTGGCATAAATCTTAATTGTTGCGGGAATTTGGAAAAGAAGATCAGAGGGGGTTGAAAAGTGCTCATGGGATAGGTAAAGCCGAGGGATGACTGTCCTACAGCTGAGGGAGGTAGGTTTTCTGCAGAAGGGAGAGCAGTGTGCAAGGGGTAAGCATGGATGCTGTCAGATGCAGAGGAGGGAGGGGCTGATGGGGACTAATGGAGCCAGTGGGGTGGGGAGGGGGGCATCTTGGGCTGATCCTATAAGGCCAGTGGAATAGAGTTTCTGGCCACATAAATAACCCAGGAAGTAAATGTTTGTAGGAGCTTCTCTGGACAGCCCTGCCGCTGGCCATGGCACCAGTTAAACCTGCTTTAGCCAAGAGTTGCGTCTGAACCAAGTGGAAGCTAAGGGTGAATGGAAAGTCCCTGTGGGAAGAAGCTATACTGGGGGCCTTCCAGTACGTGGGGGGCATACTGGGGGCAGTGGAGCAGGGGGAGAGAAGGGGCACCACCAGCGCCCTGCTCCCTAGAGGCTGGGCAGTGCCCTCCAGTTAGGTCCTGAGGTCTTCAACCTGGACACACTGACCTGGGAAGCCCAAGACCTGGCTTTGAACCTTGACTTGACCCTGGTTGATTCAATGACACTGAGCGAATGACTTCATGTCTCTTGACCTCAGGCCCTCATCCGGGGGCTGGACAATCTGGAAACTCATTTTCAACTCTGAGTCCTCCCTGATGGCTTTGCCACCTGCCTTGCGTGGTCCCTCAGTAACAGGCCAGAGAGAGGAAGGCAAGGCCCTCTTCTAGGCTGGGTCGACAGAGGCCGAAAGGGGACCTCCTAGCAAAATCCATTCATAGCAAATCAGACAAATGCTTTTTCATCAAGATCTCGCCACGGCTGACAGATGGGCTTTGAGCTGCCTAGTCTCCGGGAGCCTTGATTTCCACATCTGTAGAATGGTGACGCAGATAATGAGAGGAGTGCATGAAACCCCGAGGGGCAGGGGCGTTCAGGGGAGTGCACCAACATTGAAACCTACACATTGTTGCTGCTGCTGCTAAGTCGCTTCAGTCGTGTCCGACTCTGTGCAACCCCATAGACGGCAGCCCAGGCTCCCCCGTCCCTGGGAATCTCCAGGCAAGAACACTGGAGTGGGTTGCCATTTCCTTCTCCAATGCATGAAAGTGAAAAGTGAAAGTGAAGTCGCACAGTCCTGTCCGACCCTCAGCGAGCCCATGGACTGCAGCCCACCAGGCTCCTCCGTCCATGGGATTTGCCAGGCAAGAGTACTGGAGTGGGGTGCCATTGCCTTCTCCGACACATTACCACGTGTAAAACAGATAGCAAGTGGAACGTTGCTGTATAGCACAGGGGGCTCAGCTCAGCGCTCTAGAGAGGTGAGATGGGTGGGGGGGTGAGAAGGAGGTTCAAGAAGGAGGGGATATATGTAAACGTATAGCTGATTCACATTGATGTATGGCAGAAACCAACACAACATTGTAAAGCAATTATCCTCCAATTAAAAGAAAAAACAGCATTATCATAAGCTTCCAAGGTAACCATCAGAGACTTGATCAAACAGTATGGATGTAGGTGTCAACATTTTGATGAGCAAATAAATAAATGAATGAAGAAGAGCAAGTCAATGATGGATCCTTAAACAGAAGGGGTGCGAAGAGACCCGACACTATCTCCCACCCAGCATCCATGCTTACAACATCGGGGTGAAGACAAAATAGGTGAAAATTCTACAGAATCATATTAGGAATTATTCTGGTCCAGGAACTGAATCAGCTCTGTGGGCCAAAGGGTGACTGTAACAGGAGGCAGTTACATCCTAGTGGAAGTAGTAGCCGTGAAATCGATTTAACACCCAAGTGCAAGCATTTCAGAGGAGTATACGTGAGGAGAGGAGGACAAAGACCAGTGGCAGAGGAGATGGTGGTGCCAGGGTGGCAGGACAAGACAGCACGGGCAGTCAGGGAAGACTGCCTGGAGGAAGTGACTCCTGGGTTGCGATCCTAGTGGTGAGCAGAGGACCTAACAATCCCAGTCAATATACTGGCCCATGTTTCTCTTTCCAGAAAGTTCTTCCAAATGTGTGTTTCCATTCTGGTGGTCAGTGCTATCATCTGGGTATGTGGCTGATGCACGTATCCTTGCATCTTACTTTAAATAACTTACACAATAATTTGCCGTTGCTCCTGTCTGACTCTTAGCAACCCCATGGACTGCAGCCCACCAGGCTCCTCAGTCCATGGGATTCTCCAGGCAAGAATACTGGAGTGGCTTGCCATTTCCTTCTCCAGGGAATCTTCCCAACTCAGGGATAGAACCCAAGTCTCTTGTGTCTCCTGCATTGGCAGACAGATTCTTTACCACTATCACCACCTGGGAAGCCCCATACAATAACTGTGTGATAAAAACCACTGTTCCCAGAGGAGACACATCTCTGAATATCTGTACTCACCAGCCACCATGAGCGCCCCCAGACCCCTCAGCTGCCCCAGAGAAACCGGGCAGGAAAGAGCCCAGCCCTGCCCCGCAGACCAGGAACCCGGACAGAACATCAGCCTTGGCTGAGCCCTGTTCTGATGAGGGAATCTTAGCAGAAGCAGCTCCCCACAGGAACCCCTTCTGTTTTGCTGATCTTGTAAATCATCTGAATTCAACGTGTCACAGGCGTGTCTTACAATCCACAAGATAATGCCCAGATCTCGGAGTGCGAGAGCGCTTTAACCTCTGTGTACTCCAGCCCGGTTCCCACAAAGCGTGTCTGGTAAAAACTGCAGGGCTCGTGGTAATTGCTCGCCGTGTGGGGAAATGATCTAGAGCCGTGTGAAGAGAAGGAGAAAATGCTGAGGGCAAATCACCTGGGTTTTATTATGCTCGCCCTAAAAAATAATTAGCACGGCCTATGAAATCATACTGAGAGCGTTTGTGGGCTTTTTTTCTTTTTTCTTCCCAGAAGGAAACTATAACCTACCTAGCATTTTTCCTTATAAGGAGGTGTGGGGTGTGTATGTGTGTGTCTCCCTGACCGTCAAAGATGAATGAAGATCTGATATTAAAATAAATATCACAGAAAAAGAAAGGGTGCAAATGCACTTATTTACAAAACAGAAGTAGAGTCACGGATGTAGGAAACAAACACACGGTTCCTAGGGGACAGATGGAGGACGGCTAACTGGGAAACTGGGAAGGCACGTCCACACTGCTACGTACAAAATGCGTGTGTTGGTTGCTGTGTTGCGTCTGACTGTTTGCGACCCCATGGACTGTAGCCCACCAGGCTCTTCTGTCCGTGGAATTCACCAGGCAAGAATATTGGAGTGGGTAACCATTCCCTTCTCCTGGGGATCTTCCCGACCCTGGAATCGAACCCAGGTCTCCTGCATTGCAGATGGTGACTGCAGCCATGAAATTAAGAGACCCTTGCTCCTTGGAAGAAAAGCTATGACCAACCTAGACACGGCATTAAAAAGCAGACACATTTTACCACCAAAGGTCCGTCTAGTCAAAGCTATGGTTTTTCCAATAGTCATGTATGGATGTCAGAGTTGGACTATAAACAAAGCTGAGTACTGAAGAATTGATGCTTTTGAACTGTGGTGTTGGAGACTCTCAAGAGACTCTTGAGAGTCTCTTGGACTACAAGGAGATTCAACCTGTCAATCCTAAAGTCCTGAATATTCATTGGAAGGACTGATGCTGAAGCTGAAACTTCAATACTTTGGCCACCTGATGTGAAGAGCCAACTCATTGGAAAAGACCCTGATGCTGGGAAAGATTGAAGGCGAGAAGAGAAGGGGAGGACAGAAGATGAGATGGTTGGATGGCATTACTGACTCAATGGACATGAGTTTGAGTGAGCTCTGGGAGTTGGTGATGAACAGGGAAGCCTGGTGTGCTGAAGTCCATGGGGTTACAAAGAGTCGGACACGACTGAGCGACTGAACTGACTCCCGCATTGCAGGTGGATTTTTCACCCACTGAGCCACCAGGGAAACCCAATGTTTAAACTAGAAAAATAATAAGGACCTACTGCAGGCTTCCCTGGTAAAGAATCTGCCTGCAATGAGGGAAACCTGGGTTCGATCTCTGGGTCAGGAAGATCCCTGGAGGAGGGCATGGTGGCCCACTCCAGTATTCTTGCCTGGAGAATCCCCATAGACAGAGGAGCCTGGCAGGCTACAGTCCATGTGGTCACAAAGAGTAGAACAGGACTGAGTGACTAAGAACAGCACAGGAAGGACCTAGTGTATAGCGCAGGGAACTCTGCTCAATACTGTGTAATGGCCTATATGGGAACAGACTCTAATAAAAAAGAGTGGATGTATGTATATGCATAACGGAATCACTTTGCTGCACACTTGAAACTAACACAACACTGTAAGTCAACTATACTCCAATAAAAATCAAAAAATAAAAATAAAATAAATACCACATCAAGAGCAACAAGGAGGCCTGGGTATGAGATACTCATTAACAGCTTGCCCCCGATCACCCCCCCACTCCGGCCCAGTTCAGGCTCCAGGCTGAGGAGGCTTGCCCTCCAGGCCACTACTGTTGGCCAGCAAGTCGACAACCTTGCTTAACTTTGAATAAATTTGGAAGGACCGCTTCCAGAGGCCTGTGTTTACTGCCAGAGTGGAGTCACCAGAGCTTCTGTAGGAAATTATAGAGCCCCAGAGGGAACCATCCCGTCACACCTCAGTCCCCAAGGCCAAGAGCAACCTGAGGGGTGAGCACCTGTTCCCGTTCTTTGGGGGAATAAGCCTTGGAGAGTTACCAAGTATTTTTTAACTATTTCTCTGCCCTCAATCATAAAGGAGAAAGAATATACACGTTCTAGAGTATAAGTGTCATTGAATTAATGCAGTAGAAATAGCATTTGTCAAAGATTCCAGCTTCACAGAAATGTTTTCCTTTTCGGCATGTAGCTAGGTGGTCCCAGGGGGTCAGCAGGTTTGGGATCACTAATTGGATGAGTAAAAAGTCCTGGTGTGACTGTTTATTCCCTAGATCTCTTGGACACGCAAATCTCAGGAGGAGGGAGCGGCTGGGTAGAACAGAAAGTGTCCTGTCCTGGTGCTTGTTGCAGAGAAGGAAAGGGTTGGGCTTCACTCCTGGAGTAGCTGGGGAGTCCAGGCAGGAGAAACAGGTCAGTCTGCATTTCTCAGGGGGTAGGGGGGCACATGTGCACGCTCAGTTGTGTCTGACTCTTTGTGACCCCGTGGACTGCAGCCCACCAGGCTCTTCTGTCCGTGTGATTTCCCAGGCAAGAATACTAGAGTGGCTAGCCACTCCCTACTCCGGTGGATCTTCCCAGCCCAGGGATCGAACCTGCGTCTCCTGTGTCTCCTGCATTGCAGGTGGATTCTTTGCTGCTGATCCAATGGGGAAGCCCCCTGGGGAAAGAGGGTGTCATCCACAACAGAACCCAGAGCTGGCTGACTTTGGGAGCGCCTTCACCCTTTCTGCCCTGGGATTCCCCGCATGCTGCAGGAGAAGTCTGAGCCACGTTTAAGGTCTGGAAAGGGCACAGCAGCTTGCTGAGCACCCTTGCCTGCTCCCTCTAACTTGCATCTGTCAAGCACCAGGAGACGGTATTAGTCAGCTCAGCAGCAGTAACAGAACACCATAGATAGTTGACTTAGTCAAAGTGTATTTTCTCGCAGTTCTGGAGGCTGGACGCCCAGGATCCAGATGCAGGCTGATTCGGTGCCTGGTGAGAGCTCTTTAACTCGCCTGCAGGCGCCCACCTTCTGTCTGTATCCTCACAAAGCTTTTTTCTAAGCTGGCAGAGAGAGAACAAAAGATCTCAGCTTCTTCTTATAAGACCACACTGGCTCTGGGAACTTCCCCGGTGTTAGCGGTTAAGAATCTGCCTGCCGATGCAGGGGACACGGGTTCAGGCCCTGGTCTGGGAACTAATATCCTACATGCCATGGAGCAACTAAGCCAGTGCACCATGACTACTGGAGCCCATGGGCCTGGAGCCTGTGCCCTGCAACGGGAGA
>NW_011494677.1:1932488-1935104 GCF_000754665.1 Bison bison bison | reverse complement strand
GCCTGGAGTCTGTGCTCTGAAACAGGAGAAGCCACTGCGATTAGAAGCCTGTGCGCCACAACTGGAGAGGAGCCCCCACTTGCTGCAATTAGAGAAAGCCTGCACACAGCAGGAGAGGGCCATGGGCTGCAATGAAGACCCAGGGTGGCCAAAATAAATACATTCTAAAAAAAATAATAATAATTTTTTAAAAAGACCACCAGCTCTATGGATTAGGGCACCACCCTTGTGACCTCTCTGAACCTTAAGTACCTCTGGAAAGCCCTATCTCCGAGTACACTGGGGGTTAGAACTTCTGCATATGAACTTGGGGAGGGGAACACAATTCAATCTATAGCAGAGATCAGTGTTGCTTTTCTTATCCCTATTTTCCAGATAAAGCAACATTCGGAGTGGTTAACTGACTCACAGGACATAGGCTAGCAAGAAGGTGGGAAAGCAGGTTCTGGCAGCCAGGACCCTCAGCTCCAGCCCAGGCGCAGCTCATGACACCTCAGTGCTTTGTTCTGACTCCACGCTTACCCGATTCTGAGCGGCCTCCGATGATAACAATTTTCCACCCTGTCTTTCAGGTCAGTGCAGAGCAGCCCCAGGTCTCTTCTGTTCCAGTCCCCTGGGCAGCAAGGTGACAAGGGCAGCTGAGCGTCCACTCCCCTAGCAGCTGGCTCCTCCAAGGATGACCCTGAGCTCCAGGGCTGGCTTTATGGCTTCAAGGCTCGCCGGCTTACCCGGTGAGAGCATTCCTTCATGGCCCAGCTGATAATTTATTTAGTTTTGCTAAGTGTTCCCTTCCAGGGAAGGGGGAGTTGGAGGGGGTGGGGGGCGGTGGAAAGGAAGATGGGTTGCTGTCTTTGAAAAGCCGACTCATAAATGTTCAGGTACGTTGCTTTTTCTGTCGGCTAAGCAGCTTTCCTAGCCAAAAAAATAATCACACTGTAAGCATCTCCAGGTCTTGAGAGAGCAGACGTATTTTATCTCTCCTTGGTGACGGCTCTGAGCAGCTAATGCTCTTGCGTTTTAAGCTTGAATAGATTTTTGTCCGAGGCAGCTATACTTTGTTGCTCCTTCTGTAAAGATCTTTGTACTACTGGAAAACAAAAGAAGCTTCCTTAAAGGAAAGTACCTGTCACTGGGTGTGCAAGATATTATTGTTTGGTTGCTCAGAGGCTGTTCTCAACAATCCATTCTTTTGCCCTTTCTTAGCATTCCTTTCAGGGAGGGGTAGCCCAATGGCCCAAGTTGTGCCCAGTGTAATAGAAGGAGATGTTTGCTGAGGGCTGTCTGCTCTAGGAAAGGCAGAGCTTTCTTAATAAATAGAAACTATGAGATGAAAGCCTACCGCCTAAAGCTCTTACTAAGAGCTTTTAAATATGGTTGGGATACTTGGCACCACAGCAGCCATTTTGTAACCATGAGGCATCAAACACAACAACAAAAAGCCGTATTCTCAGGATAGCAAAGTGTAAAGAAAGAGCCCGAACCTTTTTGATGACAAACTTAAACTGCTGAATTAAAGTTTTACTATCTATAAATTAACTTTGGAACTCCCTGTTGAGGAAATAATAAATATATATGTGTCATAACGCCACTGTTAAGTGGGATTCAGCCAAAAGTATGCCTAACTAATACACTAGACCACAGGGAGAGTTCACCTTATTAAAAAAAAAAAAATCCTCTGGAATTGATTCTTTTGTGATGAATCTGGTGCCAGTGAGTGCCTAAAAGTGAAGCAGACAACTCACTACTCCGTAGTCAACACAAACCAGCAGAGCTGTACCTGTCTGGACCATTTCGTGCTGGTGTGTATAAAACTCTTGTACTGCATCCTCCTTTGGAATGACACCGTCAGCTTTACCTTGACAGCTGCCAGGAGGAAATTCCCTGTGACCATCAATACCACATTCATTGTACAGTTGTTGCTGAGGTTGTTCTATCTCAGCGTCTTCTGTCTGAGGATCCCAGCACACTCCTGTGTCTGGTTTTAGTAACAGAAGCAATCATGCTATTACCACGCTTAATAATGGGGTTGACTGGACCTGTTGGCCCACAGCTGAAATTCCCCTGGGAGGGGAAATTCCATCTCAGTTCTTTCTCCAGGAGCCACCTTTTGCTGATGTGGGTGACCCCTTTCTCCTGGGGCTAGACTGAGAACTCTCAACTCACTTCATCCCAGATGGTAATGAATTGAATCAAGGTGGTACCATGCCCACAGGGAGTAACACTGCCCCCCAAGTCTCTCTTGGGGGAGCCTCCTGGTGACAGTACATATAGAGACCTCACTGTTCTTAGGAGACACCGGGGGGTTGGGGGCGGGTGGGGGGAGCTGGTCAGACTCAGCAGAGGAACATCAGAAAGCCTTTATGCTGGGGCTATGTCTAGTAATTTCTCTTGCTGTTTCTGGCTCCAAAGAAACCATTTGCCTCTGGCCTGTCTGAGTTCCAGTAATGCTTTGCCACCAGTACCTTTCTTCGTTACTTGCATTTGCTTCACCTCAGGGCGTGAGAAAAACTTGGAGACTCTCTGTGCTTCAGAACCGTAAGAGCCTGCATACACGATAGATAAGCAAACAGAAGCCCAGGGAAGTGGCTGGGCACCCCGCCGGGGGGACCCCGCCCG
>NW_011494677.1:1923782-1932388 GCF_000754665.1 Bison bison bison | reverse complement strand
CAACATTTATTGCTTGTAAACTTTAAAATTTATTTTATTTTCGGTTGTGCTGGGTCTTCGTTGCTGTGCACGGGCCTTCTCTAGTTGCAGCGAGCAGGGGCTACTCTTCGTTGCAAGTGCGAGGGCCTCTCACTGCAGTGGCTTCTCTTGTGGAGCACAGGCTCCGGGTGCACAGGCTTCGGTAGTTGAGGCACGTGGGCTCAGTAGTTGGGCCTCTTGGGCCCTCGAGCATGCAGGCTATGAAGCAGGAGTATCTTGAGCCCGGTTTCCACTCGCTTCTCTGCCCAGAGGTGGTTACAGTGAAGGGCCCTTCCCCTCTCTGGAGTGAGCCATCTTCCTCCTCTGTATTTCCTGCACTCCGCAGGGTCCCGACTCCGTTCATCTCAAAAACGCTTCTGCTGCCTTGCTCCTGTTTTGTCCCACTGCTGTCCTGGTGCATTAGGTAAATGTTGCGGGGATTTATAAACATGCTGCTGCTGCTGCTAAGTTGCTTCAGTCGTGTCCGACTCTGTGCGACCCCATAGACAGCAGCCCACCAGGCTCCCTCATCCCTGGGATGCTCCAGGCAAGGGGACATCATCTCTGAAAGGTTTCATTCCAGCATAGGGACAGGAAGGTAACCTGATGATAGAGGATTTTTTTCTTTTCAAAGACTCTGTTGTGCTTTCAGTACTAATAGATGTTGCTAGAAGCAGCTTACTCGGGGACAAGTTTTTTTGTGTAACCAGTAATCTTCATGGTTATCACTGTAAGGAGAGCAACATGTTCCCCCATATCTTCTTTATTAAATAGTAACCTAAGGAACACTGAATAGGTCACCTGAATCAGGCCGCAGCCCCCTCGTTAGAGTCCTGGGTCCTGGAGCTCCTCTTCTGCAACACACAGCATCTCTTTCTCCCAAACCCTCTGTCGCAAATAATGGTACCACATTCTCCCAGCCAGTCCCACCATAAGGCGGGGAGTCATTTTACGTCTCTGCTTTTCCTTCGTTTCTTCCATCAAGCCATCAGCCCCAGCTCCTAAATATTTCTTAAATGCCATCCTTTTTCTTCCAAATAGTACCAACCCGTTGCTGGTGTTCATCAACTCCCATCCCGAGCTATTGCACGCATCTTCCACTAGCTTCCCTGGTTCTAGGTGGGCCCATCTTTTCTTCTCCGGTAACATCTCTGCTCTCCTCTTGTGTTTTCTGCAGACGTTAAGAATGATCTTCCCCTGCTTCTCTCTTGCTTTCTACCCCTTGTGAACAGATGACAAATAAGACACCTTATTACTGAATATTTCCTTGAATTTTAGGTCCTATTGAGAGTTCTTGGAAATTTGTGAGAAGTGTCAGTACACACCATGACCTGACCTCTCAAACACGCCCGCCACTTTTCTTTCCGTAATCAAGATCCATAACAAACCTAGTGGGCCTCAGGAAGTGGTTTTTGCCTCCTATAGAGAAAAGCCTCCAAATTCCTAAGAAAAAAAATAGGAGCAATATGGATGGACCTAGAGATTATCATATTAGGTGAAGTAAGTCAGAAAGAGAAAGACAAATACCATATGATATCGCTTATATGTGGAATCTAAAATGTGATACAAACTTGTCTATGAAGCAGAAACAGACTCACAGACATAGAGAACAGACTTGTGATTGTCGAGGGGGAGCAGGCACAGGAGGGCCAGGTGGGAATTTGGAGTTAGCAGGTGCAAGCTATATGTAGAATGGCTAAAAAACAAGGCCCTACTGTATAGCACAGGGAACTATATAAAGTATAACAGAAAAGAACATGAAAAGGAATGTATGTATATGGATAACTGAGTCACTTTGCCATACAGTAGAAATTTACCCAACTATAATACATCAACTAGACGTCAATTTAAAAAGAAAAAATAAATAAAACAGCGTATACGGCAAAAAAAAACAAAGGAAGCAGCACAAACCAAAAGGCACAAAACTAGATAATAAAGTAAGGAAGAACTATCACATAAAAATGAAAAGAAAAGCAGTACCAACCCCTAGAGCGTAATACTGGATGATACGATGAGAAAAAGCCACAATTTTAAAAATGAAAAGAAAAGCTATCTGGTTTAAGGGGAAAGATTCTGAAATTGATGTGAATGACAAAATCTACTTAATTGTGCATCACTCAATGACTTCTTTGAGATCACAGAGAAGATTCTTGCAGCAGAATATTGCCTTCCTTTATAGTCTGTTTCAGGGATACATAAGAGCATGAGGGTGGGATTGGAAGTTACCTAGGCTGAAGTACAGTTAGTCCAGTGTTTGCAGATTTTGGGGAAACATCAGTCCAGTAGCTGTGTATCATCTGGGACAGAAATCTAAAATTGAAAGACACACTTTACAATACATAATGAATTAACAGACAAGAAATTCTGTATCTCAAATCAAAAAGCTTCCAATATGCAAACAAAAGCAGCAACAACAATGAAAATCTGTTAGAAATTAGAAATACCAGTAGAAATGGTTAGAAACCCAATGTTGGTGTAAGCTGTTAAGATATGCACACATTATATTAATAACATCTTATTAGAGATAAAGAGGATAAAATATAAATAAGGACCAGAAGGATGTTCATAGATTTGCTAAACATCACACCCATTTTCTTGGAAAAATGATTCTGATACTCACCTGAAAAAATAATTTAAAATAGCTAAGAATTTTATAGAAGAATGCTAAGAAGCAGCAAGGGTTATCAAATATTAAAATAAATCCTAGAGCTATAGTCGCCTAAAGAGTGTGGAATGAGTGGAAGATTCAAAGAAAGCTCAATGAAATAAAAGATATGGCACCCAAACTATCATATATTCTTGATAATTATTAAATTTATTTACTATTAACAGTAATAAATTTTCCATTTAGTGTAGCAATTAACACATTTATTTCATATTTAATAAAAATGTATAATATGCAAGTAGGCATGTTAATATAAAATACTAGTAATAAAATTTTAA
This sequence comes from Bison bison bison, assembly GCF_000754665.1. NCBI lineage: Eukaryota > Metazoa > Chordata > Mammalia > Artiodactyla > Bovidae > Bison > Bison bison. The sequence goes on along the minus strand of NW_011494677.1, from coordinate 1,929,427 downwards.
TATTTAATAAATTTAACATAATTTAATAAAATGTAATAAAGGAAGCAGTAGAGAATACAGCAAATGGTAATGGAGAAAAATGACCACGTCAGTCAAGGAAAATATCAAATTAAGTTCCTACTCCAGAGTAAGTGCCTGACGCATAATTAGGGCACAGTAAATATTTGTTAAAAGAAGAAATGAATAAATGAATAAATAATACATTAAATTCAAGATGGATTAAATACGTGGCAAACCATAAAGCACTACAAGGAATTACAGACATATATTGTACTGATCTCTAATTGGAAAAGGCCTTTCTAAATGTACCAATGATAGATGGGGTAACAAAGGGAATATTCACTGTTCAACTGCCTCCCTAATGATTTTTAATCTCTCTTTATGAAAAAAGCCAGCAAGCTAGGAAAACAGTTAGCACACAAATATGGCATACAAAGGATTAGCCTCCCTCATATATAAAAGTCTCTTAGAAATAAAAAAGGCAAAGACAAGTACTTCAATGGACCGTAAACAGAAACAGGATGAGGAGACAAGTCTAAGTGGAGAAAGAGAAAGCGCCCACACGTATCTGAAGAAATATTCAACCTCTTATTTTCTGAAGAACTGTCCATCCTTGTTTATTTTCTAAGACATGAAAAATAAACATGCAAGAATGATTTAATTCTAAACATCCGTCATCAGCTCTTCTCCTCAGAAAAGTGTACATTCACACAAAATTTGGCTTAACACTTTAGGCTCTCCCCAGACCTTGGGATCATGTCAAAATCTATCAGACCCTAGATTCGGAAGGTCTACAACTTCATGCTAAAGAATGAATAGTGAATCCACATATATGCATTAACATACAAATATCATATATTAATGCACATTCGTGAAATCTAGAAAAACGTACAGATGAACCTACTTGCAGTGCAGAAATAGAGATGTAGACGTAGAGAACAAATGCGTGGACACCCAGAGGGACGCAGGGGTGGGATGAATTGGCAGATTGGGATCGTCACATACACACTATTGATACTGTGTATAAAATAGATAACTGGGCTTCCCACGTGACGTTAGTGGTAAAGAACTGGCCTGCGAATGCAGAAGACCTAAGAGACTCAGTTCGATCCCTGGGGTGGGAAGATCCCTTGGCGGAGGGCATGGCCAATAACCCACTCTGGTATTCTTGCCTGGAGAATCCTATGAACAGAAGAGCCTGGCAGGCTGCGGTTCATAGGGTTGCAAAGAACCAGACATGACTGAAGCAACTTAGCACACATAAAAGAGATAACTAATGAGCACCTACTGTGTATCTCAGATGCTCTGTGGTGACCTAAATGGGAAGGCCATCCAAAAAAGAGGGGCTATATGTATACATACAGCTGGTTCACTTCTCTGTACAGCAGGAACCAACCCAGCATTGTAAAGCGTTGTAAAACTACACTCCAGATTTTAAAAAAGAATGAATCGTGGGATGGGTAGATAACAAACTGCTGGTGGAAGCATGCTCCATACACTTTGTAAAAGCGTTTGATAATATGTGTTAAAGACCTCATAAATATTTATAATTTATTCCTTGTACAAATATGATTAAGAAAGTCTCTTAAGGTAATAGCACAGTGGCATGTAGGCGATGATGTTCATCATAGCGTTATTTATTTCCACATAACATTAACTACATTAATTTAGCTACTTAAATTCCCCAAAGAAGGAATGGTTTCAATAAATTACATCACTTGCTTGAGATGGATTATTATTCCACTACAATGTTTTTCAAGAAAATGCAGTGACATGGGAAAACATTTACAAAGAATATAATATGAAAAAAGGAGAATGCTGTGTATTTAGTGCAAGAATAACTGCATTAAATACACATATTTAATACATGGGGAAAGCTACAAGGAAAGATACCAAATGCTAAGAATTATTATTTCTGGGAGAAGAAACTATGAGTGTTTTTTCCTTACTCTTTTTCACGCTGAAATATCTTAACTTTCAAAACCAATAATAACTATAATAATTGCTTTTTAATACCAAAAAAAAAAAAAAAAGAATGACAATGGAAACTTGGTTTGACTAAAAAAATATGGGACCAGAAACTTGAAATACAGAAGTGCAGCCTTAGCAGGCTCCAGAGTAAATGAACTAGTTCTCCATGTATTTCTTCAGATGCCATTTCACAGACAATGCTCAGGTCTCAGGGCTCCGAGATACTGCTCTATGTGGGTCATCTTAGAGTGATGGTCTTACACCCAGAGTGAGTATGGCAGCTTATTTCCTCTGAGACAAGCTCATATAAACCTCATCTGTCTGTTTGTCCTTTTGTGATTTACTTAATTATGGGGGAAAGACATCTCTGTATAGGTTTTCTTGAATTCAGATTTGTGAGAGTTCACACAAAGCAACCAGTAAGTTGACATATTTTTTAAATATAAATTTACTTATTTTAATTGGAGGTTAATTACTTTACAATATTGTATTGGTTTTGCCGTACATCAACATGAATCTGCCACAGGTGTACACGTGTTCCCCATCCTAAACCCTTCTCCCTCCTCCCTCCCTGTACCATCCCTCTGGGTCGTCTCATTGAATTTATACCAAGCACCTGTCTATTCACTCAGGAAGCAAGTAAGGCACATATCTGACCTCCAGGAATTAAAATATCATGAGAGGTCAAACCATGCTGGAATCCTTGGTGAGACAAAACGTGGAGACAGATAAAAATGTAATTCTAAAAGATACCTGTCCCCCAGTGTTCATTGCAGCACTATCTGCATTAGCCAGGACACAGAATCAACCTAAACGCCCATGGACAGAGGAATGCATAAAGAAGATGTGGTACATACACACAATGGAATATTACTCAGCCTTGAAAAGGAATGAAAATGAGCCTCTGTGGATGGACCTCGTGTCATACAGAGTGAAGTAAGTCAGAAAGAGAAAAACAAATATCATATATTAACATGTGTGGAACCTAGAACAATGGTACAGATGATCTTATTTGCAAAACAGAAATAGAGACGCAGACGTAGAGAACAAACGCATGGCTACCAAGGGGGATGCAGGGCTAGGAGGAACTGGGAGACTGGGATTTGCATATATGCCCTATTGATACTGTGCGTAAAATAGATAACTAATGAGAACCTACTATATAGCACGAGAAACCCCACTTAATGCACTATGCTGGACTGAATGGGAAGGGAAGTCCAAAAGGGGGGGCGTGTACATTCATGTACGGCCAATTCACGTTGCTAAGCAGGAGAAACCACCGCAGCACTGTACAGCAACTACACGCCAACAAAAATTGGAGAAAAAACAAGCACAGCGACAAGACACAGGCTTTGGGGTGAAGATGCTGTGATTTAAATCCAAGTTTGATCACTGCCAGCTGTTTAACCTTGACAATCTGATGGAATTCTCTGAAACCCAGACCCCTGTAGATCATCGGCGGGAATGCCAGAACCAACTCCAACAGGGCCGTGCTGTCCGACTCTTTGCGATCCTGTGGACTGCAGCCCGCCAGGCTCCTCTGTCCATGGAGATTCTCCAGGCAAGAATACTGGAGTGGGTTGCCATGCCCTCCTCCTGACCCAGAGATCAAACCTGAGACATTCCTGCAGGGAATGTCTCCTGCATTGGCAGGCGGGTTCTTTACCACTAACACCAAATGGGGCTGTGCTCAGTCACTCAGCCACGTCCAACCCTTCATGATCCCGTGGACTGTAGCCCGCCAGGCTCCTCTGTCCCTGGGATTCTTCAGGCAAGAATACTGCAGTGGGTTGCTGTTTCCTCCTCTAAAACTGGGCTTTGGGTCCAGCTAAATGAGATAAGGTGCGTGAGGAAGACGCACACAGGTGTTCATTCTGTCTTCTTCATCCTGTCTGATCTCCCTGTTTCCACATCAGTGTGTTTGATTAGGCGTCTGAAACCCATCCCCTTTTGGTGCCCAGTTCTTGTTGCTGATTTAGGTCTTGTCTACAGGAGTTAAGTTTTATCGAGCACTTACTTTTCACTGTGTCCCATGCTAGATTCCAAGACTGAGATTCAGACAGAACATGTGATGCTACAGTCCCTATTTACTCAGAGAATTTACCATTGCTGATATAGCAACTCAGAAATCTCAGTGGCTTAACAAATATGTAATATACTTTTTACTCACATTACAGTTCCTTTAAGAGTTGAGTGGAAAGTCTTCTATGTGCTTATTTGGAGACTGGGGCCTTCCATTTTGAGGTTCTGCTATCCTGTGGAGCCTCCCCACTGGGACCTCTCCTTTCAGCCAGTCAACAACGAGGGCAAAACAGAGGGCCAGGGGTGGTGTGTACAGTTAAGTGCAAGCTCTGGGCCAGAACCCCGTCATCTGGACCCTCCCTGCCTTCAGGGAGGCCTGGAAACTGTGAGTAGACCTCCTATGAGCCCATAGAGCCAGTCTCTGCCACACCCTCTACCCACTGAAAAGCCTTCTCTGCTCCCAATATCATGGACCAGCTTCCATTTCAAAGTACTGAGATGTTTTGACTTGGACTCTTCGCTTTGCTGAATGATAGAATCATTTCTTTTTGTATGCTCCATCAGAAAAGCTTTTCTTTAGGTGTGAAAGGTATAAAGTTTTGTTGTAAAGCATAGTCCAAAAAGAATAGAGAAAATGTTGCCAGGGCAACATCCCTTCATGAAATAGTAAATATCAGTCCTAAAAGGAAGTTAATGCCAAAGAATGCTCAAACTACTACACAATTGCACTCATCTCACACACTAGTAAAGTAATGCTCAAAATTCTCCAAGCCAGGCTTCAGCAATATGTGAACCGTGAACTTCCTGATGTTCAAGCTGGTTTTATAAAAGGCAGAAGAACCAGAGATCAAATTGCCAACATCCGCTGGATCATGGAAAAAGCAAGAGAGTTCCAGAAAAGCATCTATTTCTGCTTTATTGACTATGCCAAAGCCTTTGACTGTGTGAATCACAATAAACTGTGGAAAATTCTGAAAGAGATGGGAATACCAGACCACCTGATCTGCCTCTTGAGAAATTTGTATGCAGGTCAGGAAGCAACAGTTAGAACTGGACATGGAACAACAGACTGGTTCCAAATAGGAAAAGGAGTTTGTCAAGGCTGTATATTGTCACCCTGTTTATTTAACTTATATGTAGAGTACATCATGAGAAACGCTGGACTGCAGGAAGCACAAGCTGGAGTCAAGATTGCCGGGAGAAACATCAATAACCTCAGATATGCAGATGATACCACCCTTATGGCAGAAAGTGAAGAGGAACTAAAAAGCCTCTTGATGAAAGTGAAAGTGGAGAGTGAAAAAGTTGGCTTAAAGCTCAACATTCAGAAAACGAAGATCATGGCATCCGGTCTCACCACTTCATGGCAAATAGATGGGGAAACAGTGGAAACAGTGTCAGACTTTATTTTTCTGGGCTCCAAAATCACTGCAGATGGTGACTGCAGCCATGAAATTAAAAGACACTTACTCCTTGGAAGGAAAGTTATGACCAACCTAGATAGCATATTCAAAAGCAGAGACATTACTTTGCCAACAAAGGTTCGTCTTGTCAAGGCTATGGTTTTTCCAGTGGTCATGTATGGATGCAAGAGTTGGACTGTGAAGAAGGCTGAGCGCCAAAGAATTGATGCTTTTGAACTGTGGTGTTGG
>NW_011494677.1:1920494-1923682 GCF_000754665.1 Bison bison bison | reverse complement strand
TCTAAATGAGATCAGCCCTGGGATTTCTTTGGTAGGAATGATGCTAAAGCTGAAACTCCAGTACTTTGGCCACCTTATGCAAAGAGTTGACTCATTGGAAAAAACTCTGATGCTGGGAGGGATTGGGGGCAGGAGGAGAAGGGGACAACAGAGGATGAGATGGCTGGATGGCATCACTGAGTCGATGGACGTGAGTCTGAGTGAACTCGGGGAGTTGGTGATGGGCAGGGAGGCCTGGCGTGCTGCAATTCATGAGGTCGCAAAGAGTCGGACACGATTGAGTGACTGATCTGATCTGAAAGGGAAGTTAGAAGTAGGGAGGACAAGACCGAGGGTGAGTGCCTTGGGAATGGGTTGGGGAAGGGAGAGACATGATGACATGGAAACACCAGTAGAACCCCATTAAGGCTCGAGTTTTGCATATACTGGGAATTGCCTGAATCATTTCCCATTCCAACCTCTTTCCTGGGTCCTGCTCAATTTGCCAAGGCTGAAAATCTAAATTTTCTAAACTCACTGATATTTAGGATTTTAGATGTGGCTTGTTGTTGCTGTTTAGTTGCTAAGTTGTATCCGACTCTTTAGATGTGGCTTGGTCTTCTCTGGTGGCTCAGATGGTAAAGAATCTGCCGGTAATACAGGAGACCCAAGTTCAAACCCTGGGTTGGGAAGATCCCCTGGAGAAGGGCATGAAAACCCACTCCACTATTCTTGATGGAAAATTCCATGGACAGAGGAGCCTGGCGGACTATAGTTCATGGGGTCACAAAGAGTTGGACAGGACTGAGCAACTTTCACTTTCACACTTAGGTTCTGCCAAAGCAAGCGCCCTCTTAAATGACCACAGAAGAGAGAAGGCGAGAGGAGCCAATCTGATTTCAGGGTTGGATGCTGAGACTTCGGTGCATGGTTGGATGAATGGTGAGTTAGCACCTGAGGCCACCAGGCCTTCTAAGGCAGTGTTATCTCTAGTTTCCAGCAAAAAGAGTGCCAATGCATAATACTATTTTGCTAGAATGTTCTATAATGTAGCTTTTTTCTGACTTCTGTGTTCCTGGCCATTCACATCCAAGCTCAGGTCTCTGAATGGCTCAGGGGACTCTATAAACTACTTGATATCATTTCACAAACAGCTTTATACCTGAACAAAGCAGAGTAGACTGTGCTGTCTGCCACTAAAGAGCCCGTAAACCACATCAGAGTCGATGCTTCTTGTCCTGTAAGCATCAGCCTGGGCAGATGGAGTGGTCCAGGTGGAGGAACTTCCTCTGCCATGTGAGTTACAACAGCAGCTCAGACCTTGCCTTGGACCCAGAAGTGCTGAGAGGAGTGACCTTCTGCAAGAAGCCTGGGGTTGGGACCAGGAGACTTAAGAGGACACAAGGGCTTGAACCAGAGACAGCAAGGTCCAAGGGCAACTGCTTCCAGGAGGCAGACGAGATAGCTCACAGCAGGGGCTGGGACCTCAGCTCATGGAAGAGGACTTCCTTTCCTGGACCACATAGAAAGAAGAAGGAGAAAGATGAGCTAGTGCCCGCCCATCCTCGCAAAGGAACTGGACATCACACGAGATGATAATACCTGAATCTGGCTGAGAGTAATAACCACAGGTCAGGAAGATCCCCTGGAGGAGGCATGGCAACCTACTCCAGAATTCTTGCCTGGAGAATCCCATGGACAGAAGAGCCTGGTGGGCTACGTGTCCACTGGGTCACAAAGGGTCTGACATGACTGAAGCGACTTAGCACGCACACGCATGAAGAAAGAATTAGAACTCTTTATCTGCTTTAGGTAGGTTGAGAGCCCATGAACAAATTATAATTCCTTTATTAAAATAAAGATTTTCCTTTCTTGCACATCTAAATCACAGCTTGTACATTTCAACCCTATGTGCTCAAATTTCTCACTGATTTCTCAAAACGAGCTTGAGAGGTTCTGTATTGTTAGACATCTGCTGCTGCTGCTGCTGCTGCTAAGTCGCTTCAGTCGTGTCCGACTCTGTGCAACCCCATAGACGGCAGCCCACCAGGCTCCCCCGTCACTGGGATTCTCCAGGCAAGAACACTGGAGTGGGTTGTCATTTCCTTCTCCAACGCATGAAAGTGAAAAGTGAAAGTGAAGTCGCTCAGTCATGTCCAACTCTTCACGACCCTATGGACTGCAGTTTACCAGGCTCCTCTGTCCATGGGATTTTCCAGGCAAGAGTACTGGAGTGGGGTGCCATTGCCTTCTCTGGTTAAACACCTGAGGATACTGGATATCGAAGGTTTAGGAGAAAATCACACAGGTGCTCTCAAGTAGAACCAGTATCAGATCCACGAGAGACTGTCCACTGACCACGTCTGTTCCATGTTGCTCTCAACTATTAGAAGCAAAACTTAAAAAAAAAAAAAAAGCAGGTTACTGATGAATGGCCCGCATTTGGCTTTCAAAAAGTCATTGCTCTTATCATATTAATTAGACTGTAAGAAGAAAGTCCACAAAGTTTTGACCCCAATCCTTTGATCCCTGTCTCTCAGGGCTGAAACCCTGTAAAACATCTCTTGGTATAATCAATACATCCATGGGATGGGAAAGGCTTGTGTTACTGGCATTTTGAAGAAAGAACTTCGCAAAGGATAAGGTCTCTGACCTAGGAGTTGAAGAGCAGCAGAAGATGATACAACAGATCAGAAGGAAAGGCAATTAATATCATTTTGGAGAGTGCAGAAAGCATCAAACGTGTATCCATGAACCACAAGATGGTGTGGCCCTCAAGATGTTAATTAGCTGTTTCTGTTAGTGAGCATTATGTCAAAAAGAAAAATAATAATAATAAATCCCAGCCAATGAGGATTGGGAAACACTTAGTTAAACAAAATGAAACAGATTTCCAACACTGCAGATCTTTCGTAAGTAATGTGTACTGATAGTATTCAAGAGGTAAATGACACAGTGTTCTCCAAAATTATTTGGTCACAAGACACTTTTGTCTACAGACCATTTCTTGGGGCTAATAGTCCTCACATGTGCCCATGGTACCCAAGGAGTACTGTGTTTTCAATTACTGCAGATGAATGAGAGAAACCTACAGATTTTGTCCTGATTGTACCAGCTATCCAAAACTGACGAAGAACTTAGGTTTGGGGTGGGGAGTATAAATTAGAAGCTTGGGATTAACAGGTAGACATTCAATTCAGTTCAGTTGA
>NW_011494677.1:1918374-1920394 GCF_000754665.1 Bison bison bison | reverse complement strand
AACTGTGGTGTTGGAGAAGACTCTTGAGAGTCCCTTGGACTGCAAGGAGATCCAACCAGTCCATTCTGAAGGAGATCAGTCCTGGGTGTTCTTTGGAAGGAATGATGCTAAAGGTACACAAAGCCCCACTGTACGGCTTGTTGTTGTTTTAGTCACTACAGTGTGCCCAACTCTTTGCAACCCCAAGGATTTTAACCAGCCAGGCTCCTCTATCCGTGGGATTTTCTAACCAAGAATATTGGAGTGGGTTGCCATTTCCTTCTTCAGGGGATTTTCCTGACCCAGGGATTGAACCCAGGTCTCCTATAATGGAAAAAAATCTGAAAAAGAATATATATATATATATATATATAACTGAATGACTTTCCTGTACATCAGAAATTAATGCAACATTATAAAAAAACAGAGCTCTGATTTTACCCCTGGAAAATACAAGCCAAAAAAAAAAACATTAAAAATCTTTGCATATTTACTCATTTCCAGATGAATCATGATACATATGATCCCCACGCTGATCAAGTCTGTACAGTTTCATGATCTGAAATGCTCTGAGCAATGTCTACCCTGCATTTTCCCCAAGCAACTTGCTTCTTTGTTAGTGAGGTAAACTAGTCTCAGTGATTTCAGCTAATTAGTCACTAAACTAATTACTCCGTGCACTTATAAAAAATAAATCTGCCTATTTTCTCTTTTTTAAAACGAGAAAAAAAATACAGCCCAGTTACAAAGCACTGTTGAATCTATTATAATTAGAAAGTAAAGTCACTTGGAACTATTATATGATATTGCAGTTTCGAACCTGTGAATTTGTGCTATCAAATTAAAAAATAAATAGTCCTTTTGAACCCACACAGTTTATCAGCTCTTGAGTTACAACTCCTGTCCTGTGGCAAATTCTCTCTTCTACATAAATGCCAGATTTTCATATCCTGGGGTTGAATCTTATGTGCATAATTTGTTACATGGATTCTGCATTTTGTATGGTTGTCTAATGGCCAAGACTCATTACCACATCCTCTTGACAGGGTCTATAGATAAAACAAACAGATGTAACTGCTTCTACCTAAGAAACGAGGCCAGCAAAGAAACGGAAAAAGGCCACTGTTTTCTGGGTTTTCCTTACACAGGACATGAGGGTTATGCAGAGATGGTTTTTTAATATTCGTCAAAGGTCTTAGAACCATGAGTTCCATTCCACTATGTCTAGAAGATTTATGCACCTGGAAGTTCTTCTCTGCTCACGTTTCCTGGAAGCTTCTATTCTAGGCAATTAGGAAAGAAGTAAGTATCAACTCTGTACCTTCCAAACTGCTAGGCCCCTGCCACTGTTAAGTACAGGGGTGCTCCCTGGAGGACTGCAGTCTATGGGCCCCTAACGTTTTTTAAGACTGATGGAAGCTTGAAAATTTTAAACTGAATTTCCAGGCCAGGAGGCATCCAGAGAACATTTGTACACGATTTGTAAAAGATACTCCACTAATAGCACGTTTGCTAAAAAGAGTCAACTCTATCTTGCAGGTGTATTTATGTGCTCAAGTTTGTCCCTGGCAATATACTAGGAGCCACAGAGTCTGGGAGAGGGAAGGGGAGAGAGAGATGGCCCTCCTCTGGGTGCACCGACAATCTCATTGAGGGAACAGGACTCAGTGTAAGGAATGACCGGAGCTCAACCCAGACTGCGTGCAGGCAGACTTCAGGGGTATTGTGGGTTCGGTTCCAGACTCCCCATAATAAAGCGAATATCTCAATAAAGTGTCTCACAAACAGTTTTGTTTCCCAGTGCATATAAAAGCTATGTTTACACTATCTGTAGTCTACAACTGTGTCACAACATTCATTTCAGTTCAGTTCAGTTCAGTCGCTCAGTCATGTCCGACTCTTTGCAACCCCATGAATCGCAGCATGCCAGGCCTCCCTGTCCATCACCATCTCCCGGAGTTCACTCAAACTCACGTCCATCGAGTCGGTGATGCCATCCAGCCATCTCATCCTCTGTCGTCCCCTTTTCCTCCTGCCCCCA
>NW_011494677.1:1912487-1918274 GCF_000754665.1 Bison bison bison | reverse complement strand
TACTGGAGTTTCAGCTTTAGCATCATTCCTTCCAAAGAACACCCAGCACTGATCTCCTTCAGAATGGACTGGTTGGATCTCCTTGCAGTCCAAGGGACTCTCAAGAGTCTTCTCCAACACCACAGTTCAAAAGCATCAATTCTTTGGCTCTCAGCTTTCTTCACAGTCCAACTCTCGCATCCATACATGACCACTGGAAAAACCATAGCCTTGACTAGACATTATATACTATATAAAAAATAATGTACATACCTTAATTTAAAATACTTTATGGCTAAAAAGTGCTCCCCATTCTCTGAAGCTTCCACTAGTCTGGTTGGTAACATCAAGGATCACTGATCCCAGGTCTATCATCACGCACACAATAATAATGAAAAAGTGTGAAACACCACGAGAATTACTGAATTGTGACAAAGAGGCATGGAGGGAGCGGATGCTGTTAGAAAAATGGGGCGATGGATTTGCTCGACTCAGGGTCGCCGCAAACTTTCAACTTGTAACTAAAACGAAACCGAAGAAGCTCCACAGAGGGAGGTCAGCTTGTGAAAGCGCACGGCCAGAGTGTGCAGCTGACCCGCCCTCAGCAGAGAACAAGAGGACTCGTGATCTGTAGGTGTGAGGGGGTCGTGCGGGGCAGAGCTTGCAGAAATGAGGGGCCAGGGAGTCCCAGAGATTCCTCCTGTCCCTCTTCCTGCACCAAACTCTCTCCTTTGGAAGGGAGCCAAACCAAGGAACCTCATGTATTCTGAAGCCTGGGCTTCCCTGGTGGCTCAGATGGTAAAGAATCTGCCTGCAATGTGAGAGACCCGGGTTCGATCCCTGAGTTGGGAAGATCCCGTGGAGAAGGAAATGACGACCCACTCCAGTATTCTTGCCTGGAGAATCCCACGGACAGAGGAGCCTGGCAGGCTAGTCCATGGGATTGCAAAGAGTCGGACATGACTGAGCGACTAACCCACTGAGTGACAGCCACACAGCCAAGGGCTGCTCCTGAGAAACTCAGAGCAGGTTCTTCCTGAAGCTCATTTGCTGCCTTTGGTCTCCAGAGATTATTGATGACTGGTTTATACTTTGAAGGGAGTAGTTAAAAAAAACAGACAAAAAAATCAAGGAAAGTCAGCCTCGTCTGACCTTCCCCATATAGGGAAAGCAGAAGCTGGGTGAATTTCTGATGGGAGCTGCCTTGCTGACATGGCCAGGACTGGGGTGAGTGTAGCTCCTTGGGAAGCCATGCTGATGCTCAGCCCAGGTTTCTCTCTCTCTCTCTGTCTCTATCTCTCTCTCTGTCTTTCTCTCTGTCTCTGTCTCTCTCTCTGTCTGGCCATGCAGCAGAGCTCACTGAACACCAGGCTTGCAGCCCAGCCCAGCCGCCCCTTTAGGTGTCAGGACAGGACAGGCTCTGCAGGCAGGAGGCCGGGCCCTGCGTCTGTGTGCCCTCCCCACCCTCTGCAGGAAAGGGACCTGGAAGCGATCTTGAAAGGACAAGGTAAGAAGCAGTTCTCCAAAGCCTGAGAGCCTAACGAGGCTTCCTGACCTTGGACGTCAACCAACCAGAGAAATAAAATGTTCCTTAGCCCCAACCTGGCAGCCCCTCATCCCTGCTGCCTCCTGACCACCTGACTCTCAGCCCCGTCAGCTGCCCCTGAGAAGACAGTCCCCTGGGAAGAGGGTCCCAGCTTCGGGCATCACACACAGCAAAGCCAAGCTGGTCCCCATAGACTATTCTCTGCAGGTGATTTTGGCCCTGGGCTCTTGAGCGCCTCCCTGCAGCAAGAGGATAGCCCAGTGGCCACCGGAGGACTCTGCTTTATTCACATTAAAGTGGGGACACCCAAGATGTATATTAAGTATGTAAAATTACTATATTAAATGTATTAATTCATAAAGAAGAAATGAATTCCTTCATTTCCATGTGAACAGAAAGAATGAAACATTGATGAATTTTCTCCATTAGTTCTGAAAAAAATGGAGCCATAACAAACAGAAGAATCGCCAAATTAGCAAGTGGGAGTTTAAACAAAATGGAAAAAGTTTGAAAAGCCCTGTTCCTCTAGCCCAACCCTTTGCACCTGTAGATAGAAGTTTCAAGAACACATGTGCCCAGTCCATGATCACCCAGACAGTCAATCAGAGGGGAGGGGCGGTGTGGGAGATGCGTGGGACCATCCCAGGAAAGGATGGGGACCAGGCTCCGGGCTGCGACACAGGTGCCCTGGACCCCGGGGCTGGCCCCCCTCCCAGCCTCCACTCTGTCCCTGCCCCCCTGACTGCCGGGGCCCCCACACGGAGCACGAAGCCCACCAGCCCTTGAGTCAGGGAGCAGCCCAGGTAGCAGGCTCTGCCTAAACACAACACCATCAGGCAATTACCCCAGACGTGGTGCTCAATGTCCATGGAAAGGCTATAAAAGAAACGCCCAGGACTTTCTCCTGACCTTTCCCCCAGAATCAGGAATTCAGATGTTGGGAGCCCCAGAGAGAGCTGAGTTTTCATGGGTGAGTATTAAATTATTTTATTATTATAATTATTTATTTAATAATAAATCATATTTATTTATTATTATATTAATTATTATTCATAATTAAAATTATTAAAGTATTTTATCTTCTATAGGAAGCACAGTCTTCTCTCCTTTACCTTCTTTTGACGTTTACAGTAGAATATAAAGAAAGAGGGCAAGGAGAAACGGGGGGAGCTGGGAAGACCAAAAATCACTTAGACTTTTAATGGAGGTTCATTCTGGCACAGTATCCTGGCGTCCCCTGGGTCTGGAGAATTAAACACTGTCACTCGGGTCTGAAAGCAGAGTCGTCCAGTTTGCAGACACCTGTCATAATTAAACTAATGGCTCTGAAAATGTGCCTTGATATTAAATCTATCTTCCACTGAGGAGCAGAGCTGATTAAAACCGCCGTCTGACAGTTAATGATGAACCTCTTGCTTGCTGAGCTCTGCGACGGAACTGGACAGTTGAGACTGTCTGTGCCCCTCCACCACCGACCTGCTCGCCCCTGCCGCCTCCCTCCGCCTGACTCCAGCACTATTTCCACGCCCTTCCCAGCCTTGTCTTCCTCGCAGAACCTGGGCTCCTTCTGCACCCTCGCCTCCCACAGCCCCCCGTTCTGCTAAGGAAAAGACGGGCATCCTTGGCAGGGAAGGAGCACTAAGCTAACACCAGGTTATTCGGTCCCCATGAAGCACCTCCGACCCAGCAAACAGTCTACAGCAGGAACAGAGGGTAGAGCCCCGGTCAGCCTTTCTGCACCTCCTCTGGAAGACCGAGTGTCCAACCACGGCGGGGGCAGGGGCTCAACTCCGCCCTGCTGGGAAGTCCAAGAAACTCTCAAGTTAAGGGCTTGCTGAGTTGACTACATTCTCTCCAATCAGGTACCACAGCAGCTGCTCAGACAGACAGGTCTACAAATAGAACTTCCCTTTGGGAAAACTAAGTCTGTTCAGCTGACTATTAGGAAATCTAAAGATGCTCACCATGTATACACGCTACACTCACTGGGGAGAGACCTTTGGTACCAGACTCCTCAGAGGGAGAAGCTGGGAGACAAAGCAGTTTCAGCCTCTGCTTCAGCTTCGCCTCTGAAATGAAGGGGTGTGATATTGCCTTGAAGGGCCCTTCTGCACCCAAGAGTCCAGAATTTTGTCCCCAAAGGAGGCCATCCTTCTTTCTTGATGAGGCGCCTTTTTTACTGGGGCTGGTGGCTTTGCACCGCTGTGTCAGTTTCTGCTGTACAGCAAAGTGCATCAGCCACGTGTATACATATATCCCCTCTTCCTTCAGTTTCCTTCCCATTCAGGTCACCACAGAGCATTAAGTAGAGTTCCCTGTGCGGCACAGTGGGTGCTCACTAGTCATATTAGTCACGTATGCGTGTCAGTCCTAATTTCCCAGTCCAACCTACCCCCTGCCGCCAGATTAGGGGTCTTCCATACGTGAGATGATTTCTCATCCCGGAGGGCGCTCAGTTTCTAGCATGCTCTTTCAACACAGGATGCAGATTCCACAGAAGGGCTGATTGGCCTCAGATTCCCTTCCTTCTGCTGCCCCAGACCTCAGTGACGAAATAGAAATCAACAACGACAAGAGGTCCTGTCACCCTGGCCTCTCCTGACAGGATGCTCCAGAGCCCCTTGGAAGGAACTCAGATTCCCTTATCTTTTGCCCCATCTGCATCGGCATTAAAAACCATGCCTACCTTCTGACTCCATCTCTCCTCAAGCCCCGGGCTTCCCTACTTGGGACTCTGCAGTTACTTGCTACTTGCCTGGGTCTCCTGAGGTCTCACAGGAGCAATACCCAGGAGAGCATAAAGTCCGTCGCCTCCAAGTCACTCGGTGCAAAATGGTACCAACCCTTCTGAGCATTGGCTCTCGACTCTGCCAGCAGCACTGATGATCTATGTGATTACACCAAGTTGTGAGCCTCCCAGTTATCGGTGCCTTACACATTAATCTCTGCTGATGCCTTGCTTAATTGTCTGATTGACTGATTTAGCGCATTTTACTCTTTTCACAGCATTTCCTTTGATTCTTACGCCACCCCTGGTAGTAAGTACGTCCCCAGTTTACAGATGAGTAAATAGCTTTTTCAAAATCATCCGACTAGTGGGTGATACTAGCTGGGACTAAAACCCACACAGCTGAACTGCTCCTTAGGGCCACTGTCAGATCACTGAGGCTCCCAGTGAACTCTGGGGCTGGGTTTCAACTGCTTAATTAAGAATGTATAGTATTAAGATATTTTCACTGATCTCTGAAGTGCAATCTGCCTTTCCCATGATTTCTCCACCACAGATCCATATGTCAGAGACTTCATGTTTTCCAGTTTGTATCTCTGTCAATTGGATTGCTGGGCTCTTTTAAATTCCCACTTTTTCCCCCTCCATCCTCTTTAGGCAGAGTTTGGAGGTATTGTTAAGGGTTTTATTTTCTTCTTCCTTATCTGCTTCCTGACTATTCTCTGCTTCTATAAAAACTCACTATGGATCGAGGTAGATGCTCGTGAAAGAGATCAGCCAGAGAGAGTGATGGAAAAGGGAACTGGGGGAGGGAGAGGGGAGCTGGAAAAGAGCATGAGAGAGAGCAGATACTGAGAAAGAAAGAAAATTAAGCCAAAGAGAAAGAATCAGACAAAGTGGAGAGACCATGTGACACGAAGATGGGAAAACGAGGAAGAAAGCTCTGTCTTCCCCTAGACACCCTGAGGTCAGACATCCATGAGTGTGTGTGCCTGCACACACACACACACACACACACACACACATGCACTGGCTGTCACATTTTAGAACACCATTAGGAAAGTGACACCCAGCTGAAGGAGTCCCCTGTCCAGTGACCCCGGCTGACACTCCGGTCTGACCCCTCCCCTCCGAAGGCCGATCCTCTGTCTCCTAAGTGACAAAGCCTCCGTCTCGCGGATCGACGCAGGACCTCTAATTGTGCTGAGCAGCGATGCCATGGGTGCCCAGGCGGGCTGATGTCTCTTACTATCATTAGCTTTCTTACCAGGCTCTGAAGCCTTCCGCTGCCACAACAGTAATTACCAAGAGATTAGGCAGGCATTAAGCACTCCTTAATTTGACACATCGCAATGATCTCCATTCAGCCTTTCTGCTCGAATAACTCTCAACAAATATTTCGGAGGCTACCAAAATAAACAGAAGTACTGTGTTTGCACAGCTGAGGCCCTCTTCCTGATTCTGTCAATGCTATCAATGTCAGGTAGGGGGATGGGATGGGGGCCAGTGGCGGGGGTGGGTGGGTGGGTGGGAG
>NW_011494677.1:1887077-1912387 GCF_000754665.1 Bison bison bison | reverse complement strand
GGTGGGAGAGGAACGGGAAGGAGGGGAGGACCCCCGGGGCCCTAAAAGAGCCTGAAAACCCCAAGCCCATCAGTGAGGAGACATCAGTATAATACTAACATATGGCATGCTACCATTGATGGCAATTTAATAGGGCCCATTATTTAAGCAAGTAGTTATACAAGGACCTAGTAAAGAAACATCAGTATTTATACAAAAACCACCACATTAGGAAAAAAATAATAATTACAGTGAAGGGAGTTATGTTGTTGTTACTGGGGTGTTTTGGCGGGTTATTAGCTCAGACATTTTTCATTAAGTAATGCAATGGGAAAACTACCGTTAATATGGCAATAAATCCCACTGGGACCCATCACAGGAGGGATAGGATCATTTGGTAATTATAGTGCATTAGAGGTTCAATGCATTTATTTCCTCACTCCCTCCCCAATATTCACAGTTGCACTCCTCTCTTAAGTAACCTGAATTAGGGGAGACCGGAAAGAAAGAGGAGAATGACATAGGGACATGACGGGTATCCAGAAGCTCCTCAGACAAGACACGAGAGAGAGAGAGAATGGATCCACGAAAGGCAGAGATGAACTTAGCAAAAAATGAGTACAAGCCAGCACAGCCAGAAATTGAGTCATGGGTATCAGTGTTCGTGGGGGTGGGTTAATGAAGGCCAGGAACCAAATGATGAAATAATTGGGATATGGCAACCCACTCCAGTATTCCTGCCTGGAGAATCCCCATGGACAGAGGAGTCTGGAGGGCTACAGTCCAGAGGGTCACAAAGAGTCAGACACGACTGACTAAGCACTTCCTCCTAGAAAGATGAACAAGGTTCTTCTAGAGTCAGAGATTGGAAACAAAACTCATCATCATCAGGCATTTTCCACCCTGAAGAGAGATGCTTCCATCCCAGTAGGCTACTCCAGCAGCACCTTCTTCCTGGTGTGGTCCAGGAGATCTCTGGCAAGTGTCTGCACCCAGGAGGCCATCCTGGCCCGATGGAGTTCTGGCCTCCACGCCAGGAGTCTGGCCACTATAGAAGGAGAATCGTGATTCATGGGGCCGGGGTCTTTCTCCCTGGATGGACGTCAGCATTAAACTTCTTTCCAGATCAAGAGTGAAGCCAGTGGGATGGAGAGAGAAGGAGGCTCCCATTTATAACTGTAATGAGTCGTCTAAGCTCTCACACACATGATTCTCCTCCAGGACTCGCTCAACCAGTGAGGATGGGTACTGAACATTTTTAACTCCTGCTGAAGTGTGAGCAGAAATACAGTCCAACAGGGACCAGCAAACTATGAACTGCAGGCCAAATCCAGCTCGCAGCCAGATTTAAAAATTAAGTCATAATAGGATACAACCGAACCCATCAGTTTATACTTTGCCTCTTTCATGCCCTAAGGACAGCATTTAGTAATTGTAACAGAGAGCGTATGGCCTGAAAATCCTAAACTGTTTACAGGCTTGCCCTCTACAGGAAATGCTTGCTGATGGATGAATACACAGGTGAATGAATGCAGGGACAGATCCTACATTTAGATGGATTCATAACTGTGAGAATGATTGGATCAAAGAGTGTCTGTGTATTCAGGTCATGCCGGAAGTATCTATTCCTGGAACAATAATGATAACAAAGTAATTAAAAATGGTTACTTACTTGAATGCAGGGGCACTTTTAACTTTCATCATCTCTTTTAATTCTGAATATTCTAACTTCATACTTTGAAGTGGGGACTACTGTTGTCCCCATTTCATAGCTGAGGACAGTTAACGAAGGAAGGTCGTGTACCTGGCATGCAGACATTTTTAAGTATAGTTTATTTCCAATCTTGTGTTAGTTTCAGGTGTACAGAAAGGTGATTTTCTATATATGAAGCACCAATACTTTGGTCACTTGATGCAGCTCTTTCGAACAGACCCTGATGCTGGGAAAGATTGAGGGCAGGAGGCGAAGGGGCAACAGAGGATGAAATGGTTGGATGGCACCACCAACTCAATGGACATGAATTTGAGCAAACTCTGGGAGATAATGAAGGACAAGGAAGCTTGGCATGCTGCAGTCCATGGCGTCGCAAAGAGTAGGATATGACTGAGCCACCAAACAACAGCAACCTACCCATCACTTCTAATAATAGCTGCCTTCTCTGTATAAGGCTCTTGAGAGATAAAGACTAGTGAATCAGTCTTCCCTGTCAAGGATCTAGCAATGACTCGCAAAAAGCAATTAAGTACAGTCTTCAGCAGGGTGCCTTAAGTGTGCTAGGAGGTGTCTACATAAAGTAGGAGCACAAAGGCAGAGTTCTTTCTAACAAGAGGAATCCAGAAAGGTTTCAGGGCAGAGACTCAGCTGGTAAACGGGAATTTAACTGGCCAAAAAAGCCAGGGGAGGAGCTTGTCCAGGAGAGAACACAGCAGGAAGAAAAAGGCACAAAGGCATGGGAGTGCTCGCATGTTCAGGGCCAAGCAACCGGCTTAACGTGACTTCCTTGCAGGCTGTCTGAGTCCCGTGCTGGGACATAAATTTGGGCCAGACCATACTGAGTCACAAATGCCATGGTGGAGAGCTTTGTTTGACCTTATTCTGCAGGTGCCAGAGAATGAAAAAAGATGACATCATCCTGTTCTGAGGTTCGTGATGATCAGGTGGCAAGGGAAAAAGCTCAGGGGCAGGAGGATGAGTTGGGTGTGGGAAGAAGGGTGGTGATGCTCTAGCCCAAAGCATGTGCCTGCGTGTTTGCCTTGGGCAGCCCTTTTATAGATTTCCCACATGTAATCAAAGCGTCTACAATCAGTTAGAGTTGAGTTAGAAGACAATGCATCAATATATCTGCATATTCACAACCGGTATCAAACCCATGGTTTACTAACTTTGTAGAGAAGGAAACAGCAACCCACTCCAGTATTCTTGCCTGGAGAATTCCATGGACAGAGGAGCCTGGCAGGCTACAGTCCATTGGGTTGCAAAAGAGTTGGACACGACTGAGCAAGATCACTCACTTTACTAACGCTGAAAATGGTGCCAATACTGCCCATTCATAGGCAGCTTCCACGAGACCCTCCTCTGAGAATAATTTTCCCTCAAAATCTGCTTCCCTGCCACATCGACTCATTAATCCTTATCCCACTCATTGCCTCTCAGTGGTCCCAGTGGGGTTCCTAAAAGTTCCCTCTACTCTGTGTCCAAGGCTAGAAGTGCTGGCAGCTCTATTTAAAATCCTTTGAGTAGACAGAATTCTCCACGGGCCTCCGCTACCTAGAGACCATCCAGGGCTTTTCTATCGTCCCCAGGCCTCAAAGGACCAGGTACCCAGGAAAGAGGGTTATGTTAAATTTCCAGCCAAGCATCCAGACTCCGCTCCATGCCCAGCTTCCGCCAGCCTTCACCCCTTCACGGCTGAGCCCGGATAGTAGTGTGCAGTAGGACACATAAGCGCACACCCCAGACTGCGCTCCTGTTCCAGCTCTGACATGAACAAACCTGCCTTCCATCCCCAAGGCCTGGTAGAGAGCATCACTGACCAGCTGTAGCTCTGTCCCACCTTTGTTTTAGACTACTGTCCCCAGTGGAGAAGGAAACGGCAACGTACTCCAGTACTCTTCCCTGAAAAATCCCATGGACAGAGCAGCCTGGCGGGCTACAGTCCATGAGGTCGCCAAGGGTCAGACACGACTGAGCAGCTAAGCACGTTGTTCCTACAGCAAGATGGGTAAGCAGGTGGGACCAGCCTTCTCCTAGGGCCACGCCAGGAGAAGGGAGGAGAGCTGCCAGCTTGGCCACAGTGTGAGTGAGACTGGGGCTGGGTTTAGCTGTGCTACGTGGGGAGGTGGAAGAGCCCCCAGTCTTGTTGCCAGAGTTAGAAAGAGTGAACCAGAGGCCATTCAAAGGAAAGGAATAAAATGGCTCCTTTTTGAGAACCAGAGTGGCCACACTACAGAAATGGTAGGTGACTCTTCGGAAATGAATTACGTTGTTCACGAAGATAATAAAAGAAAGAAAGTAAGGTCAGACGCTCTGTGTGGCAGAAAGACAGTGCTGCAGGAAAAAACAAAACAATAACAACAAAAATCCAAGGAATTCAAGTCAGGTACACCCAGCGCCCAGTTCTCTGAAATCGCTTAAACTCTCAGTAAGATGGAGAAGGGGGTGGACTTAAGGGAGATGTCTTTGTGAGGAGTTGGCAGGATAAGGGATGTAGAATGCTGAAAACCAAGCTGGTGTCTCTGGCAAACGCGTGAGGCGACAGACAGTCCATCGAGGAGCAAGGAGCAGGAGCTATAAGCAGACGGATTTTTGGTCCTAAAGAAGGAAGACCTTCCCAATTACTGCAGCTCTAAACAATGCAATGGAATGCTCTTGAGTTTGAGAGTTCCGTGTCACTGAGGGTGACCACCGAATTCCGGGGTAGCCATATTCAGGGGCTGTTGGTGTAGGAACTTCTGCATTGAATAGCAAAACCGGGGCAAAATCCCTTCCTGCCCTGAAAGCCCATGATTTCTCGATTTTGCCTTTGCAAAACAGAGGAGCCCAGACGTAGAAAATGCCACTCATCAAGACAGGCACTGAAGCTCTAACTATCACAGGCCTCCCATCGCCGAATCCTGGCTCCATCCTTTGCTGACATTCACTTCCCTCCGATGGTTCTGTTCATGGGGTGGAGGACTAATCACTCAGGGTTTATTTCTCCAGCTCTGCAAGTGGGAGGGTTGATGTAAGCCTGCCCGTGGGCTGCCAGAAGAGCCCCTGCCCTTAAATAGTAATGAGATCTATCGGTCTCCTTAACAAATGCATCTTCCCTGAGCGCTAAGTAAACCGTCTCCATTTACAGTGTCAATATCAGCACGGGGCCTCCCCTGCCCCTCAAGCAGCCTGAACGGATTGCAATTGGCTGCCATTCCCGATTCCCTTGCTCCGTTTGAGCTGTCAATGAGCGTGTCAATAAGATACCGGGACTATTGATCAGCATAGGCATTTAGGGGTCAGCGGTCGATGAGAACTCTTGCCAAGAGATGTAGAAAATGATAGCTTTCAGATAAAGGCAGCAAAGTGAAGTTCCCGAAGGAGAAATAATATAGCTCAATTTCCCCTGTCCTGCTGCTTGTCAATTTCGCTGGGTTTTCTGGAGGAGGGGAAGGAACAAGGAGAGAGAGAAGTGGGAAAGGCGAGTTAGAAACGTGAGGGTTTGACTGCAAACATCTCAGAGAATGAAAAAATAACAACTACAATGAACCCACACACAGCATCCCCCAGGCCACTGTCTGCCTCAGAAGAATAAAGAGAAAGACCCAAAGAGCCGGTGTTTCTGAGAGAGATGGGCTTGGAGGATGGAGGGCAAAATGACAAGCATTCCTCAGAAACAGGCGTTGAGGGAATCACAAAAATCAGTTCAATAGCTCTTTGCTGGCCCATCGTCTTAAGAGTTCAGCTGGAGTGGGCCAATTCAATGCCAAGCCATTTGCTGCTCTAGATTGATCCTCGCCCTGCGTGGTGGGGAAAAGGCCAGTCCTTTTCGGAGTAACATGTCTTGTCATCGTTCATCACAGAAATAAAATGTGTTAAAATAACATTTTATTCGGGGGTGGAAAGAGATGGCAGAAAAGCTGAACGTTATTTTTGCCCATTCCGTGACTCAGAATTTTTAACTGATATTTTCACCTCACAAAACAATTGCCCATTTTGCCAGTATCAACGGTGAATTGCCTTTACATGCAAATGAAATCCTTCAACTTACAGATAATTGATTGCCTGGGAATACCCAATGTTTAGGAGCACAAAACCTTTGAAACTGTTCCTTTAGTTTACCCAGTCTTAGGTTTCACAGATAATTCCGGACACAGAAATCTTTCTTTCAACTAAATAGTCAACAAAATGATTCTTAAAAAATCAACTTAAAGGTCAGTGATATAGCCACAACCCCGTTAAGGAGTCCTCCAACTTCTTAAATGGAGTACACCCATACATGAGGATAACAAGCATACTGCAGATTGGCATCCATTTTTTCCCATCCTTTCCTTTTTGAATTGAGATCCTTTTATAAATCGAGATGTTTTTGTGTGTGACCTTAGATACTACTTATTTGGGAATCGTTCATTCCCTTAATTCAAAGCCACATCTCAGCTTCCCTCTGAGACAGTGAAATTCATCTCAAGCCCTGCCAGTCAGACCTTGCACTTTAATTAAACCCTGAAAGTTGCTTAAAGCGATAATTCAGCATCTCCATCTAAAACTCTGAGAGATGTTATATGAACAACAAGAGGCAGATGCATTTCAATGAGCTTGAACAGAATCACATGTCACGCTTCCTGACTGTGTACTCTTCACTGTGTCAAAGTTCATTCATTCATCATAGCAAAAGGTATTTATTGCCAGGCGAGAGATGATGGTGGCATAAAACGAGCAAACAGGAGGGCTGATTGAATACATACATTTCATTCTGCTTGATTCTGACAAATGACACGAAGACAACAACAGAAAGGGAAAAAAAAAAAAAAAGTTCAGCAAACCCACAAAGAAAATGGGAGAGGAACTTGCAGCTAAGAAGAGATGTCAACAAAATTTTGGAAGCAGTGAAATAGAATACAAGAGAAAGCTAAAATCTACACTGGCAGCTGGAGGACCAGAGGCCTTGAGAATCAGGCCACTTCCCAATATGTCTCAAAAGGCACAGGAACTGCAGATACCAAACTGCTCTGAACTGTAGGGCAGGGTTGACCATATAAGCGTTGGTTTAAAGTCTTTAGAAGAAGCCATCAGGCTCACAGATGCCCTCTTCTACCCAGGTGGCCAGGAAGCCCCTTCTTTGCTACAGCAGGAGTCTGGAGGGTTCCTGAGAGCTGTGGTTCTCAAAGTGTGGCCCTGGGTCCAGCAGCCTCAGCTTCACCAGGAAACTTGTTAGAAATGCTGATTCCCAGGCCCACTGAATCAGAAGGTCCGGCGTGGGGCCCAGGAATCTGTATGTCAACAATTCCTCGAGATGCTTCTGATGCAGGCTAAGTCTGGGCTTCCCTGGTGGCTGAGTGGTAAAGAATCCACCTGCCAAAGCAGGAGACATGGGTTTGATCCCTGGATTGAAGATCCCCTGGAGAAGGAACTGGCAACCCACTCCAGTATTCTTGCCTGGAAAATCCCATGGACAGAGGAGTCTGGTGGGCTGCAGTCCATGGAGTCACAAGAGAGTTGGACACAGCTTAGTGCACAAACAACAAAAATGCCCAAGTCTGAGAACTGCTGCTCTTTGTGACATCAGACAAGCTGAGTGTGACATCAAGGACAACAGCAACAGCTGAAGAGACTAGCCAACTATTGAAGGCTTGGATGAAGTTGGCGTGCAGAACACTGAACCCCAAATACACATCTCATCCCCAGAGGGGTGGCAGCCAAGCTGCTCTGTCCTACGCCAGATATTTAAGGATTCTTCCCTGGAAAACTGATGGGCCTGAGGGAAAACATCTGTGCTTAGTGACGTCAAGGAGGGGAGGAGTCTGTAAATGAAATGATTGGGTCGTAGCCCAATCAGCCTACAGGAAAACCCACCAGGCTGTGAGCACCCTACCCCACAGGGAGACAAACCTTCCTGTTAGCCTCACTGATGGGAGATGAAGAACTGACATCCAGCGATTACCAGATGTGAGGAAATCCTCAAAGAGGAAGGGACTAAACCAAAACTAAAACAAAGCAGAAATAAGAAACTTGGAGTAAAGGAAAATAATGTCAGAAAGAGGAGAAAAGATTCAAAAATAATAAAAACTATAACATATCATTTCAAAAGAGTAAGAAAAGATACTACATTCATGAAACAAGAACAGGTAATGAGTCAAAAATGGAAACATTGAAATAATTACAATGGAGGGAGAATTACTTGGGAAGCTGCCCATAGGTCTGAGTAGGGTCAGGATGGAGCCAAATACTCTTCGGGTGAGGAGTAAGACAGACAGATACACTCAGCTCTCACCCAGGGTGGTTCATTCCAACAATTTAAAGACAATACTAACCTGAGAAGTTACCTGTTAAACATGGGGACAGTTGGGAATGATTATGGACAGAGGAGCCTGGAAGGCTGCAGTCCATGGGGTCACTGAGTTGGACACGACTGAGCGACTTCACTTTCACTTTTCACTTTCATGCATTAGAGAAGGAAATGGCAACCCACTCCAGTGTTCTTGCCTGGAGAATCCCAGGGACGGGGGAGCCTGGTGGGCTGCCGTCTATGGGGTCGCACAGAGTCGGACACGACTGAAGCGACAGCAGCAGCAGAAGTAATACTTCTGTGGGGCTTGAGTCTCTTCCGTTGGGGCTCATCCCCTGCCTTCTCCACGGACTCAGGGAGGAAGACAAGTCTGGGGCAGCCTCAGCTCTTTGCCAAAGGAGCTCGGGCCTGCAGACTAGGACACCCGAGATCACTTTCACAAAAGATGACACAGGGAAGAGACGCTGTTTTTCTCTTCCTGACTGGACTTCATTCTTTATGACAGTCTCCAGGTCCATCCTCATCTCCACAGATGGCGTAACTCCGTTCCTTTTTATAGCCGAGTACTATTCCATTGTCTATATGTATCACACCTTCTTTAGCCATTCCTCTGCTCAGGGGCATTTAGGTTGCTTCCCTGTATACAGCAGAAACTAACGCAACAGGGTAAAGCAACTGTACTCCAAAAAGACAACAAAAGTGAGCAATATACACCTTCTGAGACAAAGCAATTATAGCAGACAGACCAAGAAGTCCAAATAGTCATAATAGATGTACTTAAGGATATAATGAAGTTTTGAGTGCTATGAAACAAGTTCTTAAGAAAGAACCAGGTGGGAATATTATCTATGAAAACATAAGAGTAGAAATGAGGGATCAAACACAGTAATTTTGATGAGGGATACATCCAAAACGTGACTGAAAGAGCTAGAAAGTAAACATGAGAAATTTTTTCAGAAAGGAGCAAGAGATGGAAAACGTTTTTTTTAAAGTCAAGAACTATCAATAACTGCAAATAGGAATGAGGGGACAGAATAGGAAGAAAAAATATTTGAAGCAACAATGAGGATATGAACCAAATTGGAAATTTTGAATGTCAAGTGTTACCAAGGAGGGAGGCAAAAGGGTTTCACATCTACTGTCTGTGGGACGCAAACGGTACGACCGATTCAGTATTAAACACGCCGAGGTAAAGTTAAACATGCATGTAATTGACATCCTAGCAATTCTACCTCTAGGCATATATCTTAGAGAAATTCTCAAACACATGTACCAGGAGATATGTAAAAGAACGTTGATGGCGGCATTACCCTTTATAGGATAAACCTGGGGGAAAAAACCAACTATCCATCAAGAGGAGAACCAATAAATTGTGGGACGTTCTTACAGTGGAATATAGAACAGTGGAAAGGAGGGAATTACAGCTTTAATGATTAACATATGTGGATCTCAGAAACACAGTGCTAACCAAAATAAGTACATATATTTAAGGAAAATAATACAGTGTTATTTCATTTGTATCAAGGTAAAAATCAGGCAAAACTAAATAATATGTTGTTGAGGGATACATTTTTAGTTTAAAAAGACATTTAGTTTAAAAGTTTAAAAAGAACTATAAAAGAGACTGATTAAAACAAAACTGAGAACTGTGATCCTTTCCGTGGGGTGGAGGAGCAGACTGGGGCATGAAAAGCACTCAGGGTGTTTCCGGCTGGCTGCTGATGCTCTACTTTTTTTTGTTTGTTTGTTTTGGTAGTGAGTGAGGCTTTTTGTTTTTTTTTTAATTGCATTCAAACTGTGCATATTTGTTTTTGATAAACTCTATCCATGCAGGCTGTGCCTTCTGGGTTAAAAAAAAAAAAAGACATGTTTTCCAGAATTAAAGATAAAAGATACTGAGCTAGAAGCAGGAAAGGGGACAGAGGAGTGGAACAGAGGAAATGGAAAATAAGTAAGACATGATGAATCCTGCTATAGCTGTTACTACTGTAAATAGAAATGGCTTAAACTCACTGTGAGAGATGCAACCCTGTTTCCCTGGCTTCCCTGGTGGCTCAGTCGGTAAAGAATCTGCCTGCAATGTGGGAGACCTGGGTTCGATCCCTGGGCCGGGAAGATCCCTTGGAAAAGGAAATGGCAACCCATTCCAGTATTCTTGCCTGGAGAATCCCATGAACAGAGGAGCCTGGTTGGCTACAGTCCATGGGGTCAGAAAGAGTCAGACACGACTGAGTGGCTAACTTTCACTTTCACTTTGCGTTCCCCTAAAAGGCAGGCACTGGAGCTCTGACCTCAGAATGTGACTGTATTGTGAGATAAGAACGTTAAGGAAATAATTAGGTTAAACTGAGGCTGTAATGCAATCTGGGGGCTTCCCTGGTGGCTGCCAATGCAGCAGACTGATTCGATCCCTGGGTCGGGAAGATCCCCTGAAGAAGGAAGAGGCAACCCACTCCAGTGTTCTTATATGATAAATCCCAAGGACAGAGGAGCCTGGCGGGCTAAAGTCCAGGGGGTCACAAAAGAGTTGGACACAACTGAGCGACTAAACAACAATCACCCAGCCTGACTGGGGTCCTTGTGAAAAGGAGAGACTAGGCCACAGAGAGACACCAGGGATGCAAGCACAAAGGAAAGGCCATGTGAGGACAAAGCAAGAGCACAGCCATCTACAGGGCAAGGAGAGAGGCCCCAGGAAACCAGACCTACTGGCACCTTGACCGTGGACTTCCAGAACTGCCAGGAAATACAGTTCTGTTGTTTACACCACCCAGACTGTGCTCTATTGTTCTGGCAGCCCTAGAAATCTGAAAAATTAACCAATCTAAAGGTAAAATTTTCAGACTAGATTTTTACACTGATCCAGAATAGAATGTCCGTTAAAAAACATACTTAATAACAACAAAAACCAGAAAAGTTGAGAATGTAGAATTTTTAAAAGCAGAATACCTCAGGAACATGCACAAAAATAGATAAATCTGAGTTAGCACTTTCAATACTAGGCAAAAAAGAATTTAAAGCTAAAGCAAAAATTCTAAGGGATAAAAAAGATACTGTAGGCTGGTGACAGAATAATAGAGCAAAACGATGCAACCAGTCTGAGCATAAAGACACTTAAAACTCAGTCTCAGACTGTTAAAAGGAATAACTGATATAAGTAGGGAAAAGAAATACATCAACGATTGTAGCTGATGATTTCAAAGGCCCTTCCCAGCAGATCAAGTAGATAAGAAATGAATGAAGATGCAGAGGGTCTGAACAACAAAAATAATAAGTATCAACACATATAGACTCTACCCCAAATGAACAGACAATGTGTGCTATTTTGAACACACATGGAGCATGCATTAGTCTAAATAGAATACTGGGCCATAAACAAAACCCAGTGTATTCCAAAAAGTCAGAAAATACAATTTGAGTTCTTAGACCATAAGGCAATAAAATCTGATATCAATAACAAAGCAATCCTTGTTTTGAAAATTCCCTATGTTTGAAAATTATTTATTACTAAATAATTATTGAGTTAAAAGAGATATCATGAACAACATAAATATTTAGAGGTAAGTAATAATGAAAACATGTCAAAATTTATGGTGTAAAACTTAGTACTTATAAGTTTAATTAAATTTATTAGAAATTTAAAAGAATCAAAAATAAATAAGCAAAGGATTCAACATATGATATTAGAAACAAGTAATGGATTAAATTCAAACAAGAGAAAAAAATGCCAACAGTAAGTATCTTGGGACTTCACTAGTGGTTCATGTCACGTAGGAACACCCAAGATGGACGGGTCACGGTGGAGGGTTCTGACAACACGTGGTCCACTGGAGAAGGGAATGGCAATCCTCTTCAGTATTCTTACCTTGAGAACCCCATGAACAGTGTGAAAAGGCAAAAAGATAGGATACTGAAAGATCAACTCCCCAGGTCAGTAGGTGCCCAATATGCTACTAGAGATCAGTGGAGAAATAACTCCAGAAAGAATGAAGAGACCGAGCCAAAGCAAAAACAACACCCAGTTGTGGATGTGACTGGTGATGGAAGTAAAGTCCGATGCTGTAAAGAGCAATATTGCAGAAGAACCTGGAATGTTATGTTCATGAATCAAGGCAAATTGGAAGTGGTCAAACAGGAGATACCAGGTGTGAACATCAACATTTTAGGAATCAGTGAACTAAAATGGAATGAAATGGGTGAGTTTAACTCAGATGACCATTACATCTACTACTGTGGTCAGGAGTCCCTTAGAAGAAATGGAGTAGCCATCATGGTCAACAAAAGAGTCCTGGATGCAATCTCAAAAATGACAGAATGATCTCTGTTTGTTTCCAAGGCAAACCATTACTGTTCTTGTTCTTCTGACTGGATTGTGGTTAATATGCTTATTTTTCAAACAGGATGTGCACCTAGATAGTTAAGATGCATGTCAAAGGCATTATTTTTTACTGAGTCTTAGTTTCAGCACATGCAATCTAGTTTGCCAACTCCAACACTTTGGCCACCTGATGTGAAGAACTGACTCCTTGGAAAAGACCCTGATGCTGCGAAAGATTGAAGGCAGGAGGGAAAGGGGATGACAGAGGATGAGATGGATGGCATCACCGACTCAATGGACATGGGTTTGGGTGAACTCCGGGAGTTGGTGATGGACAGGGAAGCCTGGCGTGCTTCAGCCCATGGGGTTGCAGAGAATCAGACACGACTGAGCGACTGAACTGAACTCAGTGACTAAGACTCCACGCTCCCAATGCAGTGGGCCCAGGTTGGATCCCTAGTTGGCAAACTAGATTTCACGTGCCGAAACTAAGACTCAGTAAAAACTTATTCCTTTGATATGCATCTTAACTATCTAAGTGCACATCCTTTTTGAGAAATAAGCATATTAACCACAATCCAGTCAGAGGAACAAGAACAGTACTTTGAACAAGAGTTGTTTAATGTAAGTAATTATTTACAAGGAATGATCTGCTATGGTGGTGATTAAGAGAAAACTTAATACCCAAGGTTCTCTGGAGTTGGGGAGAGGGAGGTGCCCACAGAAGCAAAAACATGGTCCCTCCTCAAGGCTGGAATTCAGACCTAAATAGAGAAGAGGCGGTGGCAGTCCACTGGATGCCAGAGAAGTTCTCTGGTTTCCCAGGACCAGAGTATGTCCCCATTTGGCCAAGAAGAACCGCCTCCTCCCCACGCCCAGCAAAGGGGGCTGTAGAGCTGAGACTTGCAGGCAGGAAACTGACCAATGGAATAACACACAAAACATCTCAGGCCAGCTACTTTCCTGTTCATCATCCAGTGGGCATAATGCCATCAGTGAAGTGGAATGCTGAGATGTTTGGGGAAAAGTCAAGATCACCAAGATCTCTGCAAACTCTGTTATGGCAGACAGCAGAACTGAGGCAGCCCCATGAAGACGGACTGCTGGCATTGCCAGAAACAGCAAACTGCTCTTGGTGGTCCTTTCGAGTTGGCTTGGAGAAAAACACATCAGCCACATCAATAACTACAACCAAAAGCCAGGAGTTGCGCTGACTTGCTCCAGAAAAGGCACAACACAGACAAACATCTGTACCCAGAATCACCACCCGAGTCAGTGTATGACAGCCCGCAGTTACTCCAGTATCCATTCTGCCTCTGCACAGGCCAAGTAGGTGAGCAAAATGGGAATACAGCAGGTACCACCACTCCCGCTTCTTTCAATGCTTGGATGATGGTATAGGCTCTGAAATCTTCCCAGAGAGGCAATATTGTTTCTGATGCATTACCTTGGTTGCATGGAGGAGTTCCAGGGAGTTTTATTTAGTCTTCCAGTCATAATGACTCTCATCCCACAGGTCCTGGAGCCAGTGCAGGAGATACTTCCAGTTTCCAAGTATCGGCCTAACAGTTAACACCTTCAAGATCTGAGAAAATAACTCTCAGCTGAGTCCCCTTGTGTCGTTGTGGTTTAGTCGCTAAGTCACGTCTGACTCTTTGTGACCCCATGGACTGCAGCACATCAGGCTTCCCTGTCCTTCACTATCTCCTGGAGTTTGTGCCAACTCATGTGCATTGAATCCGTGATGCCATCCAACCGTGGCATCCTCTGTCGCCCCCTTTTCCTCCATCTCTTAGTTCATTGCCAGAGCCTCCACTTTAATTGGTGGGTTGAGGTGCATTATGGACGCCCAGGAGTTAGAGTCAATTCATAGCTAGCATCTAGTAATCTTCAGAAGGTTTGGATTTTGTACTGTCACACGAGTAAATAGCCATAGGTCCTTTTGGTTTAGGCTGGGAAAACATTTAGAGTGCCTACTTGTGAAATCATAGCAGGGACCTTCCTCCAAGGGACCCAGTGTTACCTGCGATCTAGAGGCTCTGGGTCTATTCACTGACTTAGGTCTCAAAACTGGTGACTCCAGCCAGGGTTTAGGCCAGACTTGAAGCTTTTCTGGGATATGGATCAAAAAATACTTAGTAGGCTGCCATATTTTGTTCCAAGTAACACTGATTAGTTACTATTACCAAGGAGCTCAGCTATGAGATTCAGGCCATGCTGAAGATTGGAAACCAATAGACTGTGAAGAGGTTTGTTAAGTTGCCCTGAGTCAGAACTGGTCCACAGTTACTGGAATGAGCTATTGGTCAGAGAATAAAAGGCAGGACTGGCAAGGAGGAAAATTTCCATCAGAGTGCCAGTGTGTCAAGCTTTATGCACAAGAATCCGCCTGTCGGAATGTTGGCCAGGCGTCTAGAAGCTGCCCATGGTGGTCACTGTTGACGCCATCACTTAGAGGCCAGCTGGAGCACCCAGAGAACTCACAGGGAACGTACCGGCGAAGGTGCCATCAAGACTTGCTGGGGGTGAACTCCTCTGGGTGTCCTGTACGACACAGGAGCCCACAGGAGGGAATGCATGCGCTGGAACCAGGACGAGAAGCCCCTTCCCCTGCAGTGTCCTCTAGCGCCCTCTGCTGACAATGCTTAGCATCAAGTCATCTGACAAGGATGAGCTCTGCATCACTAGCAGGACATCCAAGGTAGGTTTGGAGCTGAAAGGCAATAGAGTTGTACTGCCACATAAGGAAAGTCATAAGCAAAACAGGAATCACCAACAAACAAAAAGGGAGTTGTCTGAAAAGACAAATAGGTATTGAACTCTTAAAGTGAAGTCACTCAGTCCTGTCTGACTCTTTGCGACCCGTGGACTGTAGCCCACCAAGGTCCTCCGTCCATGGGATTCTCCAGGCAAGAATACTGGAGTGGATTGCCATTTCCTTCTCCAGGGGATCTTCCCAACCCAGGGATCGAACCCAGGTCTCCCACATTGCAGGCAGACGCTTTAACCTCTGCGCCACCAGGGAAGCCCCTAGTAGAACTCTTAGGCAAGATTAATTAAGACTAAAAGAGAAGACAAATTAAAAAGAATGTTCTGAGACCAACAAAGATATCTTATATACTTGAAACATAATATTCCCTGGTGGCTCAGATGGTAAAGAATCTACCTGCAATGCAGGAGGCCTGCGTTCGATCCCTGGGTTGGGAAGATCCTCTGAAGGAGGGTACGGCAACCCACTGCAGTATTCTTGCCTGGAGAATCCCCATGGACAGAGGAGCCTGGCAGGCTACAGTCCATGGGATTGCAAAGAATCAGACATGACTGAAATGACTAAACTTGTGTTAATTAAGTATTAACCCTAAAGCTCATGGAAATTCCCTAGATAATAGAGCAGAAAACAAAAATATGGAAAATGGTTAGATGGGGATACAAATTAAACCCCAGCCCTGTGTGGGCTCCAGGAATGGTTCTGCCCTCTCTTTTCTAGTCCTTTTGGTTCTGCACTGGGTAGTTTTGTTGTACACACGCACAGAGCAGCACTCACAACAGGATGCTCTGCTAGAGCATTTCCTGTGCTTTGGGACAGGAATGGCCTGTGGCCAGTTATGAATTCCAAGGGGAGTCGGCAGCCCAGTCTTCCAGCCTCTACATGGAACTGCCTCCTTGGAGCAATTTATGCTCCAGAGCTCCCTGGGCAATGAGGCTGACGCTAGGCTTGTCTGCCTCGGCCTCTCTTTTTCCCCTGTGGTTTCTTGCTTCTCTCATCACCCTAAAAGGTTGCTTCTGAGGGCACCCTCAGTACATCAGCTGCACAAGAATCCCTGTCTCTGCCTCTGCATCTGGGAAATCCACCCTAAGGCGGAGGGTGGTAGCGCTGAAAGCTACACCACAGGGCAATGAATCTGTAGTGGTGTTTAGGATGGATGAGAGCAGAGAGCACTGGGGTTAAGAGAAGTCAGTCAGAAACTAAATTTCAGAAAAGAGATGAGAAGTAAGAAAGGCTGAAACAGGAGAAGCAGAGAAAGAGAAAAGGAAGATAAAGGTTATGTCTGGAGAACCTCCTTAATACTGATGCAACGTGGCAGCTGAGGGGAAGGAAGGCATGAAATAGAATGACAGCATTTGAGATCTAGTGACGAGCGGGAGGGCGGCCCACATACAAACATCAGGTAACTGGAGAATAATCACACTGGAAGAAAGCATGCCCAGGTAGAACTATCACCCCAAGACTTCGCATCTGCCTGACTTTGCAACCTACAGAGCTCTCAAATACCTTGTCTGTTTTTTCCCCAAAGGTGTCTGTGAGATAGGGTGGTAGGTGTTCTCTCTTCTTTACGCTTTCCTCCCTTCTTGTGATTTGAAGTGCTTCCCAGTAGAGAAAAGGGAGAATACACCTCATGTCCGCTGACTTTGGACTTGGCCAGGTGACTTATTTCAGCCAATATAATATAAAGAAACATGATGTGAGCAGAGGCTGTGTATATGTTCCCGTGATTCAACTTGGCTTGGGTGCTTTTGCAGTCCACCTTCAGAAAACACGCCCAGGTAATTACTGATACAAGGAGAATGGAAAGACATGCAGAGCAGACCTAAACCCAAGCCTCAGCCAAGAACCATGTGCAGCTGATCCTACCCAGCCCCAGCAGAACCGCAAACACCTACAAACCTGTAAGTGAGAAATTTCCGGAATGCTTGTTATGCAGCACCATGGCAACAATAACTGACTGACATGATTAGGTAAACCACTATCATTAAAATGCCCATTAAGCAGATGAAACTCCTGAGATACAGAGATGGTAAGAAGCTGCCCAAGTTCACAGCTCAAGGGCGAGGGTTAACTGTGCTCTTATCCACCTACTCAAGAAAGACTCTGCAAATTTAGACACATTTCACTGCTTAGAGGCCCAGCTCTCAAAGGAATAATTTTTAAATGCATTAAAAAAAAAAACTACAGAATTTTCTAATAACCTAAGAAATGCATGTTTTCATATATGCGGCCTATTAAGTCTGTTCATATCGTATCAGCAAACATCATGTCGTCTTGGAGAGGTTCCTAGTTTTTCCTGTGAAATGTTTTTCAACGCCTGAGTGAATCAAAATGAATGTAAATGAGGTTTATTAAGTCAACCCCACATGGTGCTGTATTGTCAGCATTTGTAGGGCTGTGACAGGTTAGTTATTGCAGTTTGAAGGAAATGTCACCAACACAGCAGTCTGCAGAATTAACTTAAAAAAAAATATATATATATATAAACATCTCAGGATTTTCGACCCCTTTGAGAATCATCTCCTCAGAAGGTGACAGGGGGCTGAGGGAGGCTACATGATACCTGAGGCCAAGGGTCAGGGGCTGTAGGTAAGCACCCAGGCTTCTGAGAGCTGCTCTTAATGGACTGTGGAAAGGAAACAAAACGAGGCTGATTGGAGTTGACAAGGAGTGACAGGAGCCACTGGCAGCTGTGCCAAATGCCCTCTGCTCCCAGAACGAGTGTGAGACTAGCTTTGGGGGTGGAGCGTGGGCAGAAGCAAGAGGAGAAAGGAGGCAAGGGAGGCTGAGCTGCTGAAGGTCGGGCTTTAATAACTCCAAGGGGGCTGAGGATCCAGCCGGGGTGACATCACCCACTCCCAGGGAGTGTTCTTGCTCTTGCCCAGGGAAGGCGTCAGGAATGGGCTGGCTGGGTCATCGGTCCCTTACATGACTTGATTTGGGGAGAGTCAGGAAGGGTCCTTCCTCCGCATCCTCACACCCTGTCTGTAACTTTTGGAGAACTGTTCCTTCAACTCCTGCACCCTTCCTCTCTATAAGGAGTCTCCTCTTACATGAACATACCTCCTGGGACAGAAGACGGTTAAGCATTAATCCGTCAAGACCAAAGTAAAACATACCTTGTATTGAAACCTCCAGGCCCTCCATGCAGGGGAAGGAAAAGGCACTGGAGAGAAATATGCGACTAGACCAGAAATAGATGTTCAGACTTCTCAGCGCACTCAACTAAGCCTGGGAAAACTTGTGCGCCTGCGCCACAGTCAGGGATGGGGTTACACCAAGTCGTGCAAGGACCTTCTCCAGCCAGGACAGCTGTTCTCCTCCTTTATATAAAGTGGGAGAACCCCAGGGCTTGGGAGATCATCTCGTTTAATCCCACCTTTTTACAGAAGAGAGACTAAATGGCAGGAAAGAACAGGGAATTTCTAAGCTCGCCCACCTGAGTAGAACATGAACAAATGTTCTTTGTCAAAACGTTGCCTTTCAGACACCCACCCACACCTCTGCCTTCTCTGCAAAGACCCTGCACCCGAGACTTAAACTCCTCTTGAGCACAGTCAGAAGCATCTATGAAACCATATTGGTCAATAGCATGTGGCCGTGTGGTTTTCTGCACAAAAATAGCTTTAAAAGACTCACATGTTCAGCACACATTTGTTGACTGCCCGTTGTCCCGAGCCTCTGGGACCTCACAGACTAAGATGCCCAAAGTGGGCAAAATCCTTGAAGGCTGAAATGCAAATTAGCTCCCAGAAGTAGAGAGGATAAGTGTTCACACTGAGGTTTCATTCTGTGAGGTAGGGAGTGAAGAAGAAAAGTAGACCCCCTAGGTGGACACAGCAGTGCTCGGCACTTCAACTGTGTCTGATTCTTCCCGGGCCTACGGACTGTAACCCACTGGGCTCCTCTGTTCATGGGATTCTCCCGGCAAGAATGCTGGGGTGGGCTGCCATTTCCTTCTCCAGGGGGTCTTCCAGACCAAGGGATGAAATCCGTGTCTCTTAGGTCTCCTGCATTGGCAGGCAGGTTCTTTACCACTAGCGCCACCTGAATGGACGTGGCAGACAGGGAGGAATCATCTCTCTCTCCAGCAGACAGATGAAACCCAGAGACACACTTTGGCTTTGTTAGTGCTGTAGGAAAAGGCCCATGCTGTTATTTTGCATGTATTATATTAATAATATATGTGTTATATAATATGCAATACTTGTTTTATATTTATATGTAAATATAAATATAGACATATATAAATAAATATATAAACATAAATCAATGACTTCAGAACTCTGGAAGCCCATGAGTCTATAAAGCTGTCGGTTGTTGAAGTTCACTGGAGTTGACAGAATATGAACTGTCTGTGCCCCAAAGACAGAATCCCAGTGAGTGCTCCTACAAGGACTGAATCCTGACCCCACATCATGCATATTCAGTGACTTGGAATTATTGGACTCAAGGACAGAGCTGAGTCTCACTCCCTAAGAGTGAGCTTCTAAAGGAAAATGCCCAGTAAGCAGGGGGTCCCTTAGAACTGAACTCAACAGGGCCCCTAAGTCTAGAAGTGGATGTGGAGTCCTTGGGGAAGGTCCAGAAAGAGGTCCACTTTCTGGGAAAGAAGGTTACTAGGGAAAAGGTTACTAGATGCGAGCTGAACCATGAAGAAAGCTGAGCGCCGAAGAACTGATGCTTTTGAATGGTGCTCTAGAAGACTCTTGAGAGTCCTAGGACAGCCAGGAGATCAAGCCAGTCAATCCTAAAGGAAATCAACCCTGAACATCCATTTTGAAAGGACTGATGCTGAAGCTGAAGCTCCAATATTTTGGCCACCTGATGAGAAGAGTTGACTCATGGGAAAAGACCTGATGCTGGGAAAGACTGAAGGCAAAAGGAGAAAGGGGTGGCAGAGGATGAGACGGTTGGACGGCGTCACTGACTCAATGGACATGAGTTTGAGCAAACTCTGGGAGATCGTGAACGACAGAGAAGCCTGGCGTGCTGCAGTCCATGGGGTCACAAAGAGTTGGACACATCTTAGCGACTGAACAACAGGGAAAGGGGATCAGGCCAAGGGCTGAGAAGCATCAGACATTGGCAGCTACTGGAAGAGGAGCCAGTTGAGGAGTCCAAGGGAAGCAGGACTGTCCAGGAGTTTCCCATCACAAAGCCAAGAAAACCACAGACAGTGTGGAAAAACCTCACTTGGGCCATTCATTTCAACTCCTCTTCCCCAATAAACCTTTTTAGCAGCTTTCCTAATAGTAGAAAATGATTGATTGGAATTTCACTCCTTTTTCAACAAAGACAGCCATGTGGTAGAGAGAGCTGTGAACCTGGGTCAAACCCTCCGAGCTGAATCTCGCCGTGCCCGTGTGTCAGAGCCCAGCTGTGTGACCTTGAGGAGGCGTCCTAACATCTGGGGGTCAAGACGTCCTCAGCTAAAATCACAGGTTACTGTGAGTTTTGATAAGGTAATGGATATAAATGCACGTGTAAAGTACTATGCACATAACATGAGTTTTTTAAACTGTAATTCTTAGAGAACTGACAAGTATGGATGTAAACAACAAAAAGACTGGTACCCAGAGTCCTGAAGATAGAAAGTTTTCATTCACATCTTGCAGGGCTTATTTGCCACTCACTATCAATGACGCTTTTTTTCGTTTGTTTGCTTGCTTGTATTTATGATCAATGTTCTGCTTACTGAGTATATTTAATCCGTTTTTAAACACTTGAAGGGCATGCTCAAGGATGAGATGGTTCAGCAGAGATGGAAAGACCATCAGAACAGCAGGGATTTCGGCAGTGTAACTTGACTTGCTCATCTCTCCCGCTCCCCAGCTTGGACTTGCCTTGAAAACCAGCTGCCTCACCACTACCAGAAGTGGTTTGGAGCCCCTCAGAAAAGCCCCATCTCCAGAGCATGTCATTATCTGACCTGTCACCTCCCTGAAAAAGCCCCATTAACAAGACACCGCTATTCGCCCTGATTCAGAACTCACTCTACAGAAAAGTCCTAGCCCCAGGGTGTTTTTAAAGTAATAATAATAAGCAGCAACAGATGTAACATCCTGTTTGGGGATGTGAAAGGAGTTTGGGAAAACAAGAGCCCAGTTCAAAACTTAAAAGGAAGATTTAGTGGGTGGCAGGGGCTTCCCAGGTGGCGCTAGTGGTAAAGAACACACCTACCAATGCAGGAGACGTAAGGGACGCGGGTTCGATTCCTGGGTCAGGAAGATCCACTGGAGAAGGATTAGGCTACCCATTCCAGTATTCTTGGGCTTCCCTGGTGGCTCAGATGGTAAAGAATACACCTGCAACGCAGGAGACACAGGTTCAATCCCTGGGTGGAGGAGATCCCCTGGAGGAGGGCATGGCAACCCACTTCAGTATTCTTGCTTAGAGAATCTCATGGACCAGAGGAGCCCAGCAGGGTAAGGTCCATAGGGTCACAAACAGTTAGGCTCAACTGAAGTGACTTAGCATAGCAGGGGATGAGATGACCATAGAATAATTTGGAAAACTATGACATATGCCTGGGAATTTGGAAGGTTGTGAGGA
Source organism: Bison bison bison (assembly GCF_000754665.1). Classification (NCBI taxonomy): domain Eukaryota; kingdom Metazoa; phylum Chordata; class Mammalia; order Artiodactyla; family Bovidae; genus Bison; species Bison bison. Next base: position 1,890,789 of record NW_011494677.1, on the reverse strand, counting down.
CGGGTGGGGCTGTGCATGTACCCAGGAAAGATCAGAGAAGTCTGTAATATCTCACCTCAGGGTATCCTTGAGACCCTGTGCAAGGAAGAAATTAAGGCTGAGACAGAGTTGCAAGGTTCCTGAGCACTTAAGGCATATGCCAAAGCACACAGAGCCACTTATCAAAAAATTTAAAACATTAATTCAAAGTACTTTAGGAAATAGGTGACTAACCATTAGCTGACCACTCAGGAAAGCTAACAAATATTTCAGTGGGCACACATGCAGGGAACATGTGTTTCACAGAGTTAGTCTGGAAAAGTTATTAAACCAACAAACAGCAGTAACAATAACAACAGCAGCAAAACCAACCAACAAAAACAAAGTTTGGTGAAGGGAGATCTAATTTCTAGAATTGTCATATTATAGTATCTAAAAATGTGAAGTTTGTGAGAAAAATATTTATGTATTGCTGTTGTTCAGTCTCTCAGCCGTGTCAGACTCTTTGTGACCCCATGGACTGCAGCACGCCAGGCTTCCCTGTCCATCACTAACTCCTGGAGTTTGCTCAAACTCAAGTCCATTGAGTGGTGATGCCATCCAACCATCTCGTCCTCTGTCGTCCCCTTCTCCTCCTGCCTTCAATCCTTCCCAGCATCAGGGTCTTTCCCAAGGAATCAGTTCTTCACATCAGGTGGCCAAAGTATTGGAGTTTCAACTCAGCATCAGTACTTCCAATGAATATTCAGGACTGATTTCCTTTAGGATAGACTGGTTGGATCTCCTTGCAGTCCAAGGGACTCTCAAGAGTCTTCTCCAACACCACACTTTGAAAGCATCAGTTCTTCAGTAATCAGATTTCTTTATGGTTCAACTCTCACATCCATACATGACTACTGGAAAAACCATAGCTTTGACTAGATGGACCTTTGTCAGCAAAGTAATGTCTCTGCTTTTTAATAATGCTGTCTAAATTGGTCATAGCTTTTCTTCCAAGGAGCAGCATCTTTTAATTTCATGGCTGCAGCCACCATCTGCAGTGATTTTGGAGCCAAAGAGAATAGTCTGTCACTGTTTCCATTGTTACCCCATTTTTCATGAAGCAATGGGACCAGATGCCATGATCTTAGTTTTCTGAATGTTGAGCTTTAAGCCAGCTTTTTCACTCTCCTCTTTCACCTTCATCAAGAGGCTATTTAGTTCCTCTTTGCTTTCTGCTGTTAGAGTGGTGTCACCTGCATATCTGAGGTTATTGATATTTCTCCTGGCAATCTTGATTCCAGCTTGTGTTTCATCCAGCCCATGATGGATGAGTACATGATGTACTCTGCATATAAGTTAAATAAGCAGGGTGACAGTATACAGCCTTGATGTACTCCTTTCCCAATTTGGAACCAGTCTGTTGTTCCATGTCCAGTTCTAACTGTTGCTTCTTGTCCTGCATACTGGAGGCAGGTAAAGTGGTCTGATATTCCTATCTCTTTAATAATTTTCTACAGCTTGTTGTGATCCACACAGTAAAAGGCTTTAGTGTATTCAATGAAACAGAAGTAGATGTTTTTCTGGAATTCTCTTGCTCAGGCGCAGGAGAAGAGTAACAAAGGACCAGCTTGGAAGGGAGTAGTCAAAAGAGAAAGATGGTAGATCCCCATCAGCAACCATCAGGTAGATGATGAGAGAGGAGGAGTTTGAGAGTGAATTCCAAATTGCCTACTATTTTAATTTCATGAAGGAAATGTCTTTTTCAACCATCATTATCCAGAATGAATGATTGATTTGTAAAATAGATCATCAAGTCCCAATCTGATTTGTTTTCAACCTATCACAGTTGCTTAAGCAAAGTTTTATGTATAGTCAAAAGAGTGCAGCATTCTTTCCATTTCCGAAGAAGGAATTCAAAGCACTGAATGTTGGATTTCCTCAGTTATCACAGGATAAGCAGATGGTGCTCAGAGGGGGCACCTCCCTGCAGGAGAGACTCTGATTCTCAAAGCCATCTATTGTGTCTGAGCCGTGTGAGTGCCCTGCGGGAGCTGACAGCTCAAAAAAATCAGACGGGAAGTGACCCGTCTCCCTTGGGGTGCCAGCTGTAAATCATAACAGAGAAAGTAGAGGGACATGATTCAAAGAGGCCAGAAGTGGAAAAAGACTTGCAGGGTTGCCAGGTTCAACTCCTCATCTTGCAGGTGAGGAACTCGGCCCAGAGAGGACAAGTGACTTATCCAAGGTCACTCAGTGGATGGTGGCAGATTTGATAGAGACAACCTGGCCTCTCTCTTCTTGAAGATGTATGGCCCCCAGGCAGGCCAGGATGTCACTGAGAGACACATGGGCATGCTTGTACAGCCCTGGCAGGCCTCATAGCAAGTAAGAAAACCTGCTGCTGCAACCCTGATGACAAAATTAAGTAAGCTACTAATTGGTTGATTGGCAGCAAGCTCTGTGAGGCAGTAAGGAACACCTTAAGCTGGAGTAAGAAGCACACATTACTTAGATCTGATCATCTTGATGATCACTTCTGTGGCCCACCCCAGTGATGCCGTACACCTCTCCCCTAGGAAAGCTCTCAGAAGGATCCCATGACCTTTTAACTGTCAGATGACTCGTTGCTTTCTCTTCCTTTTTCTATTTCACTTTCACCATCTTCTCTTCTTAGTCTTCGTCATCCAGCCTTTCCCAAGCTGTGCTCTTCAGAACTTAACTGCCAGTAGAGTGCCAGTTGAATGTTTAATGACTGGCTCTCTTGGATAAAGAACTCTGATTTGTAGCATTTAGGAATTTCCATGGTGTAAACACTCCCATCACGGGCTAATTTCAAGATAGCAACATGATATATACCAGCTTACAGAATTCCTGATAATATAACAATTGGTTCTTACAAGTAAAAAAAGCTGTTTTCTACACAACACTGATAGGGTTCAGATCCTATCTGAAAGCAGAAAAATGCACATTCTTTTCAAGAACATATGGAATATTCTCCAGTTTAGATCACATTGTTGTTGCTCAGTTGTTAAGTCCTATCCAACTCTTTGTGATCCCATGAATGGCAGGCTTCCTTGTCCTTCACTATCTCCCGGAGCTTGCTCAAACTCATGTCCATTGAGTCAGTGATGCCATCCAACCATCTCATCCTCTGTCGTCCCTTTCTCCTCTTGCCCTCAATCTTTCCCAGCATCAGTGTCTTCTCAGTGAGTAGGCTCTTCATATCAGGTGGCCAAAGTATTGGAGCTTTAGCTTCAGCATCAGTCTTTCCAATGAATATTCAGGGTTAATTTGCTTTAGGATTGACTGGTTTGATCTCCTTGCAATCCAAGAGACTCTCAAGAGTCTTCTCTAGCACCACAGTTCGAAAGCATCAATTCTTCAGCACTCAGCCTTTTTTATGGTCCAGCTCTCACATCTATACAAGACTACTGGAAAAACCATAGCTTTGACTAGACAGACCTTTGTCAGCAAAGTAATGTCTCTGCTTTTTAATACTCTGTCTAGGTTTGTCATAACTTTCTTTCCACATACCTCCCTTTCAAAGAAAAATTCATTCTCCAGAAAAAAAAAAAAAACTGAAACTCATTTTTCCTAAGATGTAAATATGTGGTAACAGCTTAAACTAGTACCTTTCCAGACTTATTTATATCTTTGTACCTTTAAAAAAAATCTTAAAGCTGCTTCTGCTAAGTCGCTTCAGTCGTGTCTGACTCTGTGCGACCCCATAGACGGCAGCCCATCAGGCTCC
>NW_011494677.1:1862489-1886970 GCF_000754665.1 Bison bison bison | reverse complement strand
AGTGAAAGTGAAGTTGCTCAGTCGTGTCCAACTCTTAGCGACCCCATGGACTGCAGCCTACCAGGCTCCTCTGTCCATGGGATTTTCCAGGCAAGTGCTGGAGTGGGGTGCCATTGCCTCCTCCGAATCTTAAAGCTAAAGTATTCCAATTCCACTGCAGGGATTCCAGGCAGCCCAGAGGATATGAGGAAATAGTAATTCTAGACCAACAGTGTCATGAAAGGGCCCCCAAATATCACAGGAATGCTGCCCGACCTATCTATGTGAAAGTCTGCCCTTGATCTCTACTTTCCAAGACCTGCCACCATCCCAACAAGCTCCAGACTTCCTCTCCTGTGCTTCCAAACAAATATAGGATGAGGTCAGGACATCTAAGTAAACTGAGGATACGAAGTGTGGCATCCAGACCCAATGATAAGATAGGAAGCAGATGCCCTGAGTCTGGCCAGCAGACCTGAGTGCTAATCTCAGAGCCACCACTCTCCAGTTGTTTCACCTCAGAAAAGATACCTTATCTAAGCTCTGCTTCTCGTCTTTGAAACAGGACTTCTATCGCCCACCTTGGAGGATAGCTGGGAGCGTGGTATCCCCCGATGGTGGTGATGGTAACTCCCAATGGTGCTGATGCTCCTGAAGGAAGTACTCAAGCCCTACCTTTACTAGGAAACTAGAAACAGCAGAGCTGGACTAAAAACTAAAAACCCCAGAGTCTTCCTTGCAGCTGATCCCAGTTGCAGGCTATCATTTCCTGCCGGCAACTCACCCAGGCTGCCAGCTCAAATAATGGAACTCTGTAAGACACCAAAACGTAGGTGAGGGCAGCGTTCCTCTCTGGGGGAGCTGGACCAGCAGTTGATTGGTGCTGACAGCAGATGTGGGGGAGACATTTTTGCCAACCGTCCAGTATCCCTGGTCCTCTGGTAATTCAAATTACTTTCCAAATGTCACTGCATCTGTCTGAGTCTGACAGCTCTTCACACTGGGGCCCTTTCTCTGAGCCTGAAGACCTGGACATATTCCTGAAGGGGCTTTTGATCTTCATTTCTTCCCAGGTGGGAGAGTCCTTTGTCAGACAAAGTCCAGACTCATGAAACTTGCGGACAAAAAAACCGAGTGACAGGTAGTCTGGCAGGTGAAGACAATAACACATTGAATGCAGGGACCCAGCTACTTGGATAAGACATATGACATTCCTGAAAATGAACAGTCAGGGGAAAATACTTAGGCTGTTCTTCAAACCCACTATGGCATCCTCCCCACTTATCTTGAAATCTGACTTCTAGTAACTCCCAAAGTATGCAAGCAGACAAAGTCCGGACACCTAAAATAAATATTACACAGTCTCACGAGTATTGCTTAGAAGAACTAAAGCACTTGTTCAAAGCCTCTTCTCTCTTGCTTAGCATAAAAGTCTAACAATCCCAGATATCTGGTTTTCCAGTTTCCTGCAAATTGATTGTAGTGCCTGTAAGATGTACCAAGGGAGGGAGAGGTAGGCATTAGAGACAGCTCAATAATAGCAACGAGGAGTGACAGCTGGCAGCCTGGTGGCAGAAACCGAAAGGAACTGGAGGAGCATGTGTGTGCCGGAAGGTCACAGAAATTAGGCAGGGTCATCGAGAAAGGTTAACCCTTTCTCGTGTTTCTGAAAAGGTAAGGAGATGCAGAATACATTTGAGAAAGCCTTCCACCCAGAATGCCTAAAGGAAATGAAATTTGGGGCTTCGAAAGAACAAGCTTGGGAATTCAGGGAAATTCACTTAAGTGGAACGCTGTCCTCCCCTGACAGTGCAAGATAAATGAGGTGGTGCTGCACCTGCAAAGGTCACCGAGCCGGGGCTGGGGAGAGAAAATCGCCCCCTGTCACCCTTCCAGCAGCTCATAACGTTCCTAAATTCCCCCATCCTCCCCACAGCAACCACCGGGTCCCTGCCTCGCTGTAGGAATTGCTGTGTGTGCACTGCAGCATGGGCCCCTCTGTTATGATGCTGGCCTGGGGGCAGGGAGGTGGGCCTGTTCCTTGGGAATGAGTGTCAGGGAGAGATGGATCGTGCCAGACACTTGGCTCCCACCTCTCCTCATCTTCTCTTCTCTGTCCCTTATGTCTGCCACCTCCCTCTTTACAGGGCATCCAAAGCCAGGCTGGGCCTGCAGCCGACAGCTCTGGATTCTCAACAGGCCTTCAGCTTTCACTCACAAGATAAGCATCTCTCCACATTCTTGGAGGCCAACACCTACTTGCACCACACCCGTATGCACCCAGGGCCTCAGATAAAAGTCTCCAGGGGCTCAGAGCCCCACCCCAGCCCATCCCACACTCCTGCCACCCAAGAATCAGTTCTGGTTGATCTGGGGTGGCCCCGGCATTAGCAGGTTTCAGAAGCTCCCTGCAGGATTCAGATGAGCAGCCAAGGCTGAGAACTGCTGACTTAATTCTGGAGCACAATCAGGAGAAGCTGCCACCCGGGAGCTCCAAGAAAGACCCCATGCCCTGGTGGCTCTGCCGTGGTGAGCCCGATGCTGCAGTCAAGTGGAGGTGAATACAGCCCACAGGCTGCTTTCAATGTTCAATTCAGTTCAGTTCAGTCACTCAGTCGTGTCTGACTCTTTGTGACCCCATGGACTGCAGCACGCCCATTGTACCTGTCTATCACCAACTCCTGGAGCTTGCTTAAACTCATATTCATCGAACTGGTGATGCCATCCAACCATCTCATCCTCTGTTGTCCCCTTCTCCTCCTACCTTCAATCCTTTCCAGCATCAGGGTCTTTCCAAAGGAGTCAGTTCTTCACATCAGGTGGTCAGTCCTTCCAATGAATATTCAGGACTGATTTCCTTTAGAATTGACTAGTTTTTATCTCCTTGCAATCCAAGGGACTCTCAAGAGTCTTCTCCAACACCACAGTTCAAAAGCATCAGTTCTTCAGCCCTCAGCTTTCTTTATAGTCCAACTCTCACATCCATACATGACCACTGGAGAAACCTTAGCCTTGACTAGATGGACCTTTGTCAGCAAAGTAATGCCTCTGCTTTTTAACACGCTGTCTAGGTTGGTCATAGCTTTTCTTCCAAGGAGTAAGCGTCTTTTAATTTCTTGGCTGCAGTCACCATCTGCAGTGATTTGGGAGCCCCCAGAAGTAAAGTCTCTCACTGTTTCCATTGTTTTCCCAACTATTTTCCATGAAGTGATGGGACCGAATGCCATGATCTTAGTTTTTTAAATGCATTTAAAGCCAACTTTTTCACTCTCACTTTTAATGTTCAGATACTGAGAATGGAGGGAATGAGGGCTTTGATGGGACAGGAGCCGAAGTGTAGGGGGAAAAGAAGCCTCTGGAAGCTTTGGAAGTGTTGACTCACTAAGAGCAGCCTGAGCAGACAGGTAAGACTTCACAGGCGCCCTTGGGCGAGGGAGAAGTTGAGCGTGGTTGTTATCACTGCACACTCACTGCTGATCAGAAACAGCCTGAGAGCCTTTGAAGAAGGAAAGGCGAACCGCCCTCGTAAGGCTTTCCCCTCAATGTTACCTGTAGAGGTTCACCTGAGCGAGATGGGCCAAAAGACTCTCAGTGGCCCCCTATCTTGGCACTGACTTCCTGGAGGGAACTGGTCTTCAGACCTGGCTTCGCCAGAAGCGTTTGCCTTGTACTTGATAGGGACTTTGGGAGCAAAAAGCTGCCCTTTCTGCTCATACCTCAGAAAGCGGTGCTTGCATTCTGGCCACCCCTGAAGACCCTTGTGCTCAATCTAACCATCCCAGCATGTGGGTGAAGAGACCAGGAGCCCTGGTCAGTGTCTTGACCCACTTATACCCCGAATGGTGCCAACGAATGATTTAAGGTAGCTTAGAAAGACCCCACATCCTTCCACAAAGTAAAATCCATTTCAAATGAAGAGACTGAGGGCAAAAGAAAATAAGAGAAGTGAGTATGATTCATACCAAAACACAGACACGTCTTGGAATTCAACACATTGGCGGAGAGAGAGGCCACTGATCTGACTCTGAGTTTTCTAGTTCCCAACACAAAAGAAAGCAGGCTCTCTATACAATTCAGAGCCCATAACATCAAATCTAAACAGTCGTTCAGATAAACAGACGGTTCCTGGAACTGAAACCAGACAGAAAAGCCTCCCCTAGCTCCACGTGGAAAGGACTCTGTGATTTAGCGAATAAGACTCAAGGCAGTCTTTCTGTAAACATGGCAGTGAGTTTCACAGGTCTGTTTTTAAAAACATCCCTCAGTGAAGGCTGATGTCATAATGCCAAATTATCCTCCAATTAGAAAAAAAAAAAAAATTCTACAGGAGACCAGGACAAATGTTCCAAGGACCAAAGCTTGACTTAATTCAAAAGTAGATGTTCCAGAAAGGAGACGAATGGTAGATTGAGTCATCGTCATTTTCCAGGTACGAAAACTGAGGTTCAAAATATGGTCCAGATAAGTTACACATCAGACGCTCCCATCTGCTAAGCCAAAGAGCAAGAACTCAAACAAAGGCTCTGGTATTGTTTGTGTTTTTGTCTAGCACATGTTCTAATCTAGACAATACAACTGAGGAGAGTGGTCTGTTAATATGGAAAGCCCTGTTGATGGCTGCTATAAGATAAAAGAGGGCTTCCCAGGTGGCTCAGTGATAAAGAATCCGCTTGCCAATGCAAGGAGACACAGGAGATGTGAGTTCGATTGCTGGGTCAGGAAGATCCCCTGGAGAAGGACATGGCAACCCACTCCAACATTCTTGCCTGAAAAAATCCGATGGATAGAGGAACCTGGTGGGCTACAGTCCATAGGGTTGTAAAGAGTCAGACATGACTGAAGCGACTGAGCATGCACGCACATGTAAAATAAAAGGGAGCCCCAAATTTATACTCAGCCTGCCCCCCACTGAGATCCCCAGCTTCAGCTTTCCCTCCTGTTACATGGTACATTCCCGGCTCCACCCCACGCCTCCCAGCCTGAATGGCCCTCCCACAACCCATGGAGTTGGATAGACAGCCCCTGCCTTGATGGCTGGAGGTGCCACACCCCACCTTCCTCCTGTACCCCAAAGCAACCCCCTGCACTGGCCTCAGCCACCTCGGGCTCCCCTATCTTTGTTCCCCCCGGGGGTCCCCAGAGCTGTGAACGTGCCCCGGGGCTCAGGTGTGGGAGGGGAACAGCAAAAAGGGAATCTGTCGGGGGGACGAGGAAGAAAGAGAAGAAAAACGGCCCCCTCTGAAAGCTTTCCAATCACTCCAGCCACCACCATCTCTAATTCTTTTCTTAAAGTATAAAATCATTCTTCCACTGATCTCGCTCGTGGTCAGAGCTCAGTACAGGCCCATCCGTCACGGGGCTGATTTGGTTCAGCAGGTGTTGGCTGGGCCATCGCTCATTTCAGGCTAATCTGCTGGCGGCTGTCAGGGGTTATGGAGTATTTATTGAGTTTGTGTCAGGTCCGGATGACCAATAGCCAGCAGCCGGTGGATACGCACTGACATTGATGATATTGCCGAATTAAGCGAGGTGATGTATACTCAACTTGCTTAGAGCCAGCAACGGACCCTGGGATCATTTTATAACCTGATGCAGACGATCCCTGGGCTTCCCTTTGTAAAGAAAACATCACACGCAGGGCCGATTCTCTTTAAAGGAAAAGATGCATAGTCCCCACAAAGGTAGTCATATCTGCATTTCAGTGAACAAGAGCATTTCCTGGGGAGGCTAGAGCCAACACATAAGATCCAGACATTTGCAAATGGTCTTCTATGCGCTGCCAAGGCCCATCGGAGTCACATTTAGATGCTGGATTCACAACACTTCGATGTTAGAACTCACCAGGAAGAGGCATTGAGCAGTGACCTAGACTCAAGAGGATGAACATAAATTGAGTCAAAATCTGCCTTTATTGGCAGCAAGATATCACAGACAAGAATACTGGGATTGAGTCAGACAGCAGATAGGATCATGATGCCATCTGAGGCCATTGTGCAGTTGGGCAAGACACTGTGTGTGCTCTGATACCCAGAGATAGTTTCTTGTTATCTCCTTGTCTTCTCCTCTAGCCAGTCCTCTCCCTGAAATCTGACTAGACTCCAAAGCAACTGATAAAATCTCCCACCATCAGCACCTGAGGGATGGGGGTATTGTCCGCAACTCATGGGACCATCACATTCAAATAAGCAGAATTAGGCATAAAGGCTCCTACTTAGCCCACTTCCCAAAGGACCCTCTGATTATACAATCCCATGGTTAGTCTCATGGCTGAAGTCAAGTCTCAAGCACACTCACAGGGAGTAGCAGATGTGATGCCCTGCCCTGCACCAAGGAGGGGCCGGCAGGATGTGCTGGCACAGGCGAGGGTCTGTAGCTGGGATGCTGAGAGGGTCACTTGAGTGGTCTGGGTCTCAGGGTCTCCTTCTGGAAAAGACTGCCCTCTGAGGGCCCTTCATCTCCAAGTTCCCTCCAGTCCACAGCATCTGATTTGGAAGAGTCTCCTTTCCAACACCATCACTTCTTCCTTTGAGAGAAGCCCTATCCCCGGTGATGCGTTGGTGATGCCTGCTTTTTGGAGGGGGAATCAGCATGGGGGAGGCTTTCCAAAGGCCTATATGGGGATTGGTGCTCACAAGTGTTCTCCTTCCAATGCCCAGCCATAGCTTTCATTCCTGAACACCTACGCTGGGCCAGGCACCAGGAGGATGCTTTATTTGTAAAATACAAAGAAAGACACTGAGGCTTCAGGAGTTGAAGGGAGCCATCGAGGTTGCACAGCTGGAAAGAGATGCAGCTGGGATTCCACTCTGGTCCCATCTGTCTCTGCTGGCTGGGCACCACCCACTAAGCTGCCCTGCCCAAGACAGGGGGATCATGCAGAAATCATCAGTGAGTCCCAATGTCTCCCTTCCTCCCTAGGCTTTTTGGAGAAAGGCTAAGGAGCATAATGGTGAGTTTTACACCTCCCCTCCCCCTCCAACACCTCTCCCTTGCCCGTCTGCCCGTCCCCACAGGAAAGGGGAGAATTAAACACAGGCGCTAAAGAAGGAAAGAAAGAATGGGGTCCCAGATAATTGTTCCCAAATCATCAATGACTGCCTCAACAAACCTACCAAGTACATATTAATCTATCACATATTGATAGAAACGGCAGATGCACTTTATACACACGTACACACATAAGCATACACGAATGTTCCCTGGACCGGTAGGTGCTCTTCACAAATGGATGACGAGCTCTGTGATGCTTCCCCGTGATGGAAATTGAATTTAGGTCACAGAACATCATCTGGCCCAATTACCACTGAATTATTCCACACAAAATATCAAAGTGAATTTTTGGGGGCTGTCAGCCCGGTTGATGAGTCGGGCGGCTGTCAGCCCGGCTGCTCCCGCCTCCGGTGCCAGAGAAGAGTCTGAAAGTCACGCAGTCCAAACAGCGACCTTGGCGGGGGACGGGGTGAGATTACCAGGATGATGAAACGCCAAGGCGAAGGTTCCGGAGTCCGGATTTGAATACCTGTTTACATGGAGAATAACAGATAGCCACCCACGGACTGCAAGGTCGTAACTCACTCCCCAGAGTGCCGCCAACACCATAAAACACGCTGGCCCTGCCCGGGATGTCTGAGCCCTGGCAGCCAGGCTGCGGAGTGATTTAGGGCCCCGGATCCATTCAGAGACTATCTGATCTATTGTCTTTTATTACAAGCACTAGTCTGTCTCTCTCCCTCTCTCACAACTTCTTTTTTTTTCTCCTCCAAGAAGCATAATCTCCCTTAAAGAGATGCTACTCAGAAGTGCTCATTTGATTCAAAGATAATGAGGGTTCTTTATGCCATAAAAAATTCTTAACCTCTACCACTGTAAAAAAAAAAAAAATACACATATTTTTTATTTTCCCTGCGGATCAGCCGGGCCCTGTGTCCTCCTCTTGCTATCCCAGTGGGCAAATCTATCCCTGTTTGCACCCTCAGCTCCTCCCCGCAGGCTCCCTCTCCCCAAAAGCCAGCAGGGCCACCCACTCCTTTGCTTCTCTTCTGACTAATTGTCTCGGGCCATCTGATGTTGAAATAATCCATAATTGCTTAATCTATCCGCGTCTGTGTGGCAAGAAGCGGAAAAGCACTTTAGAAAGATCAATCATCTAAAATCATTGAGCAGCATATTGGAAGCCGGGTCGTCGCCTGCTCCCAGCTGGGAAAATGATGGTGGTAAGAGATAAAGGCTTGGGAGAGGAGGCTTCTCCCTCTCCATCGCTTTTTGATTCTGAGATAGATTACCAGGAGTACTAACTGCTCTCCGTTTGTGCTAAACAAAGATAATAGCACTGGAAGTCACAGCTACGTAAATGATACGACAATCAAATAAACCACCCCCTACCCCGGTCCCCCGCCAGAACTAGCAGGCTAATAGATTAAGCAGCGCGGTAGGGGGGTACATCTTTGCCATGGGGACCTTGATCACTGGGGACCAAGTGGAACAGAGAAATCTGAGTTCCTAAACAGCTGAAAAAAAAAATGTAAAAGGCTCCATCCAGTCTCTATAAATAAGAGAGAGGCAGGCTAGAGGCAGCTTGGAGGAGTAGGCTCAAACCTCCCATAGCAATCAAATAAGCAGCCATTCACTCAGCATCCCTGGACTGCAGGTTGCAGGGACAAGGGTACCACTATTTTCAAGGTTATGCATCTCAAGCTGGTATCTGTCTCCTTCTGCCTGCACTTCACCTGCTTGTACTCAGAGTCTGTTGTTTTGTCGCTAAGGCGTGTCCAACTCTTGGCGACCCCATGGACTGGGGCCTGCCAGGCTTCTCTGTCCATGGCATTTTTCAGGCAAGAATACTAGAGTGGGTTGCCATTTCCTTCTCCAGGGGATCTTCAAACCCAGGGATCGAACCCGTATCTCTTGCATCTCCTGCTTCAGATTCTTTACCACTGAGCCACCAGGGAAGCCCTACTCAGAGTTTAGGGACTGTTTTTTTCTGCTGCAGCTGCTCACAGAGCCCTGGCCTTTCTGAAAACTCACCCCTAACCGTCCCTGACACTCCCCTTCCCCTGTAGAGGAAAGGTGGCAAGGAAGAAGGGCGTCATCAGGATGAGAAGGAAGAACCAGCAGGTGAGGTCTCCGCTCACCCTTCCCTGTTCTTGGCCTGAATACAACATTCAGAGATGTGGCCTCGGGCACAGGATACCAGGAGGGGTGCCCAGACATCCACACAGTCTAGATGTACAGCGAAGTTAGAAAAGCTGACACTTAGAGCACAAGTCCACAGCCTACCTGGACCACTGATGGGCCGTGCAAGTCACATACCCTCCTCAACCTCAATCTTAAACATACTTCACCGTGACATCATAAAGTTCAGACCTGGTATTTTAAGCAACTGACAAACAAACACATTTCCATAAATAGGAACTGATGTAATTGAATTGTTGCCTCCTCAGAAGAATGGGCTTCCTAGGTGACCCAGGGGTAAAGAATCCACCTGCAATGCAAGAGACACGATCCCTGGGTTGGGAAGTTCCCCTGGAGGATGGATGGCAACCCACTTCAGAATTCTTACCTGGAGAATCCCATGGACAGAGGAGCCTGGCAGGCTACAGTCCATGGGGTCGCAAAGTGTCGGACACAACTGAAGAGACTTAGCACGCACGCACGCACACCCACAGAAGAACCCCATAGGGTAAGTGCGACTATTCTTTTCAAATTACAGATGAGAACACTGAGGCAGGGAGAGGTTAAGTAACTTGCTCAAGAACACACAGGTTTGCACTGAACTTATAATAAATGCCGGCTGCTACGTCTCTCGTCAAGGAAGACCGACTTGCTCTGAACTGAAACCTCACGCGTGTCCTCCTGTCTGTAGCTACTCAGCCACGTGAGGCTCTGAAGTAATTGCTAGAGCAGTGTCTGCTGTTTCAGGGGTTCAGAGCCGCAGGTCACCTGGGGCAGACTCAGAGCCCAGCTGGTGTGTACCGGTCACCTCTGCCCATCTGCTCCTTCTGTCTCTCTGATCCGAAGAGACTCCGGCTTCACCAGCTCTCAAGCCCACAGCCCCAAGAAGCTGGGTTGTACTTGAGTCCATGCCTAAGGGAGGATACAGGGGCACCCTCAGAACTGGGGGGAAACCACATTCTCCCTGCCTGATCTCCCCCTTCCCCAGAGAACAGAGGTGCCATGTAGCAAAGAGGCTCCAGACTCACCCATGGAACCTCTGACTCCCCGCGCAGGGAAGGGATGGGCATAAAAGGGAATGGCAGAACCCGCTAGAATGCCATGTCTGGGACTCAAAGGCAGCAAAGCAGATCAGGGACTCTATCCCCAGGACTCTGGCACCAGGTAGAATCTAAGCAGAGAACTAAGTCCTGGGTGTATTGTATTCCATCCTTTTCCCTCAGCACCTCAGCCTCACCCACCACACACATCCCTGCCCACACTATGCTGTCTCTGCGGGAATAAAACCCAACTAGGGGGAAGGATCGGAGAAAGCAATGGCACCCCACTCTGGTACTCTTGCCTGGAAAATCCCATGGGCGGAGGAGGCTGGTAGGCTGTAGTCCATGGGGTCGCTAAGAGTCGGAAACGACTGAGCGACTTCACTTTCACTTTTCACTCTCATGCATTGGAGAAGGCAATGGCAACCCACTCCAGTGTTCTTGCCTGGAGAATCCCAGGGACGGGGGAGCCTGGTGAGCTGCCGTCTATGGAGTCACACAGAGTCGGACACGACTGCAGCGACTTAGCAGCAGCAACAGCAGCAGCAGGGGGAAGGATAGGGTGGGACGAATTGAGAGAGATATATACACTGTCGTGTGTTAAATAAATAGCTAGTGAGGAGCTGCTATTTAGCTCAGGGATGCTCTGTGGTAACTTAGAGCGGTGGGAGGGAGGCTCCAGAGGAAGGGATATATTTATACATATGGCTGAGTCACTTTTTGTATAGCAGAAACTAACATAATATTATAAAGCAGTTATTCTCAAATTAAAATTTTAAAAAGAAAAATAAGGTTTTACAGTTAGCTAAGTCCATTTTTATACCAAAAGAACAATTACAATAGGTGATGCAGTAGAAGGAGCAGGCAAATCGAACTCTGGGAAATAAGAAGGAGCTAAAAAATACTTTTATGTACCTATGGAGACATGATACATGATAAAATGTCACCAAAAAACAGTGGGAAAATAACAGATTTTTAAATAGAATAGATGTTATTTGGAGATCACTACATAGGGGGGAAATCTATTAGATCTCTGACTTTGATTGTATGCAATGAAATCTCTAAATGCATCCAAGACCCAAATATGAAAGATGAAACTACAAACATAATTTTTAAATGTAAGAGAACTCTTTTGTGATAGAAGGTGAACATTTTTTAAAATAAAACCTCACACAAATCTTAATACAAAAATACTTAGTGGATTCAAGCATAGTGTTTCTATGCCATCAACAACAGTATAGACAGAATAACAAATGGACAGGAAATAGGATAAAATTGTTTTCAATGTTTAAAACCAACAAATGGATTATTCTCTGGAATACACAAGCCTTTTTCACAAATAAACCCAAGAAAATGGAAAAGGGATTAAGTAAGCAATTCACAGAAAAGGAAATCTGAATGGCAAATATACATAAAGAGATATCTAACTTTAGTAGCAATTAAATAACTATATAAATTTAAATATCAGTAAGATACTGCTTCCTGACCATCCAAATGTCCAAAATTTTAAAATCAGATAATATGTTTTGGAAAGTTATGGAGGTATATGAACTCTCCTTATTCTTGGAGGTATATAAGGAGGTATATGAACTATGAACTCTCCTTATCCTTGGGGGTATATGAACTCTCATTATTCACCAAGAATAATGCATTCTTGGTGGGCATGTACCCCAGTGTTTCCGTTATGAAGAACAGTACTTAGTCAAAGTAAGAATGTGTATGCTCTAACATCCAGTAATTTTAAAGCATTTAAACCTCGTAATTGACTGAAGTAGCATGGAATTGGAGAGCATTTAAGTCTATTTTCTTACCACTAGGGAAATAGATAAATGTGATGAATACATGCATACTGTGGAGTCCTGTGTACCACTTATGAGTATTAACTACAGTAGGTTCATAGCGTAATATGGATAGATTTTGACAATGAAGAGTTGATCCCACTTGTAGTGGGTTGAGTAGAGAGGGGCTGAGAGCACTTCCACAGAGAACTAAGCGAGCAAAAAAAAAAAAAAAGACTGAGAGTGCCAAGGAACCTAAGCTCTCCCACATCACTGGTTGTACAAACTCTTTGAAAATGTTTTGGCAATATTGACTAAAATAAATGAGTGAACACCCAATAATTCCACTCCTCAGGATGAGCCCATCAGACATGGATATCTGCATTCATCATAAAGATCTATAAGAATGTCCATAGCAGCACTACCTGTAAGCCCCTTCAACACCTGAAACAACCCAAATATCTACCAAGAGAAGAATGGATAAATACATTCTGGTATAGTCACACAACCGAGTACTCTACGGCAATGACAGTAAAGGATCAGCATGGATTAACCTCACAAATATAAAGTTCAGTGAAAGAAGTCAAGCAAAAAGGATAACATGCTGTAAAATTCCATTTATGTACAATTCCAAAGCAGGCAAAATCAATCTACGGTGTTGACATGCAGAAGAGCGGTTCCCCATGGCAGAAGGCTGTGACTTAAATGGGTGTGAGGGGGTCTTCTGGATTCAGATCATGTTCTGTTTTATCATCTGAGTGCTAGTCAACTTTGTTAGTATTGTGAAAATTCATTAAGCTGTACCCTTATAATTTGTGCAATTTTCTGTATGTACATTGTATTTCCACGAAAATATACATAATAAAATCAGAGTGTTGAATGGCACCATAAGAAGCAAAATTAATTCAACCCAAGTACCTGTGGTTATTGAAAGAAGAAGAAAAATTAA
This sequence comes from Bison bison bison, assembly GCF_000754665.1. Lineage (NCBI taxonomy): Eukaryota > Metazoa > Chordata > Mammalia > Artiodactyla > Bovidae > Bison > Bison bison. Next base: position 1,874,053 of record NW_011494677.1, on the reverse strand, counting down.
ATAGAACACAATAAAGAAGAAAAGTGAAATAAAACCAAAGAGAAATAGAAAAACTCTAAGGGAAAGAGAAGAAAAAGAAAAAAAAAAGGCAAAGAGAGGGAAACCTATTTGTCAAATCAGTAAAGATGGAGCACTGAGGTGATTGTGGTATAAAACAATATTTACAGAAGTGAAAGCTTTTTGAGCAGGTGGCCCTGTTGCTACCATGCTCATTAATCTCTTTCACCACCAGTGAATTTGGTTTCACAACGAAAGCAAGAGCATAATCCTTACTCAATGAGTGCTTTAAGAAGAAAGAAATAAAGAGAAAAAGAAAGAAAAATGAAGGAAGGAAGAAAGGAGGGAGAGAGGGAGTGGGAGGAGAGGGAGGAAAGAGGAAGAGACTTGGTCCACTTGACTTTCCAGGACCATTTTAGTCTGGGAAGCCTGCTGGCCCAGTGATATTTGACTGCATTTTAAAAAAGCAGGGGATGGAGGGGAGATTGTGTAGCAAATATTGCTCAGTTTTTCTACAAGTGGTACAGCAATGAGGGTCTGCAGACTTGTTACTGGGTGCAGCCTAGTTATTTTTCATCATGATATTTCAGATCCTTTTCTTCGTTTAGAGTGGGCAACAGAGTCTCACTTGGTACAAGGTATGAAATGACCTGTCCCAGCCGGGAAAGACATCGATCCCCAGAAAATACACTTTGTTCTGCAAGTTCTGTTCTTGGGTCATGGTTTTGCTTTATTCTTTTTGACCTGGAAGACGTATTGTTGTTGTCCAGTTGTTAAGTTGTGTCCGACTCTTTGTAACCCCCATGGACTGCAGCACACCAGGCTTCCCTGTCCTTCTCTATCTCCCAGAGTTTGCTTAAACTCATGTTCATTGAGTCAATGGTGCCATCCAACTGTCTCAGCCTCTGTCGCCCCCTTCTTCTCCTTCCCTCAATCTTTCCCAGCATCAGGTTCTTATCCAATGAGTCAGCTCTTCACACCAGGTGGCCAAAGTACTGGAGCTTCAGTTGAAATCTAAAGGCCTCCAAGCCAGACAGAATGTGTATTCTGAGGGTATTGATTTGGGTGTGAGCTTTCAAAAGTGGGAGACATTCTCATTCCAATCAGCTCTTGTTCTAGTTTTCCCGTTGCTCCATCCATCATCTCTTCATTCATGCTCAGCCTTTGGAAATAACTTCAGTTAGAGTTACAAGCATAGAGAACTACCCCCGCCCTCCAAAAAGGCTTACACAAAAGAATGGAAAACTCAAGTTTTGGAAACCATAACTGTGACCTGCAGTATGTCTAAAGTGGATCGTAATTCTTCCTGTTTCTTTTTTATAGGAAGGTCTTTAAAGTGTCCACATTTATCAAATTATGTTTCCTTCAGGTATTTCCAACCATTTTCCTGGAAAGTAATTGCTCACCTGATGAATTTCCTATCTTTTCTTCACAGCCCTTCTTGGCCTCCCCCTCCTCTCTGCTCCTAGGACAACGCCCTGCATCCCAGCACTATGCTTTCTGCCAACATCTCTCATTGCACAGCATATTACATTAAAAATAGTACTGTGCATGGCTGTCACACACCAGACCATGAGGTTTCTGGGGGTACAATTTGATTCCTTGTATTCACTTTGGGAAAATCTAGCAACTAAATCCATATCTGATGCTTGCTAAGAGCTCAGGATTATTTCCCTGGTGGCTCAGTGGTAAAGAATGCGCCTGTCAATGCAGGAGACATGGGTTCAGTCCCTGGGTCAGGAAGATACCCTGGAGAAGGAAATAGCAACCCACTCCAATATTTTTGCCTGGGATATCCCACAGACAAAGGAGCCTGGTGGGATACAGTCCATGGGGTCACAAGAGTCAGGCACCACTTAGCAACTAAACAGCAACAACAAGATTATTTGCAACAACCTCATTATTTGTGGAATGGATTGTGGAAGTAACAATGACTTCATAGGGTCTAATTCAAATTTTATGAATGGAATTCGGGAGAAAGGTTAAAATAGTGTGAAGGTATATTATGCCAAAGTTAGGAAAGCAGAGACCACTCATCCATCTAACATGTTTGTTCTGCAAGCAGCCTCAGTAAAACCCCAGCAGATCTCTCTATCTATCCCATCTCATCTTCTGTCTCCTTTTTACCTCCAAACACTTCTTCATTGTTTTCTTATTTGCTGTACATTTCAAAAAAAAAAAAATTTTTTTTTTTTTGAAGAAAAGACTTGATATTGCTGAGCATTTTACTCTCATTAAATCTCTTGTCACTTGGAGAATGACTTTCCACAACATCGGTGCAAATATCAAATCCTTTAATCTGCCTTTTTTCTCCTGTCCAAGTTCACCACAGTAGAGCTACATGGTACCATAAAGTACTATTGTATTTCTAATGATATTAGCAGTTCAAGATTTGCAAAGCTCAATTATGCATTATCTCATTTGACCTTCATATCAACTCTGTAAAAGAAGTCCAAGTTTACAAGTGAGTAAGTGGAGACTAAGAAAGCCTTAATGACTATTCAAGATTAAGAGCTAATCCATAGCAGTCTGGACTTAAACTTAAGTCCTCTGCTAATATACCTGTTCTAACTATGCTTCTGATAACAACCATGATCCACTCACATCATATTCACGGGTACCTAGCCACAACCTGGGGTCTTTATAAAGAAGGACTTTAGAGTTTAAATACACCTCTTGTTTACTACATAAATTGTACACTATCATTGAGAAGGGCAAAAGTCTGGACCCCAGGGGTTGGGTCCAGCAACACACCCAGAGACACAAATCAGATGTTCTGAATGTGAGGGACATCTCTCTTCCACCTCACTCCGAAAGAGGAGAAGACAAAAGCACCGTGGACTTCTTGCCCTTCTGGTGAGAAACTCTATCCATCTTTGAGTGAAGCATATGTCAAAATACTGTCAAATTAGGTTCTTCTGGAAGTGGCCTCCATCCTTGCAAGTCAGGATGGCAGACAATCTTCCCTGTTAGGTATCAGGGTTTTCTAGCTCCTCTCCCCCTGGACTGTGCAGACACGCATCCTACCAAAAATACAACTTTCGGATGCCAGTCTCAACAGGCGTGGGTGTGTTTGCTTGGAGCAGATGCTGAACACCATGTGGCAGAGGGAGGGAGACAGAGCTGATCGTGCTCCGGGCATGGTATTTAGTGGGATCCAAACTCACTTTTCAAATTCTCCCCAGTTGGCCCAGGCAGACTCATGGCTGCTATACCCTTCCCTCTGGCTACAGGAGTCTACAAGGGCCCCGGCAGGAAATTTAAGTGAACTCACAGCAGCTTGGCCTACAGGACCTGCAGTTAGGGGCTCCTAATTTTTTTGAATGCATGCTTTTTTAAATTTTTATTATTTTTTATTGAAGTATAGTTGATTTACAATGCCATGTTGGTTTCAGGTGTATAGCAAAGTGATTCAGTTTTATATATATTCTTTTTCAGATTCTTTTCCCTTGTAGATCATTACAAAATAGAGTCTACCACACAGTAGGTCCTTTTCAGGTATCTATTTTGTATATATACAGTAGTGTGGATATTACTGTTCTCTTCCTCACCCCTTTCCCCTTTGGTAACCATAAGTTTGGGCTTCCCAGACGGTGTTAGTGGTAAAGAATCTCGGCGGCCGACACAGGAGATACAGGAGATGCAGGTTCAATCCCTGGGTCAGGAAAATTCCCCGGAGGACGGCATGGCAACCCACTCCAGCATTCTTATCTGGAGAATCTCACGGACAGAGGAGCCTGGCAGGATACAGTCCATAGGGTCGCACAGAGTCGAACGCAACTGAAGAGACAGCACGCATACATGCAATCATAAGTTTAATTTTTATGTCTGTGGGTCTACTTTGTAAATACGTTCATTTGTATCTCTTTTTTAGATTCTGTAAAAAAGCAATATCATATGTTATTTGTCTTTCTCTGCCTGGCTAACTTCAGTTACTATGATCATCTCTACGTACACTCTTGTTTTGCAAATGACATTATTTCACTCTGTTTATGGCTGAGTAATTGTATATATGTACAATGTATATATGTACAATGCATTGTAATTAATGTACTAAAGTACTAACTAATACATTGTATTAATGTAAGAAACATGTACCACGTCTTTTTCCAGTCCCCTGTGAATGGACATTTGGTTGGGTCCCATGCTTGGCTGCTGCAAGTGGCACTGCTGTGAATATAGGGATGCATGTATCTCTTTGAAGTAGAACTACCTTCGGATATATACACAAGAGTGGGATTTGGGGATCATATGGTAACTTTTAGTTTTTTAAGAACTTAGGTGTGGATAAAAAGGGCCTGTTCTTTAAGTGAGGTTGTGACAATACTAAATAGAGACAATAGAGTTGCTGACCACCCAGTTATACAATTTTAAAGCATTTCTGAGCACCTGCTGTGAGATAATTACCAAGAGAGGCAATGAGGAGAAATTGACAAAGGTGGCTATTTTTTCTCCCTTCAAAAAATAGGTATAAAAGTAGAATCCATCATTCACTGAGGGTCTACTAGATGTTTTTCACGTATCATCTCAGGCAGTCCCCCCACTGACACTTCAAAGCCGAACATCCTTATCAACATTCTAGAGATGAGAGATCTAAAGTTCAGATAGACAAAGAAATCGGCCCAAGTTAACACAGCTGATAAGTGCGGAGCTTGGATTCCACCTAGACCTGTCTGGCTCAAAAGCACGCTGGGCTAGACAGAAGTAATGCGCTCTATTTGATGGAGAGCATGGGACAGCAGGGTCCACTTGATGGGCTTATAAAACCAAGTACTTTCCCATCACATAGGCAAGAAGAACACAGTTCTCACTTCAGGATCCATGAGGGGAAAAATACAAATAGCCAGACAATTGGTTCTGGACCAACAAGAAATTGAATAACTCACAGAGCTGCTGATGTCTCAACTCTCTGGGATGAGCAGGGAAAGGGGCCTTTCTCTCCCCAGGACTGAGAGCGACAGGAACTTTGAGGTTATTCGACAAAAGCCAGCTTTGTCTGCAACCTTTTTATATTCCCCACAGTATCTTGCACCAGACTGGGCAAAAATCAGGGGCTAAATAAATATTTGTATGAAGGAAGAAAGGAATGGGAGAATAGAAAAAGTTATTTATGGAATGGCAAGCAAAAATATCAGGAGGAAAAAAAAACAGCGTAGGTCTAGAGAGTGTTTTATCACCCTTTCTTTGAGAAATTTTCATCAGCAGCTCCAGTTTCCAGTACATTCTCCTACTCTAAACTGCTTGAAACTTAATGACGCCTGTTTGTCTATCAGCATAGGCTAATTTATGTTTATTCGAGTATTTAATAAATAGTAATTAATTGTCCATAGAGAACTCAATTATGAGTTATCCTTTGATACAGCTCTCTGCTTGCATCTCCCCAATTCATATATATGGTGATGAAGGAAAGGAAGCTAGTTTTAGTCTGCCCTGTGTTCCCTCTGAGCCCTCAGGGCAATGTCCCCTCCCTCACAAGGGCTTAATCAACCTTGGCTTAACCAGCGCACTTTCTCCTACGGGCACTCTGCGAATCCTCCTAAAGACCGAGTGCCCGCTATCCACAGGGTCCTGCACTCTGGAAACAAATCAGCTGCACCCAACACAGGTATAGGTGAGGTTCACTGGCCCGGATCTGGTGATCCTCCTTTAAGGAGCCCTTGAACCTGGAAAGGTAACTATACGTACGAACGTGCCCCACACTTTTCACCCATATGCCTCCAGTCCTTCGGAGGGGCCCCCGCTGGAGCCTGTTTCCTTTAAGTGAGAGTGAAGCCTGGCTTTGAATGCAACAAGAGTTCCTTGAAGCTTGAAGTGTTCAATTTTACTTCTCCATGCCCCCAGTATAATCCATTGAAAGGGCACTGTCCTTCAGGCCTTTCAGCTGGGCTGACAGCTGCCCGCTGATTAATTGACAGGTTAAAAAGATTGATTCCACATGTCAGAGCTGTAACCCTGCCAGAACAATACAGCTGTCACTTGGGCTGTAAAACAGACGCTTACATTAGCAGTCCTGACGGAGCCGCACACCGACACGTGCACCTGCCTTTATGGAGAGCCTAAACACACAGCCACGCTGAGATTAATCATCTTGAAAGCAACGTTGGAAGATCAAAGAAATGCCTCCGTGACGGAAAGAGTGCGAGCGACACTGCTTTGGCATGCTCTGGGTCTGCAGATGGTGCCCAGTGGGCATGCCAAGAATGACACAAGGGATGGACGAGGTGGGGCTTCAACAGTTGTCTGCGGGTACCGCTGAGCCCCGGTCCCCACACATGGGCACTGAGACGCGGGACTCTCCATTCACAACGCCCCACGGTGCCATCTTTCCACCACAGCTGCGCCCCTCCAATGGCACGCAAGCCAGCAGACCGTGATCATGCCAACCTGTGCATAAAGTGATTATTAAAAACTAACTTCAGTGGGCGGGGACCCCAACACAGCAAAGAATTTGAAACCTTGAGCCTCTCAAATGCCAGGAGGGACCCCAGCATCCTGGAGGCAATTCTTCTCCAGCCAGAAAATATCTGGGGACATGTGGGCCATATCAACATGCCTGGGCTTTTCCAAAGTGCTCCAGTTCAGTTCAGTTCATTTCAGTCGTGTCTGACTCTTTGCGACCCCATGAACTGCAGCACGCCAGGCCTCCCTGTCCATCACCAACTCCCGGAGTTTACTCAAACTCATGTCCATTAGTCGGTGATACCATCCAACTCATCCATAAAGTACTTCAGAGAATCTTTATTGCTTTGGAGGAAGCCTCTAAAGAGAAATACTCTGAAGTATTTCTTATATATTTAAAATCTAAATAGCCTGAAATTGTCACTAGATAGTTAGGGGAATCAGGCTACATGATGCTCAGGAAGAATTTGTCAGGAGAATGCTGGGGGATCTGGATTCAAAACACCAAACCAGGGATGTCTCTGGCAGTCCGGTGGTCTAGACTTCACTTTCCAATACCTGGGGTGTGGGTTCAATCCCTGGTCAGGAAGCTGAGATCCCACATGCCAAAACACCAAAACATCAAAAACAGAAGTAATACTGTTTTCATAAAAACTTTAGGGTCCACATCAAAACAAACACCAAACCAGAACTCTCACTCCTCTTCCCAGAGCCTTAGCCCCCTTTTGTCTCTTCCTGTCTCCCTCCAAATCTACACAGGCCTTCCCAGTGCACGTGAAGGGACTTCTCTCTGGGTCAAAGGCTGACCTTCAGGTCAACAGGGAGTAAGGATGACCCGCTGGTCAGATGAACATCCTCCCCTGGATCCGGTCAGGGTACCTAATCAAGGGTACTAGTATGTCAGCATTTTCCAATCTGGAAATGGCACTTCTGGATTAAAAAAAAGATTCCTGAATAAAGGTTTCAGTGAAAATCATTTGTGCCCCATGGAGAAATGGACTCCTATGTTAGCTGCACATTATAATTGTCTGGAGGATATTTTAGTTTTTTAATTGAGGTCCATGGGGTCGCTAAGAGTCGGACACGACTGAGTAACTTCACTTTCACTTTTCACTTTCATGCATTGGAGAAGGAAATGGCAACCCACTCCAGTGTTATTGCCTGGAGAATCCCAGGGACGGGAGGGCCTGGTGGGTTGCCATCTCTGGGGTCGCACAGAGTCGGACACGACTGAGGTGACTTAGCAGCAGTAGCAGCAACAGTTGATTTACAATCTTTTGTTAATTTCTGCTGTACAGCAAAGTGATCCTGTTATACTATATACATTCTTTTTTATATCCTTTTCCATTATGGTTTATCATAGGATATTGAATATAGTTTCCTAGGCTATACAGTAGGACCTGGTTGTTTATCCATCCTGTACATAATCCAAAATCACTGCAGATGGTGACTGCAGCCATGGAATTAAAAGACACTTACTCCTTGGAAGGAAAGTTATGACAAACCTAGACAGCGTACTAAAAGGCAGAGACATTACTTTGCCAACAAAGGTCCATCTAGTCAAGGCTATGGTTTTTCCAGTAGTCATGTATGGATGTGAGAGTTAGACTATAAAGAAAGCTAAGTGGCAAAGAATTGATGCTTTTGAACTGTGGTGTTGGAGAAGACTCTTGAGAGTCCCTTGGACTGCAAGGAGATCCAACCAGTCCATCCTAAAGGAGATCAGTCCTGATTGTGCATTGGAAGGACTGATGTTGAAGCTGAAACTCCAACACTTTGGCCACCTGATGCAGAGAGCTGACTCATTTGAATAGACCCTGATGCTGGGAAAGACTGAGGGCAGGAGGAGAAGGGGACAACAGAGGATGAGATGGTTGGATGGCATCACCGACTCAATGGACATGAGTTTGGGTAAGCTCCAGGAGTTAGTGATAGACAGGGAGGCCTGGCGTGCTGCAGTCCATGGGGTCGCAAAGACTCGGACATGACTGAGTGACTGAACTGAACTGAACTGATACATAATGGTTTGGGCTTCCCTGGTGGCTCAGCTGGTAAAGAATCTGTCTGCAAAGTGGGAGACCTGGGTTTGATCCTTGGGTTGGGAAGATACCCTGGAGAAGGGAAAGGCTACCTACTCCAGTGTTCTGGCCTGGAGAATTCCATGGACTGTATAGTCCATGGGGTCACAAAGAGTCGGACATGAGGGAGTGACTTTCACAACAAGATAATAGTTTACATCTACTAACCCCAACCTCTCCTTCCATCCCTCTGGGGAGTGTTTAAAAAAATTCACGTGCTAAGGCCCACAGTAAAAGCTAGTGAATCAGAATGTCCAGATATAGAATCTGGAAATCTGTTTTTAATAAGCTTCCTAGTTAATTCTTTGCGGAAGGACATACCCACTTAGCAGTACATTCTGAAGATAGTATCTACAAGGAGCACAGTTACCTACCCCCATCCTTGGCATCAGGGCAGAGAGAAGATGAAAAGGAAAGGAGAAAATCTGATTTAATCTTCAAATATAACCAGCCAATAACTAAACCAAAACTGGGAAGTCGGTGTGTAACCAACAGAGAAAACAGTGTCTGTCTTAATAAATACACGTACCAGTTCAAGCCTGGGAAGTTCTTACAAGTCACAGAAGAAATTATTGCCATTACTTCAAATCCCATCACAAACGTGCAACCCTGTCCTGCACAGTCACTGTGAGCAGGATGCCCCTCCTGTGCCACGTGCTGGTAGAAGGGAAGTAAAACCCGATGTTCGCAAAATATGTACAAAGCAGATGCTACTCAGCTCTACTACTGATCTCTGTAACTGATAAAGCAGTGATACGGAGGGTAGCATCAGAATGAGTCGTCATCACTGGCATCCGTACAAAAAGAGACAGGGATGTCATTTTCATCCCCTATCAACACCGACTACCCGTTAGAGATGTGGTACCAATGGAACAATTAAACCGACACCCCTAAATTCACCCACACCAGGAATCCCTATTTTGAAGCAGAGCAAAACATGGGTAATTGGATGCATGGGAGAAACGGGCCCCCAGAGGAGGAGGCCAGACACTGGGTTCTGGCAATCCCAAGTGCAGCAGATGGAATCTCCAGTGGTTTCTTCCCTTGGACTCACCCGCCTCAGAGGCATGGAATTATGGGACCTCTAATCTATCACCTGGTCCCTGAATGAACTCACAAAAAAGGGTTGTCCAGCTACTGCTCAAAAGTTTTCAGGGTTTGTGACTTCAACAAGACGGCCTGCCCAGTCTGCCTGTTCTTAACTTTTGACTATAGTGTGGCATGACTTCCAGATGTGTTATCTTTTTTTAAAAAATGTATCACTGGAGTACAGTTGCTTCACAATGTTCTACTAGTTTCTAATGTGAATCAGTTATATGTATCCATGTATCCCCCATTTCTTAGATTTCCCTCCCATTTAGGTCACCACAGAGCAGAGAGAGTTCCCGGTGCTATACAGGAGGTTCTCATTAGTCATCTATTCTAAACATAGTATCGATGGTGTATATATGTAAATTCAACTCTCCCAATTCATTCCACCTCACTTCCCACCTTCAGTATCTATGTGTTTGTCCTTTACATCTATGTCTCTATTTTTGTTTTGTAGATATGATCATCTGTACCAATTTTTTCAGATTCCACATTTATGCATAAATATACCACACTTGTTTTTCTCTTTCTGACTAGTAATTTACATTCCCGGGAATTCCCACCACCCCAGGGACCCTTCCTCCCCTGTAGACAGCAGCCAAGGCTTTGGCACACCCTTTGCCTCAGGGAAGGGATGACAGAACAGGATTCAAACTATACCTTTGAAGTTTCAAAAGCCAGCATCTAAGCTAGGAGACAAAGATTTAAAAGAATGTGAGATTGGTCCAAGCCAATTTACCCCATCATAAATACATAAATAAATTTTCTTAAACAGAGGAAACTATGAGTCTTAAAGGAAATGTAGATGCTCAGGGAGTCCTGAGCAGGGAATCCCACCTGGGCCAATTCTGAGGGATGATGAGAAGCCTCCTGGAACAGAGTGACACCAGGAAGTCATTTGCCCCCTACTCCCCGCCCCTGCCATCCCAACTCACTCCATCCAGTGATCGAGCCTGGGAGGGCTCTATCCATCCCCCATCCTGCATCCCCCCTGGGCCCAGGAAGATCCCCCAGATCTTGCCAACTCCTACCACTGCAGAAGGAGATGTGGAAATGATGGGTGCAGGCAGATAACCTCGCAAAGTTTTTCAGTCCAGAGAGCAGAGGAGTTTCTCCAGCCAGCCACAGTGATCGGAACGGGGCACAGGAAAGCAGGAAACACCAAGATGCCTTGCGGTTGAGACAAGGAAGACACTGCGGAGAGCCACTTGGACCTAAGACCCAGGGTCAGATGGGAGTGAGGACATCTCAACAGATGCCCACACAGACCTGTGATCCAGGCAAAGCCTCCTCCTACCACCCCGCTCCAGCCTCTGCTCTCTGTTAGCTCACCACAATTTATACAATGCCCAGGGGAAGGTGGGTATGCAAGGCTTCAAATGGACTGAGATGAAATTTCTTCAGCATTGTGGTGTTGTCGTAGTACTCAGTTTTATTATAGAAAAGTATTTTTTTTAAAAATCAACATCTTGCACATCTAAGTTTCTGGATTGAGATTTGGATCTGCTACAACTGTTGGGAAATCTTTGGCCTACTGGGATAAAAAAAGGTGTCCTTTGCTTCCTTGCATTACTCCTAATTGTCTCCCAATCTAGAGGTTAGATAAAACAGTCTTCTACAGCAGCACAGCTCAATGGGTGGTGTAGGTATTGAGACTGATCCATAAACAGTTTTGGTATCTGGCCTTAATAAGTACAAAATGGAAAGCTAGAGTTTATAAAACCACATGGCAATTGGACATTGATATGACATAAGGCATCTGACCAGTGGTGTGTCTTGCTGAGCCCAGTGGAGATGGAGATGTCCTCAAACTTGGGTGATGAGTTAGTTGTGATGGGAGCTTCATGCTAGTCATAAACAAGAGGTCTATGTATCCAAGGATTAGAAGCTTGAAAAAGAAAAGGGAACACTGGTCCTTTACCATGAATACGTTTGGTAATTGAGAAGCCCTATTTTACAGATCATTGTTGAAAGGCCCTGAATATTGGTGTAGCTGGTATA
>NW_011494677.1:1856933-1862389 GCF_000754665.1 Bison bison bison | reverse complement strand
CGGTATGGAGGTTCCTCAAAAAAATGAAAAATAGACCTGCCATATGATTCAGCAATCCCACTCCTGGGCACCGATATGGACAAAACTATAATTTGGAAAGATACATGTACCCCTATATTCATATTCATTCATGTACCCCTATATTCATACAATAGCCAAGACATCAGATCAGATCAGATCAGTTGCTCAGTCATGTCCGACTCTTTTTGACCCCATGAATCGCAGCACGCCAGGCCTCCCTGTCCATCACCAACTCCCAGAGTTCACTCAGACTCACATCCATCGAGTCAGTGAATCCATCCAGCCATCTCATCCTCTGTCATCCCCTTCTCCTCCTGCCCCCAATCCCTCCCAGCATCAGAGTCTTTTCCAATGAGTCAACTCTTCGCATGAGGTGGCCAAAGTACTGGAGTTTCAGCTTTAGCATCATTCCTTCCAAAGAAATCCCAGGGCTGATCTCCTTCAGAATGGACTGGTTGGATCTCCTTGCAGTCCAAGGACTCTCAAGAGTCTTCTCCAACAGCCAAGACATAGAAGCAATCTAAATGTCCATCGACAGATACATGGATAAAGAAGATACGGTTACACACATACAATGGAACATTACTCAGTCATAAAAAAGAATGATACAATGCCATTTGCTGCAACATGGATGGATCTAGAGATTATCATACTAAGTGATATATCAGAAAGAGAAAGACAAATGCCATACGATATCACGTGATGTGGGATATAAAATATGACACAAAGGAACATATCTATAAAACAGAAACAGACTCACAGACACAGAGAACACACGTGTGGTGGTCAAGGAGATGGGGAAAGGGATGGACTGGGAGTTTGGAGTCAGCAGATGCAGACTCTTATACATATATACAGAATGGATAAGCAACAAGGTCCTCCTGTATAGCACAGGGAACTCTATTCAATATCCTGTAATAAACCGTAATGGAAAAGAATATGAAAAAGAATACACTTATACATGGTATACCTGAATCGACTTGCTGTACACCAGACACAAACACAACACTGTAAATCCACCATACACCAATTTTTAAAAGGCCCCGAAGAGAGGGATCTTGCCCCCCTCTCACTCACACCCTTGGATGCTAAACCAACCACATTCCCCCCAGGTACCTGCTCGTTCGGGAGCCTACAGCCAGAGGATTCCTGTTTCTTCCAGCTCTTTGCAGCCCCCCCAGGCCTGGAGTTCCTCTTTGGAGAGGTTCTAACCCTGGCTGGGTGGCCCCAGAGAAATGTGATTTGGGTCTAAACAGGCTTTGCCACACGTCTCTTCAAAGCTTTTATGGTGAGATTCAATACAGATATACAGATCAATTATCTTAAAAGCAGCAAGGAGGCCCATCAAATATTTCTAGCTTTAAACAGGTTTATTTCCATCTGCACTTATCTCTGCTATTTAAACTCCATTGCTGGCAGTTAATCTTATGTAATGCAACATAAGAGGGCTTATTTACTTTCTAATGACATCAATTGGCCATAAATATTAGACATCCAAGGTTCGTTGAAGCTGTGGGGACAGTTTTCCATTCTTACTTGACATTTGACTATTTGCAGAGCTTTCTCTTCTGTTTGTTCTTGTGTGACTCACTTATCGGCTGTCATAGGCCCATGTTCGATTTATTTAAATTGAATGAATAAGTACATTAGGCAAGGCTGTCAGGAGGAGAGAGGATGGGAACTTATTGCAATGAGTGATAAGTCAACATGCTGCAGTAAGAGATTCTCAGCAAAGCTGCACAAATCAAAATGCTAAATGGAGGCGAGCGGACGGCCCGGGGCGACTGGAGGCAGCTGGGTGGAGAGGCTGGGCCCCTCTGCCATGAGGATGGAGGGTCCTGGGTCTGAGATTACTGTGGGCCTCATGAGAAGGGTAGGAATATCCTTCCAGCAGAGCAAGCACTGAATCTAAAGATGACGTGAAACCTCTAAAAACCTAAATTAGCTAATATCAAGAGGGGTGAGCTGGGGACTTCCCTGGAGGTTCAGCGGTTAAGACTTAGCCTTCCAGGGCAGGGGTTGCAGATTGGATCCCTGGTGGGAGAACTAGATCCCACAGGCCGTGGAGGAGCCAAGCCCCTGTGCCCCAACCACTGAGTCCACGCTCTAGAGCCTGTGCTCCCCAGCAAGAGAAGCCTGTTAGAGACTCATCCCTGCTCATTGCAACTAAAGAAAGCCTTCATGCAGTAATGAAGACCCAACACAGCCAAATATAAATAAATAGATAAAAATTAAAAAAAAAAAAAGAGTGATGAGCTGATCATTCAACTCCAAATCATCTATGTAATCCTCATAAAAGTCCCTGACTTTTGTCCCCATTTTATAGACCAGAACTATGAGGCTCAGATGTCCTAAGACACAGAGCCCTGGACCCTGCCACCCCTGGATCTCACCGCCTTGACCCCCTTTCTCCCATGACCCACCTAGGAAGCAGAGCCCCTCTGCATGTGATGCTGCCCACACAGTGCCAAGGCCAGCTCCAAATACATTTCTTCTCAAGAAGATTTCTTCCCCCACAGCACTGATTCACCAACCAGCTAATTTGGTGAATTCACAGAGAGGTCAGGGCCCTTTCATTTGAAAGGTGTTGTGTGTTTGCTGTGAAGATGTAACTGGATTTTCATTTTGAATTAAAGAAAGTCACTCGGGCTCTCACGTGGGCCAGCTGTTGTTACTGTTGTTCAGTTGCTAAGTTGTATCTGACTCTTTGTGACCCCATGGACTATAGACCGCTAGGCTCTTCTGTCCATGGGATTTCCCAGGCAAGAATACCGGAGTGGGTTGCCATTTCCTTCTCCAGGGGCTCTTCCTGACCTAGGGATTGAACCCAGGTCTCCTGAATTAGCAGGCAGATTCTTTACCACTGAGCCACCTGGGAAGCCCATGCTTGGGCCATGAGCAAAAGGGAAGACAGAAAGGACTTGCAAAGGCCAGTTGGGATTGTGGGGCAGCTGAGCTGAGAAGGATGTGGCTCAGACTTGGGTCCTGGTGGAGGAGATGGAGAGAGGTGAGGGACTTGAGGGCTTGTTCACAGGTCAAGCTGATGGGACTTGGGGATGGGTTGGGTGTATGGGGTGAGGCAAAGGGTGTCTCAGGTATGACTCAGTGAGATCCTTACTCCGGTAGACACTAGGAAGGTCTCAAGCCCTTTAGTAAATGCTTCAAGCAATATAATTCCACTGCTCTGAATGTAAGCCCCCTGAGGCTTGGGGGGATCTCTGTCATCTTTTCTATTTCAACATCCAGAAGAGCATCTGGGTCAGATCAGGTGCTCAAAAATGGTTTTCAGAATCCTAGTTTTTGCTATTCCTCTCTACCCCGCATGGATACTTGCAGTAGAAGGAACTGCCTGCCCCTCAGTGTTTATGAAGTCCCAGTGCCTGCTGGAAAAGGCTCCAGGTGGGGAAGGTATAGGCCTCCTTCTGTTTGGGTCTCTCAGGAGGCTCAGACTGTAAAGAATCTGCCTGCAGTGCAGGAGACCTGAGTTCAATCCCTGGGTTGGGAAGATAACCTAAAGAAGGAAATGGCTACCCACTCCGATATTCTTGCCTGGAGAATTCCATGGGTAGAAAAGCCTGGCGGGCTACCGTCCATGAGGTCACAAAGAATGGGACACGACTGAGCAACTAACACTTTCAGGTTCTTTCCCTCTGGTTACTTTTCAGGGTAGCTCCTTGGCCCACAATGACTTCCCTTCTCTGGAAAGTATTATAAACCCAAAGGCGTTGCTGATGGTCTAGGGACTGACAACAAACTTAGGCAGGCCCCACACAATTCTCTCTTCCCAGAATTTGCAATTTGGGAGAGAGAAATGAAAACTGAAAAGAGCTGGAATCGAGTCCCTTAATAGTAACTGTTTAGATAGAAGACCCGTGAAGTCGTTTTGCAAGTGACCAAAATGGATTGTTCAAATGTTCTCTCAATTATGGGACACTTATATTGATTTCCAACAAGTCCAATGTTTTGCATTAAACTAGCAAAGTTTCGTTTTGTTTCTCCTTAAGATCCAGATGGGAAATTTTTAAGCACAAAACTTGTTAGGCGAGCAGTGTCTGGAAGACTTACTCCTGGTGCTCTTTTCTTCCTGTTTCTCACAGTCCATACGCCTTTGACTTCAGTTGTCTTCCTAAGGTGTTGCCGTGTAACTGTTTATTCCCTAGTAAAGGTGAGTTCCGGGGGACTGTTTTGCTATAGCTGGAGGCCCTGTGAAAAGTTTCCAGAGAGAATTTGGGGCACGACTTTGAGAACCACTGAGCTGGGGTTTTGGATGGCCTGGTTCCTGTTGAGAAGGAACCAAGAATCAACCAAAACCTGGATGGGGAGAGATGGGCCATGACCGCCAAAGCCCCAGCCACAGAGCGCTAGCTTGAGCCCCAGCGACGCGAAGCCCAGGTCACATCTGCCTCCTTCTCCCACTCCCCCCGGCATCAAGGGCCATCAGCTTATCAACACAAGTTGGGTCTCCTCCCCGCAAGACTACCTACAAGGCCCTGTGGTGAGAGCCTCGGCACCAGATGTAGACAAGGAGGCTGGAATTAGCTCCCAGAGTCAGCGCTGACAGCCACCACTGTGTGCAAGGATTATTTTAGGAGGAGACACCAGCCAAGCACTTATCAGTGAATAATTGCTGGGGCTGGTCGCCTCCCCGCATCAGGAGCTGAGCTGTCATCTTGGAGATGCAGCGCTGATGGCTACACTTCCAGGCTCTGACCCCAGGGCAGACAGAAGCCAGAGCTCCCAGCTGGGAGCCAGGCCGCCACCACAGGCAACTGCCAGCCAACCCCGTGCAGGACTTAGAAGCTAGCAACCAAGCTCCCGCAATCATGAAGTAGAGACGGAGGGCAGGGAATACGAGAGAAGTGATTATCCTGGACCAGCAGCTCAGAGGGGACTGAACAGAAGTCTATGGGGTCCCCCAAGACCATTCACAGATAGATTGGGCCTAGAAAACTCTTTGTATCCTGGGGAAAGAATACAAAACAGGGCATTAGGAAGCTGGGGCGGGGGCTGACCCCTGTAGTCACGGGCTTGCCTGCCCCTTCCGAGCTAATGTGGCATGGAAGGTCCTGCTCTGTGTCTTAATGGGAGAGTGGACCGGACCTAAACTGCAAGGCAGAATTGAGTACGTCGGCAGACAGCAAGTGTGAAGCCATCTTTGTTTCCTGCGCCCCTCTCCCCTCACCCCTCTCTTTTCCCACCAGGCCCTTGCATTCCCCTCCCCTACTCTACAAATCTTCAGTTTTCACCTTGATGGATAACTCGATGGTGACTTTGGCTGGCGGGGAAGGCCCACCAAAGCCAGGAACTCCGCCATCCCTTCCTCCGAGAGGGGGCTGGAGACAGGAAGCAAAGGAATCCACGTGTCGATGGCGGCCCTCCCTGAACCACCTGGACACGCTTGGCGTCCCCCCAACGGCCTGCCTTTCCAAGAGCCG
>NW_011494677.1:1850841-1856812 GCF_000754665.1 Bison bison bison | reverse complement strand
GGGCTCCCCTCCCTCCACCACCCGGCCGAGATGCCCACCCGTGGCCTCGGAGCGGCCAAATCCAAAGTGACCCTGGCCTCAGGCAGAGCGCTTCCTCGTCCCACCTCCTCCCAGCAGAAGGGCCCCCGCTGACACCGGGCTTGTTCCTTCTGCCCCTGGGGGTTGCCAGGCCGAGCGAGGACAGGCCCCCCAGAGGGGGAGCTTCAGGATCCAAGCCAGGCTAGTGCAGACGATCTTGGGAGACAGATGGCCAGGCGGGTGGGCCGGCAGAGAGAGGCTCCTGTTCCTTGTCAAGATGACACTCAAAAGTACATCCCCGTCATCGCGGGTTGTCAGTGGCGTTGTCAGCGTGAGATGCCGTGTGTGTTTTTGGACACTCTGTGAGTTTGGAAGGCTGTGCCCGTTCCCACTTCCATAGCAACGACAAAATTCCAGCCCCAGACGCTAAGCCTCTGAGTTAGTGTCAGACGGCGGGGGGGCGTGGCAGGCAGAGAGGGTGTCACTCCTCGCAGAGAGCAGCACTGGAGTGGCGAGGGTGGGCAGGAGGCAGGTTTCTGGATGTCTGCGGGGAGACCGTGCGTGAGCACAGAGTGGCAGGAGGCAGCAGCTGACGGCTGAGTGAACGGGAAATGCAATCTGTCGGCTTGAGCAAGCTGGGAGCAAGGGGTTTCCTGAGGGCTGGCCCGTTCCAAGAAACCTGAGCGTCCTCTGAGTTCAGAAGAATACCCCCTGCTGGTTCATACAGTGTGAAGGGCTACAGAGGAAAGGACTTGAAGCTCTTATGGCTGCTAGGATGGAATGAAACATGAACGGAAAAACACAGGATGCTCCAAGGACAGTAAGAAGACAGAGAATCACAAAATGTATATGCCCCTCTTTGACTAAGGCAGCTAAATTTATCCAGGCTCTGAAAATAGGCTCGTCCGCATATGAAGGGCTGAGCTTTTGTGCAACCAGAGAAAGAGGGTTGGGGGCCATCGCCCCTTCACAAAGTCCACTGCCCTGCTTTATCTGATGGAGCACTAAGTCGTGGAATCTTTGGATTCTAGGTTAGACAGCCTGTTCACAGGCTGAGCCCTTGCAGACTACTGGCAATGTGATCTGACGTCCGTCACTTTCTCTCTCAAGGTTCTGGTTTCCCCCTCTATAAAGTGAAGGCACCCTGAGATGGGAGGGGGACTTGCTACACGAACTTGACCATGGGACTGGTGATAAGGGACCCTCTTTGGTCAGTGAAAGTTCGGCCAATCCACAGTCCTGTGATAGGCGAAATGACCACCAAAAATGTTCGGGTGCTAATGCCCAGAACCTGTGACCCTTTGTATGGGACAAAGGAGGCTCTACAGATGTGATTAACTTAGGCATCTTCAGATGGGGAGAGGATCATGAATTATCCAGGTGGGCCCAGTGTAATCACAAGGGTCCTTAAAGGTGAAAAAAGGAGACAAGAGGGTCAGGGTCAGAGAAGACGGGATGATGGAAGCAGAGGTTGAGTAATGTGGTTACTGGCACCACAGGTCAAGGAATCCAGGCAGATACTGGAAAAAGCAAGGAAACAGACCCACCTCCAAAAGTCTCTAGAATTTGCACAGCTCTGCATTGATTTCAGCCCAGTGAAATGCATTTTGGGTTTCTAACCTCTAGAACTGTGAGATGATACGGCTGTACTGCTGTAAACCACTAAGTGGGGGGTGGTGATGGTAGCAATAAGAAATTCAGACAATCCTGTGCAACATCACCTAGCCTGAGACCTTCCTCCCCTGGACTAAATGCCACGTGGCAAGGAAGGGGCAAAACCAAATGGAGTTCTCTGTATCCCTCCACTGTTCCCAGCAGTGTGTTTGGCACAGAGGAGTCATTCAGTCGGTACTTGTTGGCTGGATTTGATTTGACAATGAAGGAAGAAAATGGTATGTCATTGCCAAAGCCTTTGAACAAATAAGATAATGAATCCCAGAATGAGCGGTCCCCTAGTAGTGATTGCAAAGCAGTGAGCGGCTCTTTCCACCTTGGTATTGATAAGCCATAACATCCAGGAAGCACCCAGGCCTACCTCTGTTCTTCTGACCTTGGCTTTCAAAGGACATCCCACTGGTATCTTGTGTCAGATGGAGGGGTGACTCTCCCTGATGAGCCCATAGGGGAATTTAGGCCAAGAGATTTTAGGAACACTGAGATGTTAAGAAATCATAAAATGTGATTCAGCCAGCATTCTTCCAGCAAATATTTGCAGAGCACCCTCCTGGATTCTGGCACCAGCAAAATGAATATGACACAGCCTCCATGCTCAAGGAGATCATGGACCAGCAGAGAAAATAGCCATAAGAGCAAATAAATATGAGACAAGACTTTAAATGCAAAAATCATATGGGTGCTCAGAGGAGGTGACACTGGGTTAGATTTGAGAAAGGATTTCCATACCCAGAAGATGAGGGCAAACACATTTCTAAATAGAAAAGACCATTTAAGTAAATTATTGATGGTGTAAAATTGCATTCAGTTCAGTTGCTCAGTCTTGTCTGACTCTTTGCTACCCCATGAACCACAGCACGCCAGGCCTCGCTGTCCATCACCAACTCCCGGAGTCCACCCAAACCCACGTCCATTGTGTTGGTGATGCTATCCAACCATCTCATCCTCTGTCGTCCCCTTTCCCTCCTGCCCTCAATCCTTCCCAGCATCAGGGTCTTTTCAAATGAGTCAGCTCTTCGCATCAGGTGGCCAAAGTATTGGAGTTTCAGCTTTAACATCAGTCCCTCCAAAGAACACCCAGGAATGATCTCCTTTAGGATGGATGGTTGGATCTCCTTGCAGTCCAAGGGACTCTCAAGAGTCTTCTCCAACACCACAGTTCAAAAGCATCAATTCTTTAGCACTCAGCTTTCTTTATAGTCCAACTCTCACATCCATACATGACCATTGGAAAAACCATAGCCTTGACTAGACAGACCTTTGTTGGCAAAGTAATGTCTCTGCTTTTGAATATGCTGTCTAGGTTGGTCATAGCTTTTCTTCTGAGGAGCAAGCGTCTTTTAATTTCATGGCTGCAATCACCGTCTGCAGTGATTTTGGAGCCCAGAAAAATAAAGTTAGCCACGGTTTCCACTGTTTCCCCATCTATTTGTCATGAAATGATAGGACCAGATGCCATGATCTTCGTTTTCTGAATGTTAAGCTTTAAGCCAACTTTTTCACTTTCCTCTTTCACTTTCATCAAGAGTTCTTGATGAAAGAGTTTAGTTCTTCTTCACTTTCTGCCATAAGGGATGGACACTCAAAAAACTAGGAATAAAAAGAAACTTCCTTTATATAATAAAGACCTTCTTGAGAAACACACAACAAATGTCATACTTAACAGTGAAAGTATGGAATTCCAATGGAATTGGAATGAAGAAATGGATAAAGGACTTGAGTAGAAATTTCTCAAAAAGAAGCTATAAAATGGCCAAGTAGCCTAAGAAAAGATGCTTAACATCATTAGTCATCAGAGAAATTAAAGTCAAAATGTGGACAAGACACCACTTTCTACCTACTAGGATGAGCACATTTTGTAAATGGAATCTAACAACTTTGAAGAGGACGTGGAATAATTGGAGCCCTTGTACATTGCTGGTGGGAATGTAAATTGAGGCAGCTGCCAAGGAGAACAGACTGGCTGATTCCTCAAAAAGTCAAATATGAAATTACCATGTGACCAAGGAATTACACTCCTGGGTATACATCCAAAAGAGCTGAAAACAAGGACTCAAACAAATACACGAGTACCCATGTTCACTGCAACATTATTCACAATAGCCAAGAGGTGGAAACATCTTGGGTGTCCATCAACAGATAAATGGGTAAGCAAAATGTGGTTTTTGTTGGATGGACACACGATGGAATATGATTGAGTCATAAGGCATGAAACTGTGGTACGTGCTGCCGCATGAATGAAAGTTGAAAACACTATGCTTAGTGAAATAAGCCAAACACAGAAGGATGAGCATTGTGTGATTTCACTTAATGCAATACCTAGACCAGGTGAAGTCACAGAGACAGAGGGCAGATTAGAAGCTACCACTGGCTGAGGCTGAGGGAAGTGAGAGTTATTCCTTCCTGGGGCCACAAAGAGTCAGACACGACTTAGTGACTGAACAACAACAACACAGCCTATGGGATCTTAGTTCCCTGACCAGGGATTGAACCTGCGCCTCCTACCATGGACGCACCGGGTCTAAACCCCTGGACCTCCAGGGAAGTGCCTGCCCTTGAAAGTGAAGGTGAAAGTCGCTCCCTCATGTCCAACTCTTTGCAACCCCATAGACAATATAGTATTGTCTTGGAATTCTCCAGGCCAGAATACTGGTAGCCTATCCCTTCTCCAGCGGATCTTCCCCCGACCCAGGTATCGAACCTGGGTCTCCTGCATTGCAGGCGAATATGACTGAAGGCCTACCCTTAAGTCATATAATTCAGGCATTCATTTTGTTGAAAACTCTACATCCAGTTGCATCAAAGGAGGGATCCTTTAATCTTCTGACCGACTTTATTTTTTAACTTCTAACTCCTTCAGGCCACCCCATTCCATGAGGCCACTTGCTGGGTGAAGAGTCTTGGTCCCAGTTGGGTGGTGGTGGCTGAACCTCTCCTATTTTCCTAGGCCCCCTGTTCCCTGCCTGCCAACTTCCTGTTTCTGCTTTCCAGAGGGCACCTGCGAGCCCCACTGGGTCAAGGAGAAGTATGTAGATGTTTGTAAATTAATTTCCACGGCTTCATCATTGCTAATCTACTCTAGATTCATGATTAGAGGCCAATGACATATTAATTAGTCACCGTAATTAGCAAGTGTCAGTGAGGGGCCCGGCGCTCCTCGGTATACACACAAGGGGTTGTCTTTGATAGCAGGGTTGACCCAGGCCAGCCTGCCACCTGTCAAAAGCTGTCTTTATTCAGACTGCTCTCCAACCCTAGACACGTTGTGTGCACCCTACAGGTGGATCTCCTTCTCAGTGTAATTAAGAGTTTCTGTGTTTATTCTATAAAATGAAGATATTAACATATGAGTGGAGATAGCAAATGACATGATGGATGATGAGTTAATTAGCGGAATACAAAGTAATATGGGCTGTCCAGAGAGGCAGGAAGTTGAATCCACAGTCAGCCCTGCCAAGCCTGCTTGTGACATGAGGCAAGTCACCTCACCTGTCCCATCGAAGCCAGGCCCCTGTGTGCCAGAGCTGAGGGTGGAGACGGGGTTTTTCAATAGTACGTGCAGCTTGTTGTCATTTGAGTCATCACTGTCTCACAGACCAGGCAGTGAACACACTCAGTTACTGAGTATGCTGCTGCTGCTGCTGCTGCTAAGTTGCTTCAGTCGTGTCTGACTATGCGATCCCATAGACGGCAGCTCACTAGGCTCCTCTGTCCCTGGGATTCTCCAGGCAAGAATACTGGAGTGGGTTACCATTTCCTTCTCCAATGCATGAAAGTGAAAAGTGAAAGTGAAGTCGCTCAGTCATGCCTGACTCTTAGCAACCCCATGGACTGCAGCCTACCAGGCCCCTCCATCCATGGGATTTTCCAGGCAAGAGTACTGGAGTGGGGTGCCATTGCCTTCTCCAAGTTACCGAATATAGCTCCATTCAAAAGCAGTTTCATTAAAAAAAAAAAAAAATCAAGGATGGGGGGACTTCCCTGGTGGTCCAGTGATTAAGACTTCGCCTTCCAGTGCAGAGGGTTTGATCCCTGGTTGGGCAGCTAAGATCCCACATGCCTTGAGGCCAAAAAACCAAAACATGAAACAGAAACAAAATTGTAACAAATTAAATAAAGACTTTTAAAAAAGCAGTCCAGGCTAAAAAAAAAAAAAAAACTTCTTTAAGTGGTGATGGATTGACCAAGTTCAATTCAGTTCAGTTCAGTTGCTCAGTCGTGTCCGACTCTTTGCGACCCCATGAATCGCAGCACACCAGGCCTCCCTGTCCATCACCAA
>NW_011494677.1:1810536-1850741 GCF_000754665.1 Bison bison bison | reverse complement strand
GAATCGCAGCACACCAGGCCTCCCTGTCCATCACCAACTCCCAGAGTTCACTCAGACTCACGTCCATCGAGTCAGTGATGCCATCCAGCCATCTCATCCTCTGCCGTCCCCTTCTCCTCCTGCCCCCAATGCCTCCCAGCATCAGGGAAAGCATCAGAAGCAGACCTTTGTTTTTTGGCCATGACTTATGAGAACTTGCCTTCCCTGGTGGCTCAGACAGTAAAGCGTCTGCCTGCAATGCAGGTGACCTGGGTTCGATTCCTGGGTTGGGAAGATCCCCTGGAGAAGGAAATGGCAACCTACTCCAGTATTCTTGCCTGGAAAATCCCATGAACAGAGGAGCCTGGTAGGTTACAGTCCATGGGGTCGCAAAGAGTTGGACAGGACTGAGCAACTTCACTTTCTTTCACTTTCTATGAGAACTTAGTGCCCTGACCAAGGGTTGAACCCAGGCCCCAGCAGTGAAAGCCCCAAGTTCTAACCGCTAGACTGCCAGAGAATTCCCCAAAGCAGACTTTTTTGTCCATACAAAAGTAACACTTCCTCTAATGTGGACAGTGCTTACTGGAATTCCAGGATGTCATTTTACTGCAGTCAAGCCCACTGACAGTTTCAGCTTAGTGAGTTCATCCCACTCAACAGTAATACATCATTCCAAGAGATCTTTGTTTGCAAGTTCCGTATGTTTTCATGGCATCTTATAGCTTTTTAAAAAGTTAAAAGAAATAGCCATTGTTGTCTGAGATGCCTTTTCACACTCGCAAAGAATGCTTCCTTTGGGTAATTTTTTATTCCACTGGCAATTTGGTAGGAAGAAGGGAAATCTAAAAAAAAAAAAAATGTGCAGATGTCTCTCCATTTTTCTAAGAAGGAAACCAAGATGGCAAATAAGAAAAAGAAGTACATGTATATATCCTAATTATCTATCATGTTGTTGTAACACTTTACAAATCATGAGGTACTTTTTGTGCATTATTTCATTTCACATACATACAAGCTAAGAAAGGTAAGAAGATACAATTATACCCATCTTATAAATAAAGAAATGGAGGCTCAGAGAATAGTCAATTTGGCTACATTCACTCAACTGGTTAGAGCACAAATCCAAGACTGGAACCTACATGCTAAGATGTTGGGATGTTCGATGCATTATTCTTTCCACCATACGTAGCTGTGCCACTATTCAACTCAACTTTAAGACATTACATTCCATTTAAATACATTAAATACACAGTCTTGAACTATGCAGTGTATTTAACAGACAGGGCATGAGCTGGAAGCTGGCAGAATGTAGATGCAAATTGCATGTTAGTGTCAAACCAGCTTGCCAGAGGGACTTCTTACCAGACCAGGCTGGTCACAAGGTACTGTCTCCTTTCCTTTAAAGTCAGTCTTGCAGAAAGGGACTTAGTGGATGTAAAAAGAGGCTTGAGCACCAGTCAGCAAAGCCAACATTACCAAGAGGTTCCGTTAAACCCACAGAAGAACAATTTAGGGGACAGGACAGATGGTGACATTGGATCCCCGGTGTCAGGCTGGCCTGTGATGGATCCCATCTTTGTTACTTGCTAACTGTGGTACCTCAGACAAGCTGCCTGATTTCTCCTGGTTTCAATTGGCTCAGCTGTAAGATGGATCACTCTTTTACTTTTCTCAAAAGTATATTGTGATGTTTAAGTAAAGGTACATATGTGAAGCATCAGGCTTTGATTCCAGACCACAGACCGTGCTCAAGAGGTGATCATTTGTAAGACATCCCTGGTGGTCCAGTGGTTAAGACTTGGAGCTTTCAATGAAGGGGACCTGGGTTTAATCCCTTGTCATGCCACATGGTGCAGCTGAAAAAGAAAACAAACAAACAAAAAAGGAAGTGACCATTCTCCTTCTTATCTCATAAGGCCAATAGAAACCAGAAGATGGGAGCCACAGAACCACAGATGCTTATTTCCCAGCTTGCTTACTGGAACACCCAATTCTTGTCCCTGCAGCCCAGTGACTGGCCTACAATGTGGGTTCTGTCCATGTCAATTGATTCAGATTGGTAGAAAGACTGTCCATCCGCCTCTGTGGCTGTCTCTCTGGAGCCATCTTGAAAATCAACAAGTAGCCCAAAGGTTCTTTATTGAAGGCAGGTAGTAGAAATAAACAGGCCAATTGCCTGTCTCTATCTCACTTGCTGCTGCTGCTGCTGCTGCTGCTGCTGCTAAGTCGCTTCAGTCGTGTCCAACTCTGTGCGATCCCATAGACCGCAGCCCACCAGGCTCCCCCATCCCCGGGATTCTCCAGGCAAGAACACTGGAGTGGGTTGCCATTTCCTTCTCCAGTGCATGAAAGTGAAAAGTGAAAGTGAAGTCACTCAGTCATGTCCACTTACAGCCTGGCAAAACAGAACTGAACCAAGAATCCCTGGTTCTCCCCAGGTACCCCCTTGAACGTGTCATGCCCCATCTATAAAAATGGAAAAACTGTCTCTTCCTCCAGAGCAGAGACAGCGTTTCTGGAAGTAGGATGTGAAATGCAACAGGTGGGCGAGGCACTAATGTAACTCACAAAGCTGGGTTCCTTTTCAGTCTCTCACAGGGTGCTCCTGGTCTCTCACCAGTTCTCATCCTGCCTTCACTGGTTCTGCCCCTTGGGTGACTTCTGGCTGGTTTGGAGAGCCCTGGAGTCTGGCAAGTGGCTCTGCAGTCTGCCAGGGGACAAAGAGCCCAAGAGCTGCACCTTCCTAATGAGTCGTTAAATAGATGGACATACAGGTCCAGGCCAGACGGAAAGCATGGAGTCCCACTGCCCGGCTGGAGGGACCGGGGTTGGCTCCTCCTCTGGCGATTCGCTGAGGAAGAGGTGGGACCCTGAGACGGCGGGGCAGGGCATGGGCGTGGGTGGGGCTTGTGGAGGCCAGAAGCAGGCACACCATGCGTGTGGAGAGGTCTCTGACCTGAATCTCCATCCCTGTCGAAGTGAGTGCCTACCCACCCCCACCTCCATTGAGGATGGGGGCAACCGAGGCAGGGAACCCAAACCAAAGAGATGCTGCATTGCAGGCGGAAGATCTCAGCTTCCTGCACCCTCACCTGGGAGAGAAACAGACAAGGGTGCCAAGCTCCTCCAGAGCCTGCCTCAAGGTAGCCAGAGCTGGAGCTTCTGGTCCTCAGAGAGTGGAGCCAGCAGCTGATGCCCAAACTTCCGGAGAACGAAAGACATGTTCTTCAGAAGCCCTGCAGGCTGTAGCTATACTCTTTTTAAAAAAGCACTTTTATAAAACAAGAAATCTCTAGTCTTTACCATTCTATTGTTTTCCTCTATTTCTTTGCATTGTTCATTTAAGAAGGCTTTCTTATCTCTCCTTGCCATTCTCTGAAACTCTGCATTCGGCTGAGTATATGTATAGCTATGACAAACCTAGACAGCGTATTAAAAAGCGAAGACATCTCTTTGCCAACAAAGGTCCCTATAGTCAAAGCTATAGTTATTCCAGTAGTCTTATATGGTTGTGAGAGTTGGACCATAAAGACTGATCACTGAAGAATTGATACCTTTGAACTGTGGGGTTGGAGAAGACTCTTGAGAGTCCCTTGGATTGCAAGGAGATCAAACCAACCAATCTTAAAGGAAATCAACCCTGAATATCCATTGGAAGCAATGATGTTGAAACTCCAATTCTTTGGCCACTTGATGCAAAGAACCGACTCATTGGAAAATACCCTGATGCTGGGAAAGATTGAAGGCTGGAGGAGAAGGGGACAACAGAGGATGAGATGGTTGGATGGCATCACTGACTCAGTGGACATGAGTTTGAGCAAGCTCTGGGAGATGGTGAAGGACAGGGAAGCCTGGCGTGCTGAAGTCCACAGTGCTGCCAAAGAGTTGGACACGACTGAGCAACTGAACAACATAAAACAAGTCTTACACTGAAGCAAAAGTTGGGAGAAGCTAAAATTCATATCACTGAAAATATTTTTTCCCTTGCCAAAGCTTGAAACAATGCCCGCCCCACGCCACATCCAGTTCCTTTAAAAGAACTCCCATGGTATAATTTTAATATGACTTATTTGGGGAAATTGGATTTCTAGGCAATCTGAAATCCAAAGCAGGTGCCTGGTCGTGGGGTAAGAAATCCCAGCGGCTCCTGCAACCCTACTCCTCACCTTCTGCACCCCCTCAGCCTTCCTCCAGGTGGGTCCAGAGCCTGATTTGAGTCTGTTTGCTACCGTCCTGCATGGGGAGCTTTGAAACCTCCTGTCACAGACTCCGGGGCACGAACACCATGCAGACATCGCTGATCAGGACACTCGGAGTCACTGGAGCCGAGCGGGGAGTCACTTACCCCTGCCTGTCAGCCGCCGCCTGGTCTGGCCAAGCCGAGGCCGCCCATCAGCAGCTGAAGATGTGATATGTCTGCCCGTGTGTCAGCCTGCGGGGAGGGTGTGTCAGGGCTCAGGCAGCTGATAAGCAGGCCATTTGTTCCTCTTAGTGGGGGAGAATGTGGTGTAACGGAACGCACGAGCCAGCAAGAAAGGTTTTCTTCAAAACCTTCTTAGCCTTCAACCCATCCATTCAGTATAATGTCAAATCCAATGAGAAGAGTCCAGGGAGGGGAAACAGTTTTAGCTGGAGACCTAAAATCCCTCCCTCCTCTCCGGAGCTGAGGCTGCCGGGGGACCACTTTCCCAGGTCCAGCCTCATTCTGCTGGGTCCTTCTGTGATCTGCCCTTGGGTCCAGGTGACTCTGTCCACTGCAGCCAACGAGGCTGGGAAGGGCAGGGGTCCCACGGTTATCCCTGCTTCTAGGCTTTCCGGTCTCTGTCTCCCTGCCACCCGACGTCTGGTATGAGAGCGTTAGGGGGTGAGCTGTGCAGGGCCCCCACGGAGCTGCTGTGTGATGGGGAGAGAAGCTGGTTCACCTTGATCCCCCAGGGGTAGGGCGGGGGAACAGTCCTAAACATCTTTGTCTCCTTTGTCATCTACATTTTATCTACAAAATCCCAGCCTCCTTCTCAGCTGATAGACAAAAAAAATTTTTTTATTTACTCAAAAAGGCACCCATTTGACAGATGGGCAGAATAGACAGCTACCCACAGGGGATGGTCACCTTGGAAGTCCAGGAATGCTCACCATCTGATGCTCCTGACCTGCCCACTATCTCCCTCCATCAAATGTCTCCTGGCTTGAAACCCACCATGAAAGACTCCTTTTGTTTGGGGCTCTGCTCAGCTAGAAATACTAAGGGCAAACAGTAATTTCCATCTTCCAGGGTGTTTGAACCTCAGAGAGAAGCAGCATAGGAGGTTTTTTTTTTTTTTTTTTTTTTTTTGAGATGCAATTGTGGTGGAAGGGGAGAAAGCAAAACAGTAAAGGCAGAGGCTTCCCCAAGGGATGCAGACGTAAGCAGAGGAGTGCCCATGAGGGTCAACCTCACCTTCGTCAGTGAGCAGCCTCCTGGGGAGCTGGGCGGGCTCTGGGGACAGGTGGGTCCTGGTCTGCTTCAGAGAAGATCCATCCTTTTCCCTACTGCAGACACAGCTCTAGGGACAGCCAGCATCAGGCAGAGAGAAATGTGACCAACCCAGTGTTTGCCAGGAGAAAACACTCATGGAGTGTTCCCGGAGGCAGGCCCGGGAAGCCACCCCCCTGGTGCCCACTGACCCCTCTCCTGGCAGGTCACATGGCCTCTGGTGCCACCTGCTTCATCGGAGCATCCGACAAAGCTCTCGGCCACCCTGGGCATTCGCTGACGTATGGCCTGAGCCATTTCCACGGCTTCCTTTCCTCTGTCTCCATATAGAATAATATGCGATTAATTGATTTTCTGTCACTCTCTTAGTACAGAAAATTAATTTCAGAGCAACCTTGTTTTCTCAGGGTATGAATCCCATACACACAGAGTAATTCAGCTGCTCCATTATTCATGAGGGGAAACAGTGATGGAGCGCTCGACGGAGGCGCCCCAAGGCCGCAAACGCATCGTCTGTGTTACCGATACAACAGTATTCCACCGGCGCCTCTAAATAATTCACACCCACCCTCAGTGGGGGCATGCGCATTGCTCAGGATGTGGCTGGGGAGGCCTAGCGGCGGGGTTTTGGAGACCGTCAGTGACAACGCACAGAGGGGAGGCACCCAGGGTCCCCTGATGCTGTCCCCACCAGGGCTGCCGGAGACGGAGGCTCGGATCTGAGCTCCCCGGTCACTCTTGATCTCAGCAAACCTCACATCTGTGCTAAGAGGGTGACAGGGGACCTCCGTGGTGGTCCAGTGGTTAAGACTCTGGGTTTCCAAAGCAAGAGGCTTGGCTTCGATCTCTGGTCAGGAAAGGTGCAGCCAAAAATATATATATATATATTAAAATAAAATAAGAGGGTGACAAACACAGGATTGGACCCCTGAGAGGAAAAAATGAAAGCAGACTCTATAAACTGAACTCCTAGCTCTGGAGCGGGCGCACAAGCCAGCCTGGGCCGTTCAGATGAAGCAAGGCAGCTTATGTCTCTGGACCTCAGGTTTTAAGGTTTCCTGTTTGTTTGGTCATGGGTTTGTTCAAAACCTAGCCGTTGGTCACATTCATCTGAGGCATTCCTTTGCTGTT
This sequence comes from Bison bison bison, assembly GCF_000754665.1. Lineage (NCBI taxonomy): Eukaryota > Metazoa > Chordata > Mammalia > Artiodactyla > Bovidae > Bison > Bison bison. The sequence goes on along the minus strand of NW_011494677.1, from coordinate 1,844,155 downwards.
CACCTGAAACCACCACAACACTGTTAATTGGCTAAATCCCATGGACGGAGGAGCCTGGAGGAGCCTGCAGTCTGTGGGGTCGCTGAGTCAGACACGACTGAGCAATTTCACTTTCACTTTTCACTTTCATGCATTGGAGAAGGAAATGGCAACCCACTCCAGTGTTCTTGCCTGGAGAATCCCAGGGACGGGGGAGCCTGGTGGGCTGCCGTCTATGGGGTCGCACAGAGTCGGACATGACTGAAGCGACTTAGCAGCAGCAGCAGTACAGAATGTTTTGGTGTTAAAGTAAATAAATAAAATGCTTAAAAAAAAAATACAGCTTCTTAGACCCAAAGTGGAGAAGGAAATGGCAACCCACTCCTGTATTCTTGCCTGGAGAGTCCCATGGACAGAGGAGCCTGGTGGGCTGCTGTCCACGGGGTCACACAGAGTTGGACACGACTGAAGCAACTTAGCAGCAGCAGCAGAAGCAGACCCAAAGTGGACCTACCAAATCAGGATCTCCTGTGAGTCTGTGTTTTAGACACAGTCTCATTCTCACAGGGGGAGCGGCACTGGATGAGACCCAAGGAAGCTTCCAGCTCTGACATTCTCGGAGGAGTCTAACAGTGAGGTGCGTCAGCTCAAGCCTGCAGAGGGAAGGCCCCCTAGGACCCTGGAAACCAAAGGAGCAAATGGGAGAAACAGAGGGACAGGAACCAAGCCTGACACGCAACAGAGCTCCTCAGCCTTGCCATTTTTCCCTTGTGTAGCTGAAGCCAGTGAAAGGAAGTGGGTCCCTGTTTCCTCCAAGAGAAAGACAGAAGCCCCATGTGCGATATCCAGGCAGTCTCGGGATGCACATGTATTCTAGGGAGGATTCCAAGAAGGCCCCAGGATTCCCACCCTCTGGGGTACTCACCCCATGCAACACCCTCCCCTCAGGTTCAGGCAGGAATGTTGAAAAACATGAGGAGGCCTTCCTAAGATTAGGCTACTAGTCAGTAGGATTTGGCTTAATCCAAAGGGGAATTATCTTTGGTGGGTCTGACATAATCAGGTAAGCCTTTGAAATAAGTTCAAGCCCCCAAAATCTCCTTTTCTTGGCAAGGATAACACTGGGATGGCAGTAGCCAGCACGGACCACTGACCTTGGTCTGGAAGAAGCCAGCTGCTATGTGCCAGAGCATCTGTGCTGAGTTTCTGTGACTAGAACCTTCAAGGGACCTCTAGCTGCTGTTAGCGACCTCCAGGCAACAGCCCACAGGAAAACAGGAACATCAGTCTTACAGCCAAAAGGAGCTGAATTCTACCAATAGCCTGGATGACTTGGAAGACTGGAGCCTCAGATGAGATCACAGCCCACTGACTGATCTTGATTTATCTTGTGAGACCCTGTGCACAGGACCCAGACACACCACACCAGGACCCCCTGGTACATAGACACTGGGAAATCATGAACGGGTGCAGTCTTAAGCCACTAACTTACAGCCGTTTAATTTGTTAGGCCAGCAACTGGAAGCTAATGTAACATGTAATTAAGTGAACACAGTAGGACACCATGCCCTTTATAGTTTACAGAGTATTTCAAGGCCACAATGTCCCCTCTCTGCATACCCAGTGATGGGTCTTCACACAGTGCCTAGAAGGTATTCACAGATCATCTTCTGTTGATACTCAAGATAGTGCCATGGAGCTGATTAGACAGTTTGGGTTTGTTTGTTTGTTTGTTAATCTCTATTTCACAAGTGGGAGAAATTGAAGCTCCAATAAACCTCTCCAAGGTCACATAAAGAGTCTGTGGCAGAAGCAGGAGTCAAGTTCAGGCCTCCTGAGTCCAAGATCAGCGAGTGTTGTCTGTTGCCAACCCAGCGCTATTCTCACCAAGAAAAGGAGGTTGCTTTAAACTTGAGTCCCAGGGCTTGAATGTCTATGAGTCTGTAGGAAAGGAAAACCAGAGTGGTCAGGGGAAGCTGAGCACCACCCTGCTGCTAGTGCCCACTCTCCTCCCATATGATGAGGGCAGGGGCGTAGCGCTGAGAGGTCAGCTTTGATGCCCACTCTGAGTCTGTAGCTGCCCCTCTGCCCACTCCACATTCCAAGGTCTTCAGCTGAACCTAGGTGTGCGGCCCGCCCTTCCTGCCCTCCCCGGACTCCAGGGGGACTGAAGCCCCAGCCCACCTGCTCATCAACAGGCTCGTCGTCTTTTGAGATTAACGGTGTTCGGTCAAATCGAAGCAACAATTGGGAAAACCAGGTTGCAGCAGTGTGCTCCTAATTGTTGGTGTTTCTGTGGAACATTAGCCGTAAGAAACCTCCAGAGAGGAACTGTAAAGGCGAAAGAGGAAAAGTGACAGGAGAGAGGGTGAGAGAGGAACCCTCCCTGGCTGCAGACTTCACGACGCAGCCGCCACTCCGTAGCATGCACCGTGTGCAGCAGCCATGCTCCAGGCCCAATAACCTCCTTCCAAACGGTAATAAATCCCCTCGGACCCCAACACACTTGTAATTTACGACTTGGCTAAAATGAACATTATTTCAAGCTAAGCGTATTCTCAGAGGTGCGGGAGAATGTGGCAGCTTTCCTGCTGACAGAGGAGTTTCTTTGTAAATGTCATGCATTCACTTTCATTACTTCCAAATAATTGCCAGAAAAGATCAGCTGCTGGACAGGGCTGCCCACTTTACATCACTATGAGTCAATTTCATCATCATCAAAGGAGCCCCTGGGAGCTGGTTCCAGCCTCAGGCGGACTCAGCCTTTAGTGGCTGGTTCCTATTGCTCATGAGGCTCAGCAGGAGAAACGGCCTCCATCAGTCTCTAGGGACAGCTCCAGGTAAGACGGAGTGCTGTCTCTAGATAGGCAAGATAATCTGTCATCACTACCTCCATCAAATATCATTCTCTTGCATCCATTGGATCATACTGTATTGACTGCCCAGGCCTGTATGTGCTGCTTGTTATTTGGGCTGATGGAAGTGTATATTTTTGTCCCTCATGGATGCTGGCCCTTCAGCCAAGAGAATGGAGGAACAGGAAGATGTCACTTGCTGGGCTTAGCCAGGATCCTTGCCCTTCTTATTCCCACAGGAATCTCTTTTGTGGAAAGCCTGCTTCTGATTCTAACACAGTCTTTGCCTCTGGAGCTCAGAGTCTGATTATTGATTGCTGTATAACAAATCTCGCCCAAACTGGGTGGCTCAATTATTTCTCATGATGCTAAGTGTTGGCTGAGCTCCGCTGGGTGGTTGTTCTCCATGGGATGTCCATTGGAGTTGCAGTGTTTTGAGGGTTGGATGGGGCTGCAAGTCTTGGTGGGCTCACTCACACATCTGGTGCCTTGAAACTGAAGGTGGGAAGACCAGGCTCCATCTGGCTAGCGGACAGCTAAGCCTTTCTCTCTGTGATCGCAAGCCCTTTTGCTCTCCACGTAGCCTTTACACATGATCCCTCTCTGTGGCTTCTGCGGGGTACTTGGGCTTCCTGCATGGTGCCTGAGGACTCACAAAAGCACAAAACTGAAAGCTTCCAGGACTAACACTGGGTCATTTTGCCACATTCCACTGGCTAGAGTGAGTCATAGGCCAGCTCAAATTAAACACAGGACGGCAATGGACACAGAGAGACATGATTCATTGGGGGCCATCTTTGAAGACCAGCTGTGAATCAGGAAGACAGAAAAGAGAACAGGAAGGCACCTCTTCATGATATCTACCCAGACAACTGCCATGCATGCTAATCTCCCTTAAGGATTGAAAAGGATAAATATAACAAGTTCCTTAGGGAGTCTCAGTTCTTTGGGATATAAGCATGAAACAGTTTTTATTTCTTCCAATCACCGCCTCAAACTGTGATAAGTTTAATCCCCTTCTCCTGTTCCTTAATGACACCCCAAGCAAATTCCACAACATTCTAGTCACGTTCACTGATGAAAACAGTCTAGTTCAGTGCGTTGGATGACATTAGGGAATTATTTTAGGTGTTTATCATGGTTTGGTGATTATAAAGAAGAATAACCTTAATTTCAAGAGATGTTTAGGGGTGAAGTGTCATGACATTGTTGTATACTTTGGAACTGATGGGTGGATAGATGGACCCGAAAGTAGGCCAACTAATTATTAACAATTAGTGAAACTAGAGGGTGATTAGAGTGATGTCCATTGTTTTAACTGTTCAACATTTCTGCATATTTTTAATTTACATAATACAAAGTTGATGAAGAAATCCAGTGCACTTGAAAACTTCAATTTTACATCCAATTTAATGTTACTCTTGGAACTTCGCTGGCAGACCAGTGGTTAGAGCTCTGAGCTCCTAATGCAGGCCACACAGATTCAGCCTCTAGTAGGAGAACCAAGATCCTGCATCCCACACAGGGCAGCCAAAAATAAATAAAGTTACTCCTCTCCCCGATCACTGGCAGAACTTGAGGGCTTAGAAACTCAAAACCTGTTGGGCTGGAGGAGGAAGAAATCCTGTGCCTTCTTATAAGAGACTGCAACTCTGTCCACTGCTGTTGTGGTTGTTTGGTTGCTTAGTTGTGTCCAACTCTCTGCGACCCCATGGACTGTAGCCTGCCAGGTTCCTCTGTTCATGAGATTTCCCAGGCAAGAATGCTGGAGTGGGTTGCCATTTCTTTCTCCAGGGGATCTTTCTAGCCCAGGGATCAAACCTGCATCTTCTGCATTGCAGGTGAATTCTCTAAGGCTGAGCAACCAGGAAAGCCCATTTCTATCCATCAGGGCTCTGAATTGCTCCTCGAGTCCACACTGATCAGAGTCACGCTTCCTTGTGGGGCACGTGCTGGGATTTCTGGAGGATCCTTCAGGTTGTCCCCTCCAGCTTCTCTGCCAGGTGAGACCCATTTCTGGCTCTCCGTCCTCCACATCATTTCCCTCGCCCAGCTCCAGACACCCAAATTTGGTCCATTTCCAAATTTCTTCCCCCTAAGTCCCTTTTGTGAGGAATATCTCTTTCAAGAATTGATGACTATGGGGGAGGGTATCAATACGACCCCTTCACAGGAAGCTCTAGGAGAAGGTTCTAGCCCAGTTGTTAGTGGTTCTCTTTAAAATGTGGCATTTATCTCCTATCTTCAGAATCACTGATTCTAAGGCAATGGGAAAAAATAATCTCCATTCTTTACAGAAGTATAAATATGGCTCATGTATCTGACCTTAGAAAACCTGGCTTGCAGACTCAACTCAACTGCCAACTTGCTGTGTGACCTTGGTCTATCACTTAACTTCTCTGGTCCTTAGGGATGGTTGGTAAGCACTTACCAACTGGTCCAGTAGGTTTCCCAAATGAGTATTACAGACTCCCGGGGCTCCCAAGAAGTGAGCAGTACTTGAGAAGCACCGCAGATATTGACATGAACCTGACCAAAAAGTTAGCTTGGCCAGGGAATCAGTTCTTCACTCCAATCTATTTCTTACATTAGAGTTCCAGGTTGAAAAAAAAAAAAAAAGAGTTCTGCTGCAAAAAGAATTTTTTTTTTTTTTTGCAAGCTGTTCATCAGTCTAGCATTCGCATGCAACTGCCACTGAAAAGACCAACCTCTGAGGAATCTCTGACGGGAGATGCACTGTCAGGGCCATTTAACAAACCCCTAATTCTCTCCCGAAGAACCGGACGAGAAAACGGTTCTCAGATTGCGAGCAAAGAGAGGAACCTTTTGAAATGTCATGTCCAGGAGAGAATCACTCCCTGCTTTGCTCTGCAGTGTGTGTGTGTGTGTGTGTGTGTGTGTGTGTGTGCACGCACACACGCAAGTGCGTGGACCTCCCCGTCAGTCTGCCTATTGTTGTGAGCAGGATTAAACTTAAAACTGCACAGATGTCTGAGGCAGGGTAATCAATCACTTCATCACTGCCACTGCAGATAAAGAGAGCGGTGAGACAGGAGGAAAGATGCAGGAGCTTGTCAGAGACGGCGATAAACTCACTGCCATGAGTCAGCTCAGAGTGTCAAGCCCCATGCCCTTCCTGTGGTACCCGGGGGCTTGTGGGAGCAGGAACTGGAGAGTGAGGGGAGACCCCAACAACAATTGAAACTTAAACCCGAAGAAACCCAGAGCTGTCATCAAACATCTGAGAAAGACTGGCGGGGAAAGGTACTCCAGAAGATTTGGGGTTAAAAGAAGACTTCATTCTGCACACAGAGGACCCCAAGAAATCTCTTTGCATCTAACTCCTCAGCCAACCAACCAACCATCCGGCAAACCCCAGGATGTCCCCTTATCACTGGGGTGGCAGGGCCCGAGGATCTGGGAGGTCCCCTCTGTCACTGGGGCAGGCCACACCTCTGTGCTCCCAGAGGGCCCCCAGGGCAGGGGAGCTGCAGTCTGTCAGCTCTTGAGTGGCATCCGTGGAGTCCCATGTTTCCTTGTCCCGTATCCTCTGCATAAATGCAATTTCCCCAAATGTCAGGAGGAGAGCATTACAGATAACACATTGTGTGTGTCTTTGACCTGGTAAGTGCTGAAATCACAGATCTCATTATTCTGACATGATAGAATTTTCTCTTTCTCTCTCCCGGTGCAAGCTGGCTGACTGCTGTTGTTTTCTAGACTGCAGGCTTCAATGCCAAATGCGCAAAACCACCAGAGGAAAACAGGCCTCACCTCATCTCTTTCTTACCTTAAACTGAATGCCAGGTCTCCTTGTGTGAAAAGAATTTTATCTTAAGGGCAGTTCAACAGAGGACATTGATGAACAAATATTGGTCAGAGCTTTACTGGGAGGCTGAAGAGTGAATAGTATTGACCTTGAGAGCAGAGTCACCCTGTATGACTCTCGACACCCCACACGCAGTCTGAGGGGTGGGGTTAAGGCCATAGCCCTGAACTCTCAGGAGCAAGCCTGGAGTTGAATTCCAGTTCCTCCACTTTTTATCTGTGTGCTATGCTAGGGTTGTCAATCCTCTTTAGTTTTCATCCACAAAAATAAAGGATGCCATAGGATGGATATGAGGAATAAAGAGAGACTGACTCCCTATAAGGTGTCTGGCAAACAATTGGTGCTGAAAAAATATTTCTTATGGTCAAAGCTGACCATAAGGAGGGATGTAGTCAGTGCGTCATCATTCAATCAGCAAACAAAGACTCATTGACCGAGTGCCCTAATCTGGAAGCCAAGAGACACAGGCTCACTAAATACTTGTTAAATGAATGAACTGCTTCTCATCCATTGCTAGGTGACTTTGGACCAGTTTCCCAATCTCTCTTACTCTCTTACAGCCTTTAAAATGAAGGGCTGGGTGGGATCACGTTGAGACAGCCTTCCAGTTTTGACACTGCATTAGTTGAGTGGACTGTGTGGGGGCATAAAGGGATTCAGACAGAGTTTTAGCTCTCCCAAGCCTGAACGTCTAGTTAATGAGATGATCAGATGGGTCTGCACACACGTAGCTGACAACTGAGGCAGTGCGTGAGGATTGCAGGTAAGGGGTGCGACAGGTGCTCGGAAGAGAAATGAGGGTTGGTGGTCAGAGGCAGTAAGGCCAGGCCTGTACCTCGGAGGAAAGATGAGCTCCTTCTGGGCAAGGTGTGCCCAAATGCACTGTGCAAGCTGGAATGCATACATTCCTTGGAATTTCAGTTAAATTCAAATCAAAGCAGGATATGTCAAACCCCGCTGTTGAAAAGAAAACCGTGTGGCAAGCTTCCCCCACCTGGCCCGGGCATCCTCACAGGGCCCCTTCAAGTCGAGCACCTCACCAGGATGGCACCTGCAATGCTGGCAGGATCCTGCATCTGCCAACCTCCTTTCCTGCGTCCCCATCACCTCCCTACAGAGTCTTTCTGGGTCCCTCCCCGTGTCTGTGCCTTTCCCTCCCAGCAGCCCCTCCAGGCTTCCGGATAGAGCAGGAGGCAGCCAGCAGCACTGGGCAGTCTTTCCTCTCCAGTCTTACCCCTGCTTGGATTACAAATGCCCTACCTTCCCCATCCAGCTAGTCCTATCTTCTCCTTTCTGCCATAGAGACAAACCAAGAAAAATATGGACACTGAGTTTTTCTGATGATAAAAATTAGGCTGTTTTGCATTCGTTGTAAACTTTGGAAGACACAGACAAGTGTAAAGAGGTTACTAATAGCCAGTGTTAAATACAGATGGCAGATAGACAGATATTCAAAGCCGGATATATGGTTTTATATCTTGTTTGTTTGTTTTCACTTAAGATCCCATGGTGAGAATTTCCCCCATGACCTGAGAAGATTATTTGAAAGCATGGTTGTTAGTGACTGCATAATATTTCATTGAATGAATTTAGCCATAAGTTATCTAACTGCTCCCCTATTATTGGACACTAAGGTTATTTCTGGTTCGGGGCTATTATGAATAATGTTGATTTCCTGGTGGTTCAGATGTTAAAGAGACCGCCTGCAATGCAGGAGATCCAGGTTCAATCCCTGGATCAGGAAGATCCCCTGCAGAAGGGAATGGCAATCCACTCCAGTATTCTTGCCTGGAAAAATCCCATGGACAGAAGAGCCTGGTGGGCCACGGTCTATGGGATCGCAAAGAGTAAGACATGACTGAGTGACTAACACACACACATCAATAGCCCTGCAGTGAACCTCCTGCATGTTAATCTTGTCCTAGAATTATTTTCTAAGGTTAAATTCCTATATATTGAGTTTCTTGGTCAAAGTGTATGTGTGACTTAAGGGTATTGATGTGCATTGCATTTCTCTCTTTCTGAATGCTCTATAGTTCCTGGATGAGCTAATATGACATTGCTAATTATTACAGTCTCTGAGCACCTCTAAGACAAGAACCAATTATCCTCCAGGGCACCTTGAGTAAAGGTCAACAGATGAGTGTTGAGTGGACAAATTAGGACCACCAAAATCTCAGGTGTCTTCTCCCCACCAGAGGAGTACTCCACAGGGCTCACTTTGATATCCATTCCAGGAAGTTGAGCTGCTCAAGTACCAAAAAGTCCTCATTATCACTTGGTCTTGCCTACAAAGTGATCCCGCACCATAACTTTTAGGTCCTGGTGATTTCATCTCAGGCTAAAGAAAAGCTTTCTGACAGTCCAAGTTCCCCTCAAATAAATAAATGGGCTTCCCTGAAAGGTGATGAGCGAGGAGCATGTGACAGGGATGCTGCTAAAGGGATTCAACATGAGATGAAATTTAAGGAGCATCCAATCCTGAGATCCAGGGGTTCCTTTCACTGTTGCCAGTTCTCCTCCCTCCGAGGTGCTTTCGTCTACACCAAGGGCTCTGGATGGAGGCTGTCGACTGGATGACAGAGTCCCTAAGCAGCTCAACCCATGATAGAAGTCGGTTGAGGGCTAAATCAGTGGCGTTTGCAAACTGAAGGTGCCTATTAAATCTCCCTTCACAGTATCAGTTACACGATGGCCGTGTAAATCTTTTACAACAGCTCGAGTATTTCATTTCAGCTGCAACTCTGCTGCAGGAGTGAGCGATGTGCCCCCCTGACATGTTAAATCCTCCCCCCAACAGGAAGCCTCAGTCCACAGAGGACCAGAGGGCATGGCGTGGAGGGCAGACAGCAGACCTTTCCCAGCTGCAGGGGTCCCCCAGGTGGGTCAACAACACGGTTTGAGGATCCACAGCATAGTTTCATGAGCCCAGACTAACTAAAGTCAAATGAAGGGATATTACCAATTCATTTTTTTTTTTAATCATTGACTGATATAGGAGAAATTCAGTATAACTGCTTGGAAGTATCAGTAACCATAGGCTAGTTAATGACTCACTTGTCTCAGAATTCCTGGGAGCCTGCTCCAAGGCAGGAGTCCATAGTATGCAGCATGTTACTCTCAGGTAAGTGGGTGTTTGGCATATGTATTGGGGTTCCTCTTATTTTTTATAAAAATAAAATCTCTTTCAGTTTATTTAAACTCAGGTTTATTTGTACCATCTGGAATCTACAAGTGAAGATAGATTTGAAAGCCCTCATTGGAAAAGACCCTGGTGATGGGAAAGATTGAAGGCAAAAGGAGAAGGGGACTATAGAGGATCAGATGGTTGGATGGCATCACTGACTCAATGGATGAGTTTGCGCAAACTCCAAGAGGCAGTTGAGGACAGAGGAGCCTGGACTGCTGCAGTCCATGTGGTTGCAAAGAGTTGGACGCTACTTAGCAACTGAACCACCACAGCAAAGTGGGTGTTTGGCATGTGTATTGGGGTTCCTCTTCTAAAAAGCTTGCTCTCTTTTTTTTTCTAAAAAAAAAAAACCCCTCAGTTTATTTAAACTCAGGTTTATTTGCACTGTCTGCAATCTATAAGTGAAGATGGACTTGGAAGCTCTCCTCTCTGAATTGTCATAGCTCTGAACGGAGGTCAGAGTTAATTCTCTAAGTCCTTGAAGCAAGTGAGCTGTAAGGTTTCCCCACAGTTTCTAGACATGGCAGGGAGGATGAGGACCATATCCTCTGTCTTTCCAGCCCGCTAGAGATTTATCTAGAAAGAGAGGCAGAGAAGGATGCTATTAAAGTGGTACCCTTATCCCCAGCAAACAGAGAGATGATCAAAAGCACAAAGATGCTGCCGCCATCCCTAATCCCAAGAGCTGGCAGGGGAATGGTTCGGGGAGTGGGGAGCTTTGGGGGCAGAACTTTGCTTGTGTAAATTCATAACAACCTCGGTCATTCACCCCCGGGAAAGGTGAGGACAAAACACATCTCAAGCTTGGACCATTTCCAGTGATTCTGAAGGCTCTTTTGTTTCAACATCTCATTGCTTGGTCCCACCCCCCACTCACACCATAGAAATGAGTGATGTCTTCTGGACAGCAGTTTTGCTGCCATTTCCTCAAAGTCCAAGCCCCCGGGGACTCCCCACCTTCCTGCCAAACCACTCAGCCATCTTCAGATCCACACCAGGCCCTTCCCAGAGTAAGATTCTTTTCCCCGTCGTTCCCACCTTTCATTCCACCCCAGCCCACCCCACGCAAGCACCCACCGCGCGCTCATTAATGAGTGTGTTTAATCACGTTTATGAAGTCTCTTTATTATCAATAACCCTAATCACTCTTAATTGCTGCATCATTAGTTCGGCCATGCTGAACTGCAGCAGTTAGGCGGAGCAGTAAGTGACAGCGCCAGAAAAATGACTCGCTGCCTGAAAGACTGGGAGGAAGGAATCTGACAGGAGACGAGGAAAGGGAGGAGAGAGGAGAGCGTGGAACGTGCGAGGCAGCCTGCTGCTGGGCACACGGAGTGGGGGGAAGACGCCGTTAAGAGGTTCGGCCAGGTGTAAAGATGCCGGTGAGCCAATTTTGCATATTTCTAAACTTTGGGGAGCTCGACATCAGCAGCGTGAGGGAGCTTTCTGCTTGACAAAAGTTGCTGTTATGTTAATATCTAGCACCTGCCACCCTTGGGGATCTCCGAGCCCTCCACAAGCCCCGTCGTGTTCCAAGCCAAATGCTGGGAGGACGCGCCGTGAAGGATGTACCCTGTCATCGGGAAAGCAGCGAGGGGCGGCCCACCACAGGTCTTCGTTGAGACATTCACTCTCCTGCCTTTACCTGTTTCTTGAAGGCTCTGCACAGCCAAGGGGACCACGGTGATGCCTCAGGTCAGACAGAGGTGGCCAGAGGCACGTTCCTTGCGTTGCATTAGCCTCCCTGGGGAGCCCAGAGACTGAAGCCCCGTCCACAGGCGACCTTCACTCTCCATGCTGTCTTAAATCTCTAATGTTTTCTCAGCCTCATTTCCCATCCCATAAAGCAGATCGAATGATACCCATGGCCAGCCAAATTCAGATGGATGCTTGGAGTAAATGAGCTTACATTGAGGGAAGGGCTGTGAGAAACACTTGGGGTATTGCAGAGCGGGGGAACTAGAGGAATTCTAGCTCTCTGCTGGTGGAAATCTCTGTTTTATGGGCCTCTCCATCCTTGTAGTTGTCCCTCTGCTGCTCGCTTCAGACTTGCCAGGTATGAAAATCTCCATAATTAGATTTCACCGCGCAGGAAGTTTGAATCCTGGAGACACAAAACTCTTCTGCCCTCCGATCTCTAGAATTTTCTTCTGCACTCCATCCCTTGCCAGAATGCAAAACCAGCCTTTCTACCTCTTAAGTGCTCATTGTTTGTGTTCACTGATTACCTCTAACCACTTAAGTGTTCATTGGAAAGATGTTTATCAATATGCACGGTGTGGGGACGGGCCTGGTGACCCAGTGTTAAAGAGTCTGGCTTGCAATGCAGGGGACCTGGGTTTGATCCCTGGTCCGGGAACTAAGATCCCACATGCCTCAGAGAAAGTAAGTCCGCTGGCCACAATTACTGAGCCCACAGGATACAACTAGAGAGACCATGTGCCCCACTGAAAGATCCCACATGCTGTAATGAAGGTCCCACATGCCACAACATGCCATAAGACCCATCACAACCAATTATATGAATAAATAAATATTTTAAAACACATATTGTGTAACAAGTACTGGGGACGCAATGGAGGATCAACAGGAAAGTTGTCTTGAAGGAGCTAACGGTTTAGTCATGAATCTGAGTCACTCTGCTCTAACTGTGTCCCAACCCTGCACACCGTTTGAGAGCTACACACTCCATAGAGTGATGCTGTCTGTACTAAATAGACTAGCAGCGTCTCACTCTTCTCCCCATCACAGGGACCCCACCAAAGCCCCTCAGGGGGCAAACCTTCCCTGGAAAATCCCAGGTGCATGCAGGCTCAGCTCTGCTCCAGATGAGAATGTTCTAGAAGCTTCAATCTCAGCAAGAGAGGTCTGGAGATCTTGAACCATGGGCTCACCAAACTGCTCCCCTGCCCTGCCCCCCGCCCAGCTTAACCCTCACATCCACATGGCTGTGCCTCTTTCATGGATGCTAAATCACACGTTGTCTGGCCACTGCCCACCCACTTTCCAAATGGCTGACTCTGTGCTTTATTCCAGCTCCTGGTGGGGCCTCTGCTCCAGGCCTGACAGCCCACCCATAGCATGAGTTTCTTCCCTTCAAGTGGGCCTCTAAGCCCTGACTTAGGGTATCACATATCTGTGACCTCCCATATCACAAACTTACCCACCCCCCAAAAAAGATTTGTTAAAGAACGCATGGGTCAGACTTCCCTGGTGGTCCCATGGTTGAGAATCTGCCTTGCAATGCAGGGGACACGGGTTCAATCCCTGTTCAGGAAACTAAGATCCCACATGCCACGGGGCCCCTATGCCCGCTCTCCACAACTACAGAGTCTGTGCACAGCAACGAAAGACCCTGCATAAGGCAACGAAGATCCTGAGTACAGCAAATGAGACCTGACACAGCCAAATAAATAAATAAACATTAAAAATGAAAAGAAGAATGCATGGGTGCTTTTGTTGCCCGGGACCCAGCCTCAGTGCTGGCAGATAAACTACCTAAATGCTCATGCCCTTGGCTGATGCTGTTCAGGCCCCAGGTAAGTTTTTGTTCATCTCTCGTTCTCCATCTGTGTCCAGATGCCACAAAGATCTGTGGGTTGTGCCACCGCTGATGTCAGGGACTGACAGTGCTGTAGGTCGTAGAGATGATCACAGAGTCAGAAGGCTTGTGCTGGGAGTGAGAATTAACCAATTCCAGTCTTTCTCTCAAAGAGCATAAATGTGCCACACGCTTACCTAATGCAGTATTGTTTCCCAGGAAACGTAAGTGTACATTTTCTTGCTTCTTTTCATGTTCTAACTCATCATGGTATTTACAAGACCTGCGTGTAGCATTTGAGAAACATTTTGCGGTATTAAGCAATTTATATTACTTTACATTTATAGTGTGCACGCATGCTAAGTCGCTTCAGTCATGTCTCACTCTTTTCAACAGTAGCCCACCAGGCTCCTCTGTCCATGGGATTCTCCAGGCAAGAATACTGGAGTGGGCTGCTCTGACCTCCTCTAGGGGAACTTCTGGACCCAGGAATCAAACCCACATCTCTTATAATAGCCTTCTGCATTGGCAGGTGGGTTCTTTACCACTAATGCCACCTGAGCAGCCTTACATTTATAGATCTTTATCTGAATTTAAGGGCTTCCCTGGTGGCTCAGACAGTAGAGAATCTTTCTGCAATGCAAGAAATGTGGGTTCAATCCCTGGGTCGGGAAGATCCCTCGGAGAAGGGAATGCCTATTGGGCTACAGTCCATGATGTGGCAAAGAGTTGGACACAACTGAGAGACTAAGCACGCATATGCACATCTAAATTTAAAAGGACAAAGCATGTTACCAACCTTTCCATTTCTGAGTTGATCTAGCATTGTTTTAAAAGACAGTGAAAATTAAGGTGTAAGTGATAGCCATATATATGATAAAAGTGATGTACTCTCTAATATTTTCTGATTTACCTGTGTTACCCATTTCGATGTTTGAACAGGACAGGTAAAATTTCATGTTCATTTCTAAATCTCTGCGGGTTTGTTTTTTTTTTTCACAATTTGTTGTTGTGGGCCATTTTTAAAGTCTTTATTGCATTTATTACAATATTCCTTCTGCTCCACGTTTGGTCTTTTGGCTGTGAGGGATGTGGAATCCTAGCCACCTAACAAGGGATTAAACCTTCAACTCCTGCATTAGAAGGCAAAGTCTTAACCACTAGACCACCAGGGAAGTCCCTGTCCATATCGTTTTAAGACTGAAATTAATTATTCCAGCTGCTATTGCCTCAGAAAAATTTCTCCAAATTAAAATTAATAAAAGACTACATAAAAACTACAATGACTTGAGAACGTTTGTCTGTTTGGGTGTTGTCCATACAACACAACTATGTGGATCACAACAAATGGGAATCCTTAAAGAGATGGGAATGCCAGACCACCTCACCTGTCTCCTGAGAAATCTGTATGCAGGTCAACAGGCAGCAGTTAGAACCAGACATGGAACAACTGACTGCTTCAAAATTGGGAAAGGAGTATGACAAGGCTGCATATTGTCACCCTACTTATTTAACTTACACGCAGCATGCATGCTGCTGCTGCTGCTAAGTCGCGTCAGTCGTGTCCGACTCTGTGTGACTCCATAGACAGCAGCCCACCAGGCTCCCCCGTCCCTGGCATTCTCCAGGCAAGAACACTGGAGTGGGTTGCCATTTCCTTCTCCAATGCATGAAAGTGAAAAGTGAAAGTGAAGTCGCCCAGTCGTGTCCGACTCTTCGCGACCCCATGGACTGCAGCCCACCAGGCTCCTCCGTCCATGGGATTTTCCAGGCAAGAGTGCTGGAGTGGGGTGACATTGTGCTGGGCTGGACGAATCACAAATTGGAATCAAGATTGCTGGGAGAAATATCAACAACCTCAGATGTGCAGATAATACCATTCTAAGGGCAGAAAGCAAAGAAGAACTAAAGAGCCTCTTGATGAAGGTGAAACAGGAGAGTGAAAACCTGGCTTAAAACTCAACATTCAGAAAACTAAGATCATGGCATCTGGTCCCATCACTTTATGGCAAATAGAAGGGGGAAAAGTGAAAGATTTTCTCTTCTTGGGCTCCAAAATCACTGTGGACGGTGACTGCTGCCAAGAAATTAAAAGACACTTGCTCTTTGGAAGGAAAGCTATGACAAGCCTAGATAGCGTATTAAAAGCAGAGACATCACTTTACCGACAAAGGTCCATACAGTCAAAGCTATGGTTTTTCCAATAGTCATGTACGATGTGTAAGTTGGATCATAAAGAAGACTGAATACAAAAAAACTGATGCTTTTGAATTGTGGTGCTGGAGAAGACTCTTGAGAGTCGCTTGGACTGTAAGGGAGATCAAATCAGTCAATCCTAAAGGAAATCAACCTGGAATATTCTTTGGAAGGACTAATACTGAAGCTGAAGCGCCAATACTTCAGCTGCCTGATGTGAAGAACTAACTCTCTTGAAAAGACCCTGATGCTGGGAAAGATTGAAGCCCAAGGAAAAGAGGGCAGCAGAGGATGAAACTGTTAGACAGCATCACAGATTCAAAGGACATGATTTTGAGCAAAATCCAGGAGATAGTAACAGACAGGAAAGCCTGGCGTGCTGCAGTCCACGGGATCAGAAAGAGCTGACACGACTTAGTGACTGATCAACAACAACACAACACAAATTGTGTGACAATCTCAATTATAATGATACGATTAGTGATGTCACTGAAATATGGACAAGAAAAACAAAATTTCTGGAATACACATACAACTATCATGATGAAATGTCTGTTTTTTAAAAAATCACTTAGAAACCATGGGCCCATCAGCAGAGCACAGAAACATGCATGATAACCATTAAGTTCAGTCACCTTTGCTTTTTGCCAAACTATAACCAAATAAAATTGCAGTTTTACCCATGTTTGAAGTTATATGTATCAAGGTAGAAGGATATGATATTTTAACTGCTCACTTGTTTCATTTGCACCTTTTGTGTGTCGAGCTATGTCACCTTCTATTTGGACTCATGCCCTCAGCCCTGAACATGTTAAATTCAGGCTGGCTCCTCCTTGATGTAATTCATCAAGGTTTGAATCAGTTGTATGTATTTTAAAAATTCCTAACTGGTAGTTTAAATATGTATCAGTTGACATTGCATTCAGATCCTGGCAAACTTGTAAGATTATGTCCATAGAATAAATACATAGATGTGTAATTGCTAGGTCAAAGGGAATGCCTATTTACAATTTCATACACATGGATAATCTGTCTTTCCAGATGGTTGCAACAAGCAGTGTATACCCTCGCCAACAGCATATGTTTCTGTACACTTTCAGAACATAGATGTCCCCATTGTTTCTAAGAGGTGAAAAGTAGGAGCTCACAGATTTAATACGAATTTCTTTTCATTAGTGAAAGATCGTACACTCACTGAAAATTTGTATTTCTTTTTCTGTAAACCATCAATTAGCATCACCTTGTTGCTATTTACCTTTTCCTTATTGATGTGTAGGGGTTCTTTATATATTGTGATTGCTAAATCTTTACCTAGCACACAGAATGTATTTTTCCAGTTTGTTGACTATCTATTAACTGTGTTAATGATGTCTTTCAATGTGGAAACACATAAAATTATTGTGTAATCAAATCTGTCAATGTTTTAAAGGTTTCCAGCCTTGATGTAATTAAAAAAAAATTATTGAAGGGTAATTGCTTTACAGAATTTTGCTGTTTTCTGTCAAACCTCAACATGAATCAGCCATAGGTATACATACATCCCTCCCTTTTGAACCTCCCTCCCATCTCCCTCCCCATCCCACCCCTCTAGGTTGATACAGAGCCCCTGTTTGAGTTTCCTGAGACATACAGCAAATTCCCATTGACTATGTATTTTAATACAATAATGTAAGTTTCCATGTTACTCTCTCCATACATCTCACCCTCTCCTCCCCTCAACCTTGTTTCCTATATTTTATAAGAGCATTTAAATACAAATCCTTCTGGAATTAACTTTGATCAGTTAATGACTTTATCAATTTTTGTGCCAATACAATATCATTTAACTAGTATAACTTCATAGTATATTTGATAGCAAAGCAAACCCAGTCACTATTCTTCTCTTTTCCAAAATTTATGAGTTATTTTTCTGTATTCACTCTTCAAGATGAACTTAAGAATCAATTTGTAAACTTCAAAAAGAACCCACTGAGATTTTAAGTGGCATTTCATAAACTAATATGTTAATCTGGGATAAAAGGCTTATTCACAAGAATGAATATTTCCAGCAAGAATATGGTATATTTCTCATTTTTATTTTCTTAGTTCATTCAATAGCATTTGATAATGTTTTTATGCAGTTCTCCCACATTTTGAGCTTTTCCTAATTTCCAGCAACTAGTTACATTTGCAGATAGAATTTTTGATTATTCTAAATGTGTAAGAAAACTGTAGATTTTTGTCTTATACAGCCAGTTTATTGAACTATCACTTAGTATATTCTCTTTTGAGTAACTTAGATTTTCTAGATTTACAATAATACTGAAATCAATAATGAAATTTTTTGGCTCTTATTAATACTTTTGATGTTTATTTCCTATTTATTATTCTTGCAGTATTTCTTTAGCTAAACCTCAACAATGACAACAGTATTGGAGAGACTTGATTTAGCGAATGCAGTTCTTTCATTGTTCACTCTGATGATTAATATTTATTTGTGATATTGTTTGTGTTAAGAAATTTTTTTATATCTTTAATATACTAAAACTTTCTAACTAACTGTTTCCAGTTCTGGGTATTTAACTTTGTAACATTAAGTTTTAGACCCTGACAAGATGGTCATATCTGTTTTTCTCTTCTAACCTATTTAGACAGTAAGATATATCACATTAAGAAATTAATAAATCTTCTGATGGTGAAACAAGCTTCCATAATTATTCTTAGAATAAAGCCTCGTTGGATATGGCTTATTTTTCCTTTAATATATTGATGTATTTGATTTGTTAATATTTTTTTCAGGATTTTTGCATCTCTAGTCAAGTGAAATTAGTCTCTTTTTTCCCATCAAGATACTTTGTCAAGTTTCATTATGAGTCAGAAAAATGAGGTTGAAGATATTCTATATTTGTTATGCTCTGGAGAAATGTGTGTGATCTGAGTATTATCTTTTTGCTACAGTCACTAAGAAATTGCCCACAAAACTATCCAGACCTGGTGCCTTTTTTGGTAAGCCTCAAGGAGAAGGGGAGATTTGTTGTCTTACTTTTTTGCATATTCTTGAGTCAGTTTTAGATATTTTCAGATATCCAGAGTGAGGAAAACCGTTCCATCTAGATTTTCAGTTTTATTGGAATCATGCTGCATATACTATTTTCTGAACATTTTTAATATGCAATTTGCAAACATTTGTGGTTATGCATTATGGTAGGCTGAATAAAATCCCCTCACAAAGGATCCATGTCCTAAACCCCAGAAACTATATATGTCAACCTGTAAGGCAAAAAGGACTTACAGATGCGATTAAGTTAAGGATCTTGAAATGGGGAGCATATCATGGATTAACCAAGTGACTCCTACATGTAATCACGAAAGTCCTTCCTTGTGAAAAGGGGAGATGCAGGAAAGCCACAGAAGGAAGTGGGGGAATGTGATGACAGAAGCAAATGTTAGAGTGATGGAAGGAAGAGGTCAGGAGACAAGGAATGTCGGGAGCCTCCGGAATCCCGAAGAGGCAAGGAAACACTTGTCTGTATAGGCACCAAAAGGAGCCAGCCCTGCCCACACCGTGGCCCTGGCTCAGTGAAACTACTCAGAACTGCAACAGAATAGACTGGGGTGTTGTTCTGTTTTGCTTTGGCCACCAGCCCAGCATGTGGGATCCTAGTTCCCCAACCAAGGATCAAATCCACATCCCCTGCGTTGGAATCCAGAAGTCTTAACCACTGGACCACCAGGGAAGTTCCTAGACTTGTGTTGCCACCAAGGCGTGGTATGTTACACTACGCACAGAAAACTAAAACGGGAAATCTGTTTCTTGTCAGGTTCAATCCTTTTCCTTGGGGTTTAGGCTATGTTTTAAATTCATTTTTAATTGGAGGGTAATTGCTTGACAATGTTGTGTTGGTTTCCACTGTGTAACAGTGAATCAGCTCTAAGTATACATATATCCCCTCCCTCTTGAGTCTCACTCCTACCCAACCCCATCAGAGGGTGGGAATGTTTTCGAAGAACTCATTCTTTTTTTCTCTCTCTAATTCATTCATTTCTGCTTTTATCTTTATCGATTCTTACTTCTTACCTTCCTTGGTTTTCTTTATTTTTATGTATTTTGTTTCTTGAATTCAATTATAAAATCACCTGCTTTTCCCTTTTTCTTGTTGATAAAGTCAACTGAGCACATGAAACATGCTTTAAAAAGAGACTTGGCCACATCCTATAACTTTTGCAGGGTTTCAGACTTGCAATAATTTAAAAGAACCTGTCCTTTCTATTTTGATATCCTTTCTGCCCATCACTTTTTTCTAAAGTTGTTTTAGGTTTGGGAGTATTTTTTTTTTTTTCATCTCAAATTTTTAAAGGGTTTGGCAACTATTATTCTATTTGTAAACTTGAATTTTAATGCATCACGGTCAGGGAATAAGGCTATCAAACTTACTGCCTCAGGGAAGTTATTACTCTAAAATTTCAGGTTGTGTAGATCTCTGACGGACCTTTTGGGAGAATGGGCGTCTTGGTTTTGTGGGGAACATAATTCCATGCATAACTAGGAGACCACACTTCGTGAGCACATGGTCTGTATTCTCTGTGTTCTTATTTATACCCATGGCAAGCTCTGTCTTTATCCCATAGGTGTGAGGGTTTTAGGTGGGAGAGTGACAAGATAAAGGAATACTCTGAGGGTAGGAAGACAGAAAGTGGATTAAGTGACAAGTATGGGTGCAGTGTGAACACACCACTGCCCCCCGCCACCACCACACACACACAAGTGAGGAATGCCTGAACCATTCCATGCAGTGGAGACAGAAAGCCCAACCCTCCAATACTATATGCAGATGAGAAACCCAAGACCAGCCGCAGGATGGAAATAACACACCCAAGTTCACACCGACTATTGGCAACAGAGGAGGGGGCTCAGTCCAAGCCTCCGTGGGCCCCCTGCACCATGCCATGGTTTTGGAGGCCCCAGGAACGACACAATTCTGTATGTTTCCCCGTCCACTCTGCAGAGACGCCTAACTCGCTTCATTCTCTGTTTTGTCATTAGTTAGTTCAGTCACTCAGTTGTGTCCGAGTCTTTGCAACATTTCGTCATTAACAACCGAACTATTCAAGAAAGTGACCATGCCTTCATCCCGAAGAATCTACTGGGCTCCACCGGGATGAAGCACTAGTAAGCACTGTTCTGAGAGCCCAAGACACACACACACAGCAATGAGCCCAACAGGCACCCACACAAGGTCAATGTTACCTTCAGACATCACGGGCCCTGCTGAAGCAAATTTGCATCACACCCATGTCAAGACTAAACTCATTTAGTACACATAAGGAAACAACTGGTTTCGAGCATTTGGGACATTAATAAATGTCACATTACTTTTTTCAATGAGATGGAAAAGAAACTTGTCTTCTTCTTACTACGCTGTGCTGGGCACTTTCTGCCCAGTTTCATTTTCCTTGCGTCTCCCTGTTGCCCTGACCAGTATAGGGGTTTTTTTGAATGGGAGAGACATCCTGAATTTTTTGTAAGTTTGGGTGTATGTACTTCAGAAATATCGCCGCACTCCTTACTGTGTTGGAAGCTGGTACCACTGCCCCCACCTCGGGAAGATGTGGCAACATTAAGATTTCCACGGGCTCTCCCCACCACCCACAGCCTCTGGACTGCACTTCTAATAGGTATACTTCTGAGGAGCCTCAAGGAGAGGGCTTACCTTCTTGACACATCTTATTTCCACTCTTGCTGGCATGGGGAAGGCTACTTTGTGGCTGGTGCTCCAGAAAGTGATAAATGACTTTAAAGTGGTTGAGAGCCACCTCTTGGATCCACCGCTCTCAGCTTGCAGCGGGTATCCAGCCAGGCTGACCCGGCTGATGCTGCTGGTGGACTGGCATCTGCTGGCTCGACTCCTGCAGGAGGAAGTGGAGATGTCTGGACCTCTTGGCAGTGTCCAGGAGAGTGAGGACAAGTGGGAAAGCATCACTCCCTAAGACGGACAGGACCCCAATGACCGGACGTGGGGAGGCCCAGCAGCAGTCCAGAATGCGGCAGGTGCGGAAACGAATGCCCAGCCCTGGTTTCTCCTCTTTTATTCCCATCTCACGCCTCTCCCAAGGTTCCCCGGAGGAGAAATGACCCCACTGAGAACAGAGCAGCAATAGCCGAAAACAGACCCCAGGTGACTATTTCAAGGGAATTGGAAAAGGTGACATTTTCCATTATGACCCAGTGTGTTGGCTAATAGTCCCCTCTTCTTAACCACAGGCTCTCCCCCGCCACCCACAGCCTCTGGACTGCACTTCTAATAGGTACAGCGGAGGAGCCTCAAGGAGGGGGTTTGTCTCTCTGACACATCTTATTTCCACTCTTGTTGGCATGGGGAAGGCTACTTTGTTTATGTCTGATTCCAGCTGGGCCCCAGCGGGGTCCTGCCTGATGAACTGAAATGGCCAGAAGATTGCTCCCAGCTTGGTCAGCCACCTGGACAAAGCTCTCCTTATGCCAACCCTCTCTCACCTCTGCAAGCACACGGTGCTTCTGGTCCCCGAGCATCTTGGAGAGGTCCCAGTGGAGTGTGCTTTGTACAAACAGCAGTCACTAAACCCTTGGACCTGGATAAGAGAGGAAAGGAATCATTGTGTGTAACACTTTCTCCTACAGAAGCTGGTTTCTAGAACATAGAGCTGGTGAAAGTGAAAAAGTCGCTCAGTCGTGTCCGACTCTTTGTGACCCCATGGCCTATACAGTCCATGGAGTTCTCCAGGCCAGAATACTGGAGCCGGTAGCCTTTGCATTACACACAATGATTCTCCACAGGATCTTCCCAACCCAGGGATCAAACTCAGGTCTGCCAAATTGCAGGTGGATTCTTTACCAGGGTGGGAGATTGAGGGGATTGGGCGGGGGGAGCGGGGTGGCTGGTAATATCATGGAAAGCGTGTGTATTGGAATCGAGAAGTGTTTGGGTTTTATTTACTCATGCAAGACTCTTATCCAGTGACAGGTGCTGACAATCTGCCAGTGAATAGCAGTCCAAATGAGGCAAAGTCCTGGTCCTGCGGGAGTCACGTTCTGCTGGGACCCAGTGGTAAACCAGCAACACTGGGCCAACGACATCACCGCTCATCTCAGCGCTTCTTAATTTATCAAACGGGACTAACAATGACAGTTGCCTGATGGTTCCGGGGTGCCCTTTTGTAATGTGCTAAACAAATGTTTGTTATCATCACGAATATTTTCACACCCTAGATCCAAGGAGTGGTACTCTTAAGAGAAGAAGAGAGAGGGACTTCCCTAGTGGTCCAGTGGTCTAAGACTCCACATTCCCAATGCAGGCGGCCCAGGTTCGATCCCTGGTCAGGGAACTAGATCCCACATGCTGGAACTAAGAGTTTGCATGCCACAATGAAGACTGAAAATGCCGAGTGCCACAACTAAGATCCAGTTAATAGATCTCAGCAGCCAAATAGATAAATTTTTAAAAATAGATATTTTTTAAATGATAATTTTAATAAAAGAGAGAAGAGCAGAGCAACTGGAATATGATTGTCCTAACTCTCTGGCCAAGGAAGTTCAGCACAACCTCTGATTGAAACCTTCCCAGGGTCACTTGGGGGCATCTTTTCCCTGCTGTCTTTTGCTTTCCACTCCCTTTTGTCATCATGTTTGACATGCTGTACAGGTGGTGGTGTTTAGTCACTCAGTTGCGGCCGACTCTGGGACACCATGGACTGTATTCTCCAGGCAAGAATACTGGGGTGGGTTGCCATTTTCTTCTCCAGGGGATCTTCCTGACCCAGGGACCAAGCTCTCATCTCCTGCAGTGCATGCAGATTCTTTACCACTGAGCCACCAACGGAGCCTGTACAGGTGTGGACATTATAATAGTTTTCTATCTGAACAGTCTTGAGCACACGCACCCTCTTCTCATCCAACTACTGTTCCCTGGTGCCTAGTATAGTGATGTCACTTCCTAGGTAGTTATGAACTATCAAATTTAGAGGAATAAATTAAGAATAAGCAAGAATGGATGTATAAGGAGGCTCTGAGTGCTACTGCTGCTCTCTGCATTGCATACTTAACCCCAGACCCGAAAAGAGGAAAATGTGTAGTTTTTTCGATAGATGACATTGTCCTGTAAGACGATTGCCATCGTCTCAGACCTGCCCATCTCCTCCTGCAAATATGGTCCAAAAGATGGACAGCCTGTCATCTCCTGACGTGTGTCCATTGTTCATTGCAAAATGTTGCCACACCAGGGCAGGTAGATCATCTCTCATGACCTGTATGCCTGATGGCTTTGATCAGACCATCTTCCAGGCTGACCTTCTAGAACCAAAAGTCAGCAGAGCCCCAGTTTAAGTCACATGGATGGTGCCCTGCTGAGCAGGATGGATGCTAGGTCTCTCCCCATTTTCTAGGTGTTTGCCCCAGGCCTTAGTTCCCCAAAAGTCTTAGGATACAATTTTCATCATCACCTGTCTAGCAAGGACTATGAAATCAGAACCACCTACTTCTGAATTCAAGCTTTGTCATCCACTAGCTGTCACCAAGCAAATCTTCCTCCTTGAGTCTCATTCAGCTTCTGTGTTTATAAAATGAAGCTGATGATATTTTGATGTTTATTAGGAATATTATAAATATTTGTTAAGATTATTAACTGTTCAATTCATAAATTAAACAATGTGTGCCATAATATGTCAGTTTTTAAAAAGCAAATCCTCCTTTTTACCTAAAAAAAAAAGATATTTTAGGATTCTTAGAATAATACTGCCTATTAAAATTTCATCACTAAGTTTTTGCTTGCTTGTTCATTTGTTTTGAAATATAGTTGATTTACAATGTCATGGTAGTCTCAAGTGTACAGCAAAGTGATTCAGTTACACACACACACACACACACACATATATATATATACACATTATTTAACAGATTCTTTTCTCTTATAGGTTATTACAAGATATTGAGTAGCATTCCCTGTGCTACACAGCGCACCCTTGCTGGTAATCTATTTTATATAGTAGTGTGAGTGACAGTCGCTCAGTCATGTCCGACTCTTGCAACCCCATGGACTACAGCCTGACAGGCTCCTCTGTCCATGGGATTCTCCAGGCAAGAAGACTGGAGTGGGCTGCCATTTCCTTCTCCAATATGTAGTAGTGTGTGTATGTTAATCCCAAACTCCTAATTTATCCCTTTCCCACCTTCCCCTTTGGTAACCATAAGATTGTCTACATTTGTGAGTCTTTTTCTGTTTTATATATAAGTTCATCGTATCATTTTTTAGATTACACATGTAAGCAGTAGCATATATTTGTTAGGAATATTATGAATATTAAGAGACAGTTCATGTGACGCACTGAGCCTCACGCCTGGCAGATGCTCAGTAAATGGCAATGGTGACATTAACTGAGGGTTACTCTGTGCCAGGCCCCGGTCTCTGGACTCTGCATGTGTTCACTCAGCTAACCCTCCTGACATCACTCTGGGTAGATCATTTAAATGAGTAAAAATATAAAATTCACAAATAGAGGCAGACCTCATTTTCTGGGCTTCATAGGTGTTCTAGTTTTTACAACCTGCCAGTTTGTGGCAACCCTGTCAGGAGAAAATCTATCGATATCATTTTCCCAACTGCCTCTGCTCACTTCATATCTCTGTCACATCTGGGTAATTCTCAAAATATTTCACTTTTTCGTTGTTATTATATGTGTCCTGATGGTCCGTGATCTGTGACCTTCAGTTTGCTACTATGACTCGCTGAAGGCTCAGAGGATGGGGAGCACTTTTTAGCAATAAGATATTTTTAAGTTAAAGTATACGCATTATTTTTTAAGACATAATGCTATGGAGACAAGAGACTACAATATAAGGGAAATGTAACTTTTATTGCACTGGGAAATTAAAAAACAAAAATTCACGTGGCTCACTTCATTGTGATATTAGCATTATTCCCATGGCCCAGAATCAAACCTGCAGCATCTTTAGGGTGTGCTTGTAATAAATATAATACAAATAAAATATCATCATATACGGATAGATAAAAAGAGACAACTAAAGCATAAAGATGCTACATAACCTACCCATGCCACTCAGGTGGTAAGGCCTGGGTCAGGATTCCATCTCTATCCCCCGGATACCACACTGCCCTCTCTGGCTCCTGCTGTTTCTCTTACTGACTCATTACCCAAGTCCCTAAAAGTGCCTAATTCTACCTCCCACCCCGGTTGCCATGGGCTGAACATCCGCCTGCTTGCCTTCCCTGGATGGCAGGCAGGGCACGTAAGTGCTGGGCACGTAAGCCTGGACCTGTGCTCGGCACAGAGCACCTTCAATGAAGAATCGACCTACCCATACTGAGAAGCGGAGGACCAGAGCCCAGGCACCGAGATGAAGGGAGCCAGTCCCTCCTCCCGGAGGGAAGACTGGAGAAAGAAACTCAGGCATTCTGGGGCCTGCAAGGCCTCCAGGTCTGAGAGAGGCCAATGAAGCCAAACCGGGATTTGGAAAGCCCAGACTTTGACTGACATTCACTTTTAAAGAGGCCAATGATCCAGAGGAGAATTGTTGCTTAGCTCAGGTAGTAAAGATTCTGTCTGCCAAGCAGGAGGATCTTCTGGTTCACTCTCCAGGTCAGGAAGATCCCCTGGAGAAGGGAATGGTAACCCACTCCAGTATTCTTGCCTGGAAAATCCCATGGATGGAGGACCCTGGCTGAAGTCCATGGGGTCACAAAGAGTCAGACACAACTGAGCGACTAACACTTTCACTCATGGGTTGACAAACAATCTCAGCTTGACCGAGGCACAGAGAGGCACAGAGAGCCAGAGAGAGACCCCCAACTCCTCTTTCCCTGCAGAAGGGCTTCCTGTGATGACATGGCCAGGTCCTAGTCCGTTCTGCTCTGTATTTTTATCCTTCATCTGTCCCATCTCCTTGATAGGTGCCACCTCTGCAGAGGTTGAAGCCCAGCCCTGCTTCCCTGGGGCATCTTGCGGTGCCTGTCCCTGACAAACACTGCTCATGGACCCTTTGATTTGCCCTAAGCATAGAGCAGGGCCTAGAATCTCCAACAGCATCAAGAACAAAGGGTCAAGGAAAGAATTCACACTTCCAGAAAG
This sequence comes from Bison bison bison, assembly GCF_000754665.1. NCBI lineage: Eukaryota > Metazoa > Chordata > Mammalia > Artiodactyla > Bovidae > Bison > Bison bison. The sequence continues at coordinate 1,817,468 of NW_011494677.1, read as the reverse complement.
AGTGTTGCATACACGCCCTGGGGTGGGAGACGGACAAAGTACCCCCCTTCTCTCCCCTGTCTCGCCTCCCCTTGGCACACCCAAAATGTGACATTCAAGGTCATGTCTAAGCCTCTCAGCCCACCACGAGAGGTTGCTTCTCCCTGTTCTCCACTCTGCCCTGGAGGAAACATCTCCCAGGCCCCCTGGGAGCTCAGATCTGACCCAAAAGGGACCCCTCCGCCAGAGAAAGCATAAGCCCGACTCGCCAGCTGAGTGCAGCTGTGGCTGTTGCTTAAGAGCCTTCCCGCGTGCAATAACCTCTCATTATATTTTAATGTTGTTGTAACTTTATGGCTTAATCAGTATTTGCAATTTGTTAGTAGCCTGGGCGGCCATAAAATTGTTTTCCAGGTACTGAAACATCCCATCAAGGTTTGTAAAGCAGTGGTTCTTAGTTTATCACGCCCATAAAATGCCCTGGCAATTTGACAGATATAATAACTTTTTTTATCAAGTGTCTAATTTGAGAGGAAATTAAGCCATACGTTACCCGCAGCTCGCACTGGGGTTGGGAGCTCTTCAGCCTCCAGACCTCTCAGGGCCGCCCTTCTCCTCACCCCATCTGTCCTCTTCGGCCGAGGGCTAGAGTTCAGGCTCGCCTCTGCCCCAGAGCCTGTCGTTGCCCCCAGATGCTGAGGGCAGGTTTCCAGGTGGCTGCGGTGTGTGCAGTGTGGGCAACCTTGATGAGACACTGCTCTCACACCAAGGGTCCAGCAGAGGCTGAGAAATTAGTCATCAGAAAGAGAGAAAAAGCCCTGCTAATCTCTCCCCAATGGGTCTCCCCGCTAGCTGACCTAATCCTACCGAGGGTCTGTACATAAGAGGAACAGAGAAGGTTCTCGGCCCATCACTTACCTAGCTCATCTCCATCCTCCAGGCTTAGCCTCTCCTGGTTTCAGCACTGGGTCCCGTCATAGGGTGTGGCTGATGTTGTTTAGTCACTAAGTCGTTCGGGTCTGACTCTTTGCGACCCTATGAACTGTAGCCCTCCAGGCTCCTCTGTCCATGGGATTTCCCAGGCAAGAATACTGGAGTGGGATGCTGTTTCCTTCTCCAGGGCATCTTATTGGGAGGGCACATGGAAAAGTAAGCTATTTTCCTTCCCAATGACATGAATTTGCTCCTCTCTGCAGTTTTCAAATGTTCATTTCTCTTGGGAGGATGTTGAACCAAAGAAGAATTTTGGTCGAGAATGATGCTGTGTACATATACACCTCCTTGCCCCCAACAGGCCCAAATTGTGATGCCCTAGCCTCCGTATCCATGTGGTCTCGTCCGTGGGTCAGGTTCATTTGCCCCTCCAGCCCTGCAGTGCACGGCTCAGGGTGCCATTGGCAGGACCAGTTCTCATCTGTTCTCCAGCACTCAACTACAAGTCCCTCCACCATGACTCCCATCTTTAGACAGTCATCCTCAAGAAAGGAATGTGGACCACGTGACAGTATGATTCATCACTACTCAGCTGGCACTTATCAGGCAACTGCTTCATGGCCAGCAGCATCCTAAGACCCATGGGATTCAGAGATAACCAAAATACAGCACCTGCCCACGGTCCTACCAGCTAACTGAGGAAATTAACCAGAAAAGCACAGGTTAGAGCTGCGAGAGAACTTTATGGGGTCCCGTGGGAACCCAGAAGGGACCACAACCCTTCCCAACTCTCAGAAAATAACTCCAGAGAAGGCTTCTCCATGGTGACTCTCAGCACAGATCCATATACGTGAACAAAAGCTAACTGGGTACCCGAGCATAGAGAAGGGCTTCTGCAGAAGGTTCTACAGGTTTGCAGCACAGAAACTGAGAGGAGACTGAGAGTCTAGCAAACATGAGAAAGGATCTGAAAGCAGCTTGGTGGACCAAAGACTGCAATGGGCTGTGGGCGGCAACTGGCCACAGGGGACGCCCGGAAAGAGATGCAAGAGATAGGTCCGCAGTGTCTAGGACGCCAGGCTACGGAGTTCAGGGCTGATTCTGCAATTACAGGGAACCGTGAGAGGACTGGGCCTTCCCGGAGGCGTTAGTGCTAAAAAACCCACCTGCCAAACCCGCCTGCCAATGCAGGAGACTTAAGAGACACGGGTTTGATCCCTGGGTGGGAAAGATCCCCTGGAGGAGGGCATGACAACTCACTCCAGTATTCTTGCCTGGAGAATCCCATGGACAGAAGGAACCTACTGGGCTACAGTCCATGAGGTTGCAGAAGTCGGGCTCAATTGAGCATCCGTGTGTATATATATGTGTACATATGTATATGAGAGGATTTGAAGCATGAGAGTCACATGGTCACAGTCAAATCTAGATCACAATCGCATTAAGATCATGAAAACCTAGAGGTTGAAATAGAAGTCTTCAGTCAGTCTATAAAAGATGCTTATCATGTTTTGGCTGTCTAGAATTCAGTACTTCCCTTTGTATCTCCCATACCACCTTCTTAGCATCTCCCTGGTACCCCTTTTGATGGAAATTCCTGCCATTTTGTGTCATGTTGGAGGGATAGCTCCCTCTTCCATCATCAAAGGGACAAGATTTTTCTATCTCAGGTCGCCCGGAGCAGCTTGTGACACGCACAAGCCAATCCAACTCTCCCGACTAGGAACTTGACCTGTTAAGAGGGTAACCAAACAGCAGACTCCTCACAGACTGTGGCAGATTTATTTTCTCGAAACAGCCACAGCTGTGTTTCTTTGATCCCACATGCTCTTCCAGAGCCAGCAAGAGAAGTCTATTCTCTCTCCCAAATAGAAACAGTGGAAGTTAATGCTGCGAGAGTTCAGAGACTGTGTCATCAGAAGTAAACTGGCTTCCATCTGCCTCATTTTCTCACAAGAAGCTAGCCCTTGCAGCCCACCCATCATGTTACAAGGAAGCCGCATCCCCCTGGAGGAGGCACGTGGAGGTGTTCTGGCCAACAGTCCAGCTAAGGCTCTAGCCAGCATCAGCCATCAGATACATTATGTGAGGGAGTCTTCAGGTGATTCCAGGCCTCAGCCTTCAAAGCCATTCTAGCTGAAGCCAAGCAGAAGTAGAGACAAGCTGTGCCTCTAAGCCATGTCCGAACTGCAGATTTGTGAGCAAAATGAATGTCATTTCAGTTGCTAAGCTTGGGGTAGTTTATTACATGGAATGCAGAAACAGTGACCTTGATGGGGGATCCAACTGCCTGTTCTCCAGAGATCTCTTGACTCCTGGCTATATCCTCACCCTAATTCCCCACCTTTCCCACCTGCCCTGTGTCACCAATGTCACCAGATCTCTTTCCAGTAGACACCATGGTTCTGTGACCAGCAAGACTGGGCGCCTGTCGTCCCAACCACTGTCCCTGCCCAATGAGAAGCCTATTGGCAAGGTCCAGGAGAGGGCCGACGAGGGCCTGAGGACAGATGTGATGGTGGGGAGGGGTCAGAACCCAGGACCAACAATCCAACAGGACTTGAGGAAGATACGGGAAAGTATGCAGGCAAGGATGCGTCTCAGGTTTCTAACTGGGCCACAGAGCAGATGCTCAAGCCATTAGGCGAAAAAGATAGTTCAAGAGAAAGCAGCTCTCAGGGGACTAAAACATGCAGATGAATTCCAAGTTCAGTTATCAACCTGGTGATTTTTGAGATACCTGCGGGAAACACACAGGGAGACATCTGCCATACACAGGACCACAGTCATCACTGCCTGGCTTTGTCACATGACTTAAGAGAGACAGTGCTGAGAACCGGGATAACAGTTTCCTAGAGATGCAGAGACCTGAGGAAAGCTAAGCCCTCACACTGTTCAGACTGAGTGTTTAACTTTGAAAAGTGCCGCCTGTCAGGTGTGTGCATGAGTACGCACGTGCATGAAGGCACCCTGGAGAATATTTGCGCCTTTTCAACCCAAACTGAAAGGGAATAGCATCTTCCATCTTTTTGGTTTTTTTCACATGACCTCACTGTGACTGATGGGCCAGCTCCAAAGGTTGATGATTGACTTAATAAACCACAAGAATAACTGTGCATTTATGTAAAGCCTTTCTCCAAGGATAGTGCTCCGGCACTCTGCAGATAATGGACTTATTTATCCTTGGAGCACCTCTGTGAGGCGCTTACAGGACAAGGGTGACCAGACTCATGGAATAAATAATGTCAAGAACAGCGTGAAGCTAAGCTGGCCGATAAGTCTGAGGCCCGGGAGGAGGTGGGATGGGCCCAAGGTCACCCAGCAAGTTGAAAACTGCTCAAACCATTGTGCCTTGAGGGTGTGACTCATATTCTCCCCGTGTCCCCTGGGCTTGCTCAGTCCTGTCACCTGTGAGGTGCCTTTGTGGTTGTAAGGAGTGAAGAGGTAAATTTGGCCTGACCGACTGGTTCAGACCAGCCAGCACCTCCTTTTCCAGCCAAGCATGTTCTTGCCCGCCAAGAGGCACAAAATGACTGCTTGAAACCCTAGACATGGAATTTATCTAAATAATTGGGAAACTGGCCTGGCTGATTCTACTTTAAAAAAAAAAAATCCCAACCCAGGGAATTACACATCAATAGTCGGGAAGTCATCCTTAGACTCATACACAGAGACTAACTCCCACCTCGTGAAAACCACAACAGCATTGGCCATAAAAAGCCCTCTCTTGGCAAGAATGGGTTTGCTCCAGAGGTTCCTAGTGAAAGCAGACAGGGAGTAAGGGCCGTATACTGTATTTGTTTAAATTTCATGCTGGTGAACGTCTGTGACGCAGGAGACAGGTTTATGGAGAGAGAAATAAAATGTTGACAAATGGCCCTGTAATCAGCTGGAACACGCAATAAATCATTAGAATGCCAATAACACTTCCAGGACAAGCTTAGAAAGGTCATTAGCGTGTCACAATATATCTTCCAGCAGCAAACAAAGCAAACAGAACATGTTGGGGAGAGGATTATGAGGGAAACATCTGTCAGTCCTAATTAAGAATTAACTACAGATCGTATCTTGGGAGATGTATATTTTCCCTCTTCTTCCTCTCTGCACACTCGCAAAAAGAAAAATAAATCAATAAAAAGTTTAACCCGTTCTAGATCTGAGATGGGGTCAAAGAGGCAGGCTGGAAGTGTAGAAAAGAGCAAACTGAGAACTTAGTGGGGTGGGAAGAAGGGGAGGAGAGAAGCCCTCCTGCCACCAAAGTAGGTGTGGGAGAGAGCTTGAGGGCTCAGAGTCGGCCTCCCTGCACCCGACCTGGTCCTTCTCTTTCTCCCCACCCAGCCCAGTTCAAGACACTCCGTTTCACACCGTCAGGAATGTTGAGATTACTTAATACTTTGGCAGGTAGGTCTCATGAGCTACAAAGGGACATCAGGAAGGTTGGAAGTTAAAAAAACAAAAAAGAAGTCAAGTCCCTTTCTACCTGAATGTACCAGTTATGATTGAGTTTGGCTTCAAGTTCGAAAAAAGAATCCACGGTGACTTGAACTAAGAAGTGTTTATTTTTCTCATGTAACAGAAGTCCAGAGATGGGAGGTGCCGGATCAGTCTTCTGAATGTCTGTCTTATCATCTCTAGGGCGGTGGTTTTTAATCTCTGTGACTCATGGTCACAAGATGGCTACTGTGGCTCCAGACATCATGACCAGGCTTAAAGGAAGAACAGAGTGGAAAGGATGACTCTGACCTTTATTATCTCTGTTATCAAGAAAGCCAAAGTTTTCCTAGAATCTGCCCCCACTCCCCAGCAAATTTAGGTATTTCTCTCACTGATCAAAATCGCCTTAAAGAACCACCATAGAGCCTGGGAGATGAAATAGACATGTTGTCACTCCAAATGAAAACGTAGTTCCATTTACAAGGAAGGAGAGAGGAACAAGTTTAGCGTCTGCTGCTAACAGGATTTGCCAGGTGATGAAGGGAGATTTGGGGCTGATTTAGGTCCCACTCCAGTACTCTTGCCTGGAAAATCGCATGGACGGAGAAGCCTGGTAGGCTGCAGTCCATGGGGCCGCTAAGAGTCGGACACAACTGAGCGACTTCACTTTCACTTTTCACTTTCATGTACTGGAGAAGGAAATGGCAACCCACTCCAGTGTTCTTGCCTGGAGAATCCCAGGGATGGGGCAGCCTGGTGGGCTGCCGTCTATGGGGTCACACAGAGTCGGACACGACTGAAATGACTTAGCAGCAGCAGCAGGCACCTACAGAGAAGGACCCAGTGGAGGCAGACAGGGGTGGAGGGGTGGGTATGTTCACCTCCTGCTGTTCACAGAAGGGCTCTCAGCCCTGTCCCAGCAGGAGACTGTGCTGGTCTTAAACTTCCTGGCTCCTCCCTAAATCCAGTTGCTACTCATCTGTGCCGCTGAGGGCCAAGCCTTTGTGCAGGCTTACTGCAACTCAGAACATTCAGGGCAGTCAGTTCAACCACCAAAGGCTCACGGAGAAAACACACTCTCCCTCACCACAGATCTTGCTCCAAATGGCCCTTTCATCAGCAGGAGCAGCCCAGGGGCCCCAAGACAACTTTTACTGTTTACCTGGGTTTTGCTTCCCCCCACCCAGCTTCTCTCCTCCCCTCTGTTTGGCTGTCTGTGCATTATATACCTGGTGCACACACCATACCTCGTGTGCATGTGTGCATCTCTGTGTACATGTATGCAGATGTGTGCCTGTATCTGTGTGCAAACATGCGTGCTGTGTATACCTGTGTGAACGTGTCCCTGTATGCATGTATATATTTGTGTGCACACCTGTGTGCATGTATCTGCATGTGTGTATCTATGTATGCATGTGTGTATCTGTATGTATATGTCTATGTGTATACTTGTATACACATGTGTGCATGTATGTGCTTTGTGCCTGCGTGTGCATAACTTCTGTGCATGCACATATCTGTGTGTACATGTGTACCCTGAGCATGTATTTGCATGTGTGCATATGTGTATACACAGAAGTTATGCA
>NW_011494677.1:1800164-1810436 GCF_000754665.1 Bison bison bison | reverse complement strand
GTGTCATGTGGATGTGTGTGTTTCTGTGTGTGCATGTATGAGTACACTGTGTGCATATGTGTGATGTGTGTGTGCACCAACATACCTGTGAGTCTTCCTCTCTCCTGGTCCCTCCCCTACCCCCCATCCTATCACACAGGTGACGTCCCCAGGCATCTCCTGGGAGGTCTGGCCACACTGGCTGCCTTCTTATCAGGATTATTTTTACCATCATTCACAGCACCACTGGACTGTTGCTCTCTCCCACTCTTCCTGCCTTTCCTTCTCCGGTCTCTTTTTCTGCTTAAGTTTGCATTTCTCCCTTTATTTTATTTTTTTCTGCTGACTGAGACAAGAGCTCATCCTAGTTCACCATTTCAGGATTTGTTGCAAGCTTCAAGGTAGAGGTTTATGGCTGTGGGTGTCCCAGTTATAGTACAGTTCTTATGGGTCCTAATAAACTCAGCTGCTCTGGGGCCCTCTTAAATTCTGGTACAAGAGCGAGAGAAAAGGCATCATTCAGTCCTGTTACACATAGGAATCCTCTCCCTTGAAGGCTGAGAATAATGTCTTTTTTCTTGGGGGAGCAAGAGCCCATAACTCTTGAAAGCTGCCCAGGAACATGAGGGTAAAGAAAAAGTCCTTTTCTCCTTCCCTGTTGCCTGGATGGATGGCAGATGGAGACATGGTTGGAGCTAGAGAAATGGGCACAGAGCAAAGATTGAAATGCAGCTGGATTTTTTTTTTTTTTTTTTGCCTGGAACTGCCATGATCATATTCTTAAATATAACCTTTCACAAAATGCTTTCATTTACTTCTTTTCACAAAGTCCTCATAACAAGCCTGATTGCTATTCCTATTTTGCACACGAGAAGCCCAGGCTTCTGGATGGGAAGTTACTTGTTGGAAGTCATGTAGCTGATACATGGCCACGGGGTCTCAAACCCAAGTTGCCATCATGCCTGTCCTCCAAAGCTAATTCCTTTTCACCAAACTGCCCCTACTGGAGGTCAAGGGCTCCTGGTTGACCTGGAAGAGTCTCTGCCCATAGTCAGAGGGCATCTCCAGAAAATGCTGCTGTGAAGCAGCCTTGCAGACAGAAATGGCTACTGACCTGGGAGGTAACAGCCTCTAGCCAGAGCTGTATACTTTGGGGGAAGCCACCTAACCTCTCTGGTCCTCAGCTTCTGACTTTTATAAAATGAAGGTCATACTCATGATGCAAAACTCTAGGATGCCTCAGGGCCTGCTGTGCAAGAGGGGGTTCCTGCCCCCTCTTTTCCAGGTTGTATGTTAAAGCCCCATGTCAAAGGTGATGATGTGTTTAACAGTCTACTGATTAAGTTTTTAATGTTTAAAAACACTTAAATGAGACATTCTCTAAGGCCCCTTTGTTCACATGACATTAGCATCATTGACAGCATAGCAAAACATCTGTCACTGTACTTACAGAGGGTGTGGCCAAGGGCCTGGGATAGAGTTTGTGCTGAAAAATGACAGCCAAAAGCTGTTGCCCAAGTGCGATTCCTCATGACGAACACCCGTGAATGTGTTGCTTTCTGTGCCCGATGAGAGATTTCCTAGCCCAAGGTTGGGATGGAGGACCATGGCTGGTGGAGCCAGTAGCCCAGGGGGTGCCTTTTAACCCACGACCCATACCATTGGTACCTTAAGATTCATGTTCAGATACAGTTTCAAACCTTGTGTTTCCCCTATCTCAACATGGAGGAAGAACATTGGAGTCATTTAGCCTGCAGAATGATTTTTTATTTATAAAGTTGTGCAATTTAGAGGGGTATTTGGGGTCACCTTAAGCTCTCCCATACAACGCAGATCTTGCATTAAATGAAAACTATTAGTATTCGGAGATGCTTTAGCATGAGGGTGGCTGTGTGACCATGACCTCTGTGTTGATATAAACGTGTTTTCATTACCACCGGGCCTGGGGTGGGAAGGGAGAACTGGAAGACACGAGAGCTACTGCTTGTTAACACCGTCCTTGCAAATGTTCCTTTATTAGCAGCACTTCAGGTCTAAGGGGGTCGCATATTGCATGCCAGCTCTGAATGACTCCCCTCGCTGCATGTGTCCCGGGAGCAGCGTAGAGGCTTCATAGTTCTCCACTTTGCTTTGTCCTCAGATCATCCTGGGTCACCTCCTGGCCACCACTCACGTACCCCCTCCCAGGAATTAGCCCAGAGGTCGGAAAACTACAGCCTCAGCTCAAATCTGGCCTATTTCCCCTGGCTCGGCAGATAAAGAATCCACCTGCAGTGCAGGAGACACAGGAGATGTGGGTTCAATCCCTGGGTCGGGAAGATCCCCTGGAGGAGGAAATGGCAATCCACTCCAGTATTCTTGCCTGAAAAATCCCACGGACAGCAGAGCCTGGTGAGCTACAGCGCATGGGGTCACAAAGAGTCGGACACAACAGAGCAACTAAGCACGCCTATTTTTCTGTGGTCCTGGAGCTGAGAATAGTTTTTTCATTTTCAAAGGATTGGGGGAAAAATCAAAAGAAGAATCACATTTTATGATATATTAAAATTCTATGGAATTCAAGTTTCATGTCCATTAATAAAGCTTCATTGGGACATGGCCATGCTCATTCATTTATGGATTGTCTATAGTGCTTTTGCATTGCAAAGGCGGTTGAGTAGTTACAGCAGAGACCATCTGACCCCCAAAGCCTGAAAGTTTTACTATCTGGGTCTTTGCAGGAAACAGTTGGCCCACCACTACCACCACCAAGCCCAGCGTTAACCCCCAACTCCTTTGGCAATAACCATCATTTGACAGATGACTTCTCCCTGACATTTCTGGAATATACCCCCTTCTCTCATCACTAGTTAAAGACCTCAGTGTCTCCTGCAACCACCTCCAGAAGGGTCTCCTGATTTCTAGACTTGCTGCCTGGAATGGTGCCCTTACAAGCCGTAGAACAGACTGGATAAGAGCGCAAACTCTAGAGCCAGACTGTGCATGCGTGCTAAGTCTCTTTAGTTGTGTCTGATTCTTTGTGACCGCATGGACTGTAGCCTGCCAGGCTCCTCTGTCCATGAGAATTCTCCAGGCAAGAAAACTGGAGTGGGTTGCCATTTCCTCCTCCAGGGGAACTTCCTGACACAGGGATCAAAACTGCATCTCTTCTCTCTCCTGCATTGACAGGCAGGTTCTTTACCACTAGCGCCATCTGGGAAGCCCACTTTGCCCTCTTCTTATCTGCATGGGCCTGGGCAAGTCATTTAAGCTCTAAGCCTCAGTTTCCTCATCTGTCAAATGGGGATGATATGAACACCAACATGTATATAATTATCGTGAGGATTATTTGCAAAGCGCTTAAAACAGTGCCCAGAACAATACAAGCATTCGCCATTATCATTCACAAAAAGTTCAAATTGGACCTTGTCATTCCTTTTCCTGAGAAGCATCAATGGCTCTTCATCATTTATCAGAGTCCAAACTTCTACATATGGTGCATATTCCCTCTGTGATCTTATCCTCATCCACCACCATCCACGAGTATCCAGCCATACTTCTCCCTACTCCCCGTCTCCCAGGTTCTGCTGTAACAACTCCAGTCACCCAAGTCCCCCTGACCCTTTGCCTCTTGTCTCCAGAGCTCCCTCTGGAGGCCCTGTCCAGCTTTCACTGTCTCCAAGAAGTCTTCTCTGACTGCACCTCCTCTCTGCTCACATCGCAGCACCCTTGCAGAGGTCCAATACCACTTACCATATCGAATCAAGTCGACCAGTGGATCTCCACCACCATGAGATGGCGAGCGACTTGAGAAAGCAGGGATGACCTGGGGACCATCTGGAGATAAGGCAGAGCCCATCACTGGGAGACATACGAGGAAAGCCTTCTTGAAGGGCATTTCCTTTAGGGGAGGCTTAGAGGCTGGGCTGGACAATGACTGATCATGTTCAGTGCCTGACACGTTTAGATCTCTCCTAATTGTTCGTTGAATTGATAAGAGATCAACTAGTGAGTTTAATTTTAATTAAATTAAAATTCAATTAAATTTTAATAAATTAATAAAAACAAATTAAAGTTAATTCACTCCTCTAGAAAACTTCAGCTTAGTGTGGGTTCAAGCTTCAACCTTATCTCCCATGCTCCCACACCTTTGAATTAATGATTTCAGGTTGAAATTCTCGGCACCTGAGAAAGCAGGGAGACAGCCTTGAAGGGGACTCCTCATTCATATCAGAATCAGTGGCCTGATTCACCTCCTAAAGGTATTACTTAGATCAGGCCAATGACCTGCTTCTGGGCTCACCTCCTGCAAATGACTTTCAATCTCGTCACTAGTATTTTCCATCCCAGGACACCACTGGACAGAAGGAACTGGCTCCTTTCTCCTGCCTTGGCTGAGCGAGTTCCAACAGTACCCAGCGAATGGAATGCTTTGTGATGTTAGTTGCTGGCATTATGAGAGCGAGGGCTGAATCTGATCGTGGATGGGAAAACACTCTGCGTTCAAGCGGGAGGTCATACTTTTCTCTTTTTCAGGAGGGGTGTTCCCTTGCACCCCTTCCTTGTCACCCCCACCCACTCACCCTTCAGGATCACACAATTGCCACCCCTTCCAGAACTGGCCACCCTCTCATCCCCCACTCAGAGCAGACTCCCATCTCACCTTATTTTTGCTTCTTAGAGGGCGTCTCGTTTCTGTCCTGCATTGCTATCAGCATGTGGTCCTGTGCCCCCTGACAGCAGGGTCTCTGTCTCTGCATACCCACAGCCGCATCGCAAACCTGACCCCTGAGAGGCTCACACCTGCAGGACAAGTGAGTGACTGGTCTCATTCCAAATAGAACCCTGACCAAAAAGGGAGATTACTCTTCCCAGTTACTGAGTTATAGCTCCCCCAGGCTGTCAGGGCACTGGTTCTGCCTTCCCATCCTCCCCTTCATCCACTTCGGAAAATCCATTTTATAGATGGAGAAACTGAGGCTCAGAAAGGTCAGCCTGCTCAAGGTCACACAGCTAGTGAGCAGTGCAAGAGGAAGTACCTTCCCTTCCCCCTTCTCCCACATGAAATTCATGATCCTTCAAGGTACCAGGCTCACAGGAACTTTGTCCCCTCCAGAGTCACTGCCGTCAGGAGATACCAATGCAGCTCGGACGAGACAGATGCTTGGCTAAAATACTTGAAGACCTCCACATCCTTCCAGTTCTTCTTCATTCTCTCCCCTCCCCATCCCTACATCCCCCCCACCCCCTGCCAAAACCACTTTTTTAAAAGCTGTTTAGGGTGATCTGTGTGTACACACAATGGCTGTCATTACTGTTAAGGGTGTTTGTGATGGGGTCCCTGTCTCCACTCGACAATCACCGTCTGCCAGGCTTTCTCCATCTACCTGTGTGTTTACATAGCGCATACCAGGAGAGCATCAGCAGCCTCTGACAAACAAGCTGTGGAGTGCAGGAAGGAAAGAAAAAAGTTATTTGTGACTGACGCTGTTAATTACCACTTCGTTACACCCAGGCACTCCTTAAAGCTGCGCCCAGGCTCTGCACACGTGTGCGTCCCCCACGACGTGAGATAAACTGCAATCATTATGTAATGTGACGGGAGAAGCAGCCGTTCTCAGCCACGTGGCAGTAATACCATTCCATCGGAGAACAGCTGTAACCCAAATGAGTAAGCTCATTTATTACCTGACAAGGGTTTTTAGCTGACCTTAAGCTTCAGGGAGCCAGGAACGCAATGCGACTGCCAAACAAAAACAATGCTGGATCAAATTTTGGTTTCCTTAGTAGAAGCGGAAGGACCAGATCACAGAAAGTAAAGAATCTCCTGGATATGGCAATGGGCAGACCACACAGCCCAGCACTGCATTGAGCCCCAGGAGGCAGGTTGAAATCCTGGAGGATTGCTAGACCACGGTGGCAGAAGGATGACAAGGCTTGGTACACAGTCATATGAGACATTCGGAAGGAATGAAGTCTGTTGACCCTGGAGAACAGACTTCTAAGGAAAACTAGGATCACTATTGGAAGACCTGTTCTCTGAGGCTCGGGTTACTGTGGCGCAATCGGAGACAGTAACTGGGAGCCTAGGATGACATGTCGGGGAGCAGGGTTGGATGTCAGCTCACCTACAGAATGCCCGGTTCCAGCTTAGGTGCATCTGAGAACTTAGGGGGCTTAGTTCAAGCCCAAAGTGCCCAGACCTCCCGAGGGTTGTATAAGCACACGAAGGCGCACCTCTGTGGTCATCTCTGCTTCCAGGCTCCCGCTTCTGTTAATGCTGCCTTTTCCTTGGTCATAAAATTTCAGGGAAGGAACAAAACTCTTTCTCAATCCACACACACACACAAAACCCACTCTACAAAGCACGTAAGATCCTACCTTCCCTATAGATGGGAGAGGGAGAGAATGAAGGAGGGAGTTACACTGCAGATCCAACAACTTCACATAAAACTGTGAACATCCTTATAAATGGCCTTGGTTCTCCCACCATCCTGGAGCTTCACTGAATCTTCACTCCACCCAGCCCAACCCTTTCTCCTCCTCCTGGCATCTCTCTTTTAGTCCTTCTCTTTCTTCTCCTCTTCTCTTTCCTCCTCCCCTTTAGGAACAAAAGCAGTCCACTCCTCCCCTCTGTCTCATGCACCTTCCCTCTCGATGTCTCAGCCTCCGATGACAGTCATGCTTTGCAGCGTCACCCACATCCCAAGCTGGCTTGCCAAGATTCTTCCTAAACTTAGACATCCCCTTCCACAGGGGAAGTTCTGGCGCCAGATATTAAAAAATCAAGGACTTCACCAATCCATCGAGATCCTGGGGAAGGAAGTTTCCAAAGACAATTAAATTTGAGAAACCAAGCATCCTGGGCACACCCCTTGGAAATTAACAAAGTGGATTGTGAAAGTGTCTACAGAGTCCTCGAGTAAATAAACCTGCTTAACTCTGTGACACCCATTATTTCCAGAACTTTCTCGGGCAGGGTTTAGTAAGAAGGCCTCTAATATCCTGTGGAATATGCCTTTGGAGGAGCATATGGAAGGCCTGCGGCCAGCCTGGGGGACATGCAGATGGGAACCAGGAACACAGTGCTAGAGAGAGTCACCTCACTGGGGCAAGAACTTGGGTCTGGTTCCCAGCTCAGTGGGTGACCTTGGGCCCATGCCACCTCCTCTGGGCCTCAGACTTCTGGGCTAGTTTAGCTTCATGCTGTTTTTGACATTATTTATTCCACGAGTCTGGTCACCCCTGTCCTGGAAGTGCCTCACAGAGGTGCTCCAGGGATAAATAAGTCCATTATTTGCAGAGTATGGAGCACTTCTGGGAAAAAGGCTTTACATAAATGTACAGTTATTCTTGTGCTTTATTAAGTCAGTGGTCAACCTTTGGAGGCTGGTCTAGTTCTTTACACAGGTTCCATGGAGTCCTAGGAAAGAAACAAGGGGTGTGTCCCTTCACCAGATAGAGTTTTCAGTCAAGTTTGAGATGGCATGTCTACACACCTCTATGCTTTTACACACACACACACACACACACACACACACACACACACACCAGGTGAGATACTGTTACGATTCCAAGGGCTTGCCTGGTGGTCCAGGGGTTAAGAGTCCACCTGCCAATGCAGGGGGCACAGGTTAGACCCCTGATTTGAGAAGATCCCACATGGCCCAGGGCAACTAAGCCCATGCACCACAACTGCTGAGCTCACAGCCTAGAGCCCGGGCTCCGCAATAAGAGAAACCACGGCAATAAGCGCATGTACCCCAACTAGAGAGTACTCCCCACTCAGTGCAGCTAGAGAAAGCCTGCACACAGCAACAAAGACCCAGAGCAGCCAAGAATAAATAAATAAGTAAATTAATAAATGTTGTTTATAAAGAAAAGAAAACACAGCTACTGTTTCTTTTCATTTGGCCAAGTCTCTTACCTTCATCAATGAGCAGACAAGACCCGAGTTAAGCTTCCCATCAGAAGCAGAGCTTGCTACAGGCATTGAACGCCATATGTCCAGGGGACAAGACAGGAGTCCTTCAAGGCACCAAGGGTAGGAAGGGGGGATCCTGAACCAGAGGAAATGGGAGCACCAAAAGGCCATTTCCTCTGTGTGCAAGAGAAACCAACAGCTGGATCTGAGGACTGCTGGCCCTGAGTCTCCTGTTTCATTCCCTCCAAGGATGAGGCTAGTCTCACAGTCTGGGATGCACTTCCCCTCCAGGTGGTCATGAAGCGGTCCAGTGCCCAAGGCGGGGAAACAAAGGGCCAGAGAGCCAGTGGATGATGGTTACCTCCTCCAGAGCCATGGCATCATTTCAGTGTGCTCCGTCCTTGTCTACCACTAATCCCACACATGTGACCCCCATCCTCCTCCACCAGGAAAAAGGTCAGTTTCCCCAAAAACTCCCAGACCTCCAAGAACTCAGCATGAAAGTGCGTATGCCAGCAGAGGAGGCTGCTGTCTACATTTGCAGCCACCCCCAACGTCCATAATGAAGAAGCCTCGGCGTCCTTGGGTGACAGCAGTGTGAAGGGGGGCCATCCGCTGGACTGGCGTACGGGCTTCTTTATTTTAAAATTGATTGTGATTGGAGTATATTGGTTCACAATGTTGTGTTAGTTCCCGCTGTACAGCAAAGACAATGAGCTATATGTGCGTGTATATGTACACATGTGCCCTCTTCTTTGGATTTCCTTCCCATTTAGGTCACCACAGAGCACTGAGTACAGTTCTCTGTGCTACACAGAAGGTTCTCAAAGAGCTATCTAGTCTATACATAGTCGTGAAAGTAGATCAATCCCCATCTCCCAACCCATCCCACCCCTCGCTCCCCCCTTGGGGTCACTACATTTGTTCTCTACATCTGTGTCTCTATTTCTGTTTTGCAAATAAGAACATCTATGCCATTTGGGGGAGCCTTCCCTTGTGGCTCAGCAGTAAAGAATCCGCCTGTAATGCAGAAGCTATGGGTTCAGTCCCTGGGTCGGGAAGATCCCCTGGAGGAAGGCGTGACAACCCACTCCAGTACTCTTGCCTGGAGAATCTCACAGACAGAGGAGGTTGGCAGGCTACAGTCCATAGCGTCGCATAAGAGTTGGCCATGACTGAAGCAACTGGACATACATCCACGCACATACCATTTTTCTGGATTCCACATATATCAATTAATACACAATATCTGTTATTCTCTTCCTGGGTTGGTAAACAAGGGATCAGGACAAAGAATGCCCGCCATGTAGCAGTCAGGTGCTGCAGCCACCTCGGACACTGCGCTCTGAGGGGACTCAGGATGAGAAAGTACAGGACGCTGACCCCAGATAGGGGACATGCATACCAAAGGATTGATTTCAGTGAGCCCACACCCTTGCATCTTCCTATACATAGAACAGCACTAAAGTCCTTAACTTGAGATATCTGATTCTTTTATTAATAGTCCCACCACCTGGGTTTGTTGCAAAAATTCCTATATATCCTGGCTCCCCGCCACCACTTCCTCTTCGGAACAGCTTCTCAGAATTATGTGAGGTCCAGGTCCAGCCCCGCGCACTCCGCCGCGTGGATGGGTGACCATAGGAGGCAGCCGGCCAGATCATCGTGGCCTCTGATTAGCCAGTTGTGGCTGGAGTTTGCTGGTCTGCCTTCAAACCTTCCTCCTCTCAGAAGATCTGCGGTTTCCCCATGTGATGGGCGCCTCAGCCCGCATTCTCTACCCCATTCCCCCAGAGGGTTGCTACTACGCTTCTGGAAAATCATGTCAACTGAGAAAAATGCACTAAAAGTTGAGAATTAGGCTTTATGTGGTGGGCAAATCTGAGGACTTAAGCACAGGACACAGCATCTCAGACAGCTCTGAGGGACTACTCCCGAGAGGTAAGGGAGGAGTCAGGGTATATAGGAGTTTTTGCAACACAAACCAGGTAGTCAGAACATCAAAAGATGACAGATAATTAAGGGAAACCAGAGAAGGCAATGGCACCCCACTCCAGTACTCTTGCCTGGAAAATCCCATGGACGGAGGAACCTGGTAGGCTGCAGTCCATGGGGTCACGAAGAGTCGGACACGACTGAGCGACTTCACTTTTTTTCACTTTCACGCATTGGAGAAGGAAATGGCAATCCACTCCAGTGTTCTTGCCTGGAAAATCCCAGGGACGGGGGAGCCTGGTGGGCTGCCGTCTATGGGGTCACACAGAGTCGGACACAATTGAAGTGACTTAGCAGTAGCAGCAGACAACTTAAGTGAATGAATTTAGCGCTTTCTCTGTGGGAAGAGGCAGGAGCCTGTGCTCCACTGAACTCACTCCTTTGATATGCACTTC
>NW_011494677.1:1792680-1800064 GCF_000754665.1 Bison bison bison | reverse complement strand
AATCCCCTCAGGGTGCACAGCCAGGGACAGCTGCGGTTGCTGAGGGCTTGGCAGCCCCTTGGTCTCTTTGGGGCTCACCTTGGGGCCTCCCATAGCGGCTTGATGGCTGCAACACCCTTTGTTTTCTGATGTGGCAAGCTGCGGTTTTCATCCGCAATCAGAACAGGCTGACTTGCTCAGGACTAGATGACCTTTGAGGCTTCCAACGTGGTACTAGTGGTATAGAACTTGCCTGCCAATGCAAGGAGACAGAAAAGACACTGGTTCAATCCCTGGGTTGGAAAGATTGCCTGGAGGAAGGCATGGCAACCCACTCCAATATTCTTGCCTGGAGAATCTCATGGACAGAGGAGCCTGTGGGCTACAGTCCACGGGGTCGCAAAGAGTCAGACAGGACTGAAGCAGCTTAGCATGTAGATGACCTTTGAAGTCTCTTCTGGATATGGTGGGAAAATGTGGGATTTGGGGTTGGACAAATCTAGATTCAAATGTCATTTCTGTTTATAAGCTGTATGAATTTGCACAAGAAACTTAACCTCTCTGAGTCATCGTTTCTTCATATGCAAAGTATGTAAAGTGATATAAAGCTTCAGTAAGAATGTCACTGGAAATTTTCAGGTCCTTTCACTGAAACCAGTACATCAGTAGTCATTATTGGTCTCTGCCACCATGAAATTTAATATTCTTCATTTTGTTGATTAAATTCTATTTTGAATGCAGTAGAGGAGGTAAGTATTTAAAGAATACCTTCTTGGAATCCCTAGCTGATGGAAAGGGTATTTCCCTAAAAAAAAGAACTGTCTCCAATTTCCTGTCCCAGGTTCTCCCATCCACTGGGAAACCCTCCTTTTCTCTCAAATTAGTTTTCAGACAATTCAGATTGTTCCTAACTGGGTTCTTGGGTTTACCCAAAGCAAGGCACCTGTGTACCTAACTCAACCATCTATTGATACCTAATGGTTCCCAACACAACCCCTCCACTCCAGAGGCCAAGGCACGGAAGGAAGAACTCCACCTGGCCTGCTAGCAGAGATGCCTCCAAGGCAGGGAGGGCTGGGGTCAGGCATGCTGCTGCTGCTGCGTCACTTCAGTCGTGTCCGACTCTGTGCAACCCCACAGACGGCAGCCCACCAGGCTCCCCCATCCCTGGGATTCTCCAGGCAAGAACACTGGAGTGGGTTGCCATTTCCTTCTCCAATGCATGAAAGTGAAAAGTGAAAGTGAAGTCACTCAGTCGTGTCTGACTCTTAGCAACCCCATGGACTGCAGCCTACCAGGCTGCTCCGTCCATGGATTTTCCAGGCAAGAGTACTGGAGCGGGGTGCCATTGCCTTCTCCAGGGGTCAGGAATAGAGGCCCAGGAAAACAGTGTGCTCCAGAGGCAGTGGGAGGGATCCCCCTGAAGCGGAGGGAGCAAGGAGAAAGAAAAAACAAAAGCGCTTTTAATTAAACACAGTGCGTCTAAATCAGAGAGGTATGCTCAGAGAGCGAGGAAGGGTGAAATGGAATTTTTAGAGGAAAACAAGATTGCCCACCTTCTTAGTCTCATTAATATTGAAATGAAGCCCTTGAGGGGAAGGCGCCGGCTTTGACCCGGGGAGGAGAGGGGGGTGGGGCGAAGCTTCCTGAGCCTCAAGAAAGCTTTGTGCCTGCAGACCTGAGCTGCCAAGACAGACAACTCTTCCCCGCAGGCCTCCCCCTCAGCCTCTGCATCAGAAGAGGGAGTTTCACTCTGTCCTTTGATGGCTGAGCAGCAGGCCAGGTAGGGGGCACATCTGAGATAAGCTAGGATCCTTGCCAGTCCCCCAAGGGGCTTTGCCCAGCTCACCATGCCCCCCTTCCTCACCATGCCACCTCCTCTCTGCTTTGCAGAGCATCCAGGTGAACCCCCAGCACCTGGGAGCCCCTGGGATGTGTTGGGTCCACTGGGCTCCTGTCTCTGCAGCTCTCCCTCCCCACTCAGGGGACTGATGCTCCCTGGGGGCCCCACCCACTTGAGGCTGTGTTCCACCTGAGACCCAGGAGATTAGAGAAGTGCAAGGACTCAAGCTCTGAGTCTCACTTGTTGTTAAGTTGACCTCAGCTCTGGTCATTGGATGGCTCCTTTATCTTGGGCAGCTGGACCCACCCTGGAGCCCAGTTCCTACATCTGGGCTTCTGTATCAAGGTCTTAGAAAGCATCGTGGGTCACTTTCTTTCACTAGTCACTTCCTCCTGGTGTCGCCCAAACATCAGTCCACTGGCTGGCTCTTTGCCAGGAGAAAGGGCCTTCCATTCCCAGCTCTTTCATCCCAGTATGCACCGCCCCCCACCCCCACCTGTTTGGACACTCATTGCCACCTCTTGATTTGCCACTCAAGCCTCACACACAGTAGGGGATTCATAAACATGGGTGAATGAATGGATGACGGACTGAGTGAATGTAACCGGGGACTTGGGAAAGCTTTGGACAGGACCATCCTCATGTACTCCTGAGCCTACTAATTGTCTCTGGTTTTAGCGTGAAACTCCTTCTGCTAAATGGCCAATGTCATCCGCAGCCATCCAGTAAATGACCAGTCCCAGTGTGGATGCTCAGTGAAACACTGGTCTGTTGGCCAAAGTCAAGTTAGGCAGCATCGTAACTGATTCAATCGGCCCTGCATTTACAGCAGGGGTCCCTGAAGCAAGGGCTAAGGAGGCTTTATTGTGTTCCCGAAACCTGGTCTCTATTCACCTGTGCCAAACAGAAATGCAGAGACAGACTTTGGGGTGAAGTAGAAACGAGTAGCTTCCGGGAATTCCCTGGTGGTCCAGCGGCTAACACTTCATGCTTCCAGTGGAGAGGGAGTGAGTTTAACCCCTGGGCAGGGAACTAGGATCCTGCATACCATGGGGCACAGCTTTTTTTTTTTTTTTTTAAAGTAGCTTTTATTACTTTGCCAGGCAAAGGAGGTCACAGAAGCTAGTGCCCTCAAGACTATGTCCTCCCCATTAGAGGGGAGAGTAAGAAGTCTAAGGTTTTCAAGGACTAGTGCGTGATCAGCTCTTGGACAATTCTCAGATTGGTTGGCATCAAGGTGAAGTTTCAAGCATCATCAATCTTCTGGTTTCAATCAGTCTAGGATCTGTGTTCTGTGGTCAGCAGTTTTCATCTGGTGGGGGTCTGCCTTCTGTAAAAACAACATAGTGATGTGTGTCAGGCCTTCATCTATATCTTTCAGGGAACAGGGAGTTTGGTGTCTATGTGGCAGATTCATAATTTAAATTGCTATCAATTCCCCAGGCCAACAGCTGCAGTTTCTACATCTTCACATTCCCCAAACACGAACTCTTAAATCAGCCCTTGGTTTCAAAAAACAAGGACACGGGGGCTTGTACACGGTTTCAACTATGGAAACCGTACCTACCTCCCTATTATTTCCTATTTTAAAAACTTCCATTGAACAACCTCATTGAGCGGGCAGGCAATTTTCTTAAATGTTTCCCAAATAAATGCCCATAAATTTAAACACAGTATGAAAGTCCCTGGGGCAACGAAGAAAGTCTATAAAGAAAATCTCTAAGACAGGGGAGAAGGCTGACCCGGTGAAACCCATGAAAAAGAATCACAAAGGGAAAATACTCAAAACAAAGCTTTTGCATTGTTTGGTTTTACACACTTAGTAAATATCTGTAGAAGTATTTATCTGTATTTTATAGTCTCAAATCAATTTCAACATCACATTTTGGTAATTTTATAGTATGAAAATAGAAATGACCCAGAGTGAAAATAAAGGTTCAAAGCTATGAGTTTTGAATGAATACACAGGAAGAGAGGGAGGAAAATACAGATCTTTAAAAATGTGAAAGTGAAGTTGCTCAGTCATGTTCAACTCTTTGAGATCCCATGGACTGTAGCCTACCAAGCTCCTCTGTCCATGGGATTTTCCAGGCAAGGATACTGGAGTGGGTTGCCATTTCCTTCTCCAGGGGATCTTCCCAACCCAGGGATCGAACCTGGGTCTCCCGCATTGCAAGCAGACGCTTCACCATCTGAGCCACCAGGGAAGCCACCAATTTTTAAAAATATATTTTCATAAATTCTTAGTACAGATTTATT
This sequence comes from Bison bison bison, assembly GCF_000754665.1. NCBI lineage: Eukaryota > Metazoa > Chordata > Mammalia > Artiodactyla > Bovidae > Bison > Bison bison. Next base: position 1,795,983 of record NW_011494677.1, on the reverse strand, counting down.
CAAGAAGTCCTCTGCTTGAGAGTAGGTTGGGCATAGTATTAACAACTCACTTTCAACACAGAATGTGGCAGAATTTATGGCATATGACTCCCAGGTCTGTATTATAAAAAGTACTGTGACATCTTTGTCTCCATTTTGGGTCACTTGCTCTTAGGGAAGCCAGAACCTTGGGGTAAACTTCAAGTACACTTATGGAGGAGCCCATGTGGCTAACATCTGAGATCTCCTCCAGCAGCCAAAGAAGAAGTGAGGCCAGGTGAGCATCTGAGTCAACTCTTCCAGCCCCAGTTAAGCCTTCAGATGACTGTAGCTTCAGCCAATGTCTTGACTGCAACTTCAGGAGAGACCCTGAGCCCAAACCACCCAATATAACCAATTTCCAAATTTCTATTCTACAGAGATTGTGAGATGATAAGCATTAAGCTTGCAGGGGTGACACCTTACTCAGCAACAGATAACTAACATAGAAGATGAGATCCTGCAATGTTCTAACAAGATTAGAACCAAAGACCAGGCATTGTGGTGGCTTGTTTATACCAACCAGTAGCTTCTGCTGCTGCTGCTGAGTCACTTCAGTTGTGTCCGACTCTGCGTGACCCCATAGACAGCAGCCCACCAGGCTCCCCCGTCCCTGGGATTCTCCAGGCAAAAACACTGGAGTGGGTTGCCATTTCCTTCTCCAATGTATGAAAGGGAAAAGTGAAAGTGAAGTCACTCAATCGTGTCCAACCCTCAGCAACCCCATGGCCTGCAGCCTACCAGGCTCCTCCGTCCATGGGATTTTCCGGGCAAGAGCACTGGAGTGGGTCGCCATTGCCTTCTCCGAGCTTCTACTTCTGCTTTAATGAGAAAAAGAAGCTTGACTCTCCTTTGGTTGTTGATATGAGACATCCTATCCCAAGCATTAAACTTACAGGAGACTCTTCCAAAGACCAGTCAACTTCAGGAAACCATAAGCGAGGCTGAGATACCAACACAAATCTCTTTTCCAATTCCCCAGATGGGATCTTGAAGACTGTCTGGGCTTCCCAGGTGGCTCAGTGGTAAAGAATCCGCCTGCAATGCAGGGAACCTGGATTCCATCACTGAGTCAGGAAAATCCCCTGGAGGGGGAAATGGCAGCCCACTCCAGTATTCTTGCTTGGGAAGTCTCATGGACAGAGGAGCCTGGTGGGCTACAGTCCATGGGGTCACAAAAACAGTCAGACATGACTTACTATAAACAGCTACACAGGCTGCCAGCCAGTTAAAACAGACTGACGTTACCACCGAAAATTTCCTCATACAAATGTCCTCTGCTCTTGATCGTTGAGAATGAGACTTATCATTGTAAAGCCTTAAAACAGTACATTCTGACGTCATCTTCCCCAAATTCTCCCATAAGATGAAAACACCCATTCAGTTGAATGTAAATTAATCTGTACACCCACTCAGGAAGAGGACTACTTCTAAGAATCACTAAAGGATGTAAGTTCTTCTTCTGCCCTATAAATAATTAATATCCCTTTATTTTATTTGTAGGGGGAGTGGTTTAGAAGTAAGAGGGGACCTATGAACTGTGCACTGAATACTCTTAACATGAAGTCCAACTGTGTTCCCATCTCTTCCCTCTTTCTTTTTTTTCTTTTTTAACCTTTGATATGTGCAGTTAGAGACAAGCCTGAAAATGAAGTTTCCAGTACACAGCACATTTTCTAAGTCCAATAGCTGATTGGCTCAGTGAATGAATAATATGAAAACTGGTTCTAGAATTAAAGATTCTTTTTAAAAAGTCCCTATAGGTAATTATTTTGCTATTGTTATTAATATTTCCTGATGTGGGAATAACTCACAATGCTGTCTAGTTTTGTGGTATTTCTACGCTGGTGACTTTTTCACTGTTTAACTCCTCCAGTTCTGGGCATGTGAGAAGCCCACTTTTGAGGCTCTCTCTCTATCATGTGGCTTGGGCAGCTTGTATAAGTATGTGACTTATCCTGCTTCCACCCCACAGCAAGCAAAAGTGAAAATTACCCAGTGAGGCAAAAAGATTAGAAATCGCCGTAGGACCAAACTGGATCCACTTACCTGCTTTTTATAGAGTATCACCAAGATCAACGGCATTTGTTCTGCCGCCTGGCAGGTATTAAATTCCCCTCATTGTGCTTTGTCCAACGCACACGCCTAATAGTAACAGAGGACGGGCCCCTCTGGAGGCCTGGAGAATTCCAGGTCCACATCAAGTCTATATATCATGGTTGGAAGGGCTCGGCCAGCTGCCTGCGTGTTTCCTCCCTAAGTATTGCCAACAGCAAGGTTTTGGGAAGACCTTTGGATTCCATGAAATGAGGGAGATATATTTGTAGTAGATGATGGCAAGTGAAAAGGAATTGATACTGATTCATTACCTACTGTGTTGTAATTATTGTAGCTTCAATCCTCACAACAACCCCACTGGGTGGGTTACAGGAAGTCCCCTACCTATGAACGAGTTCCATTCCAAGAGCACATTCGTAAGTCCTCTTTGTTCATAAGTCCAACAAAGTTATTAGTCTAGTACCCAATTAACAAAATCAACCATATAGTACTGTACTCTGATAGGTTTAGAATAGTTTTTACACACAATACATTAAAACACACACACACAAAAAAAACTAAAGAAAGAAACCACTTTTAAACTGATAGTACATTCCCTTGATAACTACAGTAATGCAACAGCTGGTATCCAGGGGCTGGCGTTGAGTGAACAGGCAAGAAAGGTTACTCACTGGAGGAGGGAGAGGAGGTGGGAGATGTAGAACTGAAGGATCGTCAGCAAGAGGAGACGGAGGGCGAGATGCAATTTCACTCATGCCTAACCTTGATGGAATGCACATTCCCATCGTCGAAAGTTCACATCTTGAAGATTCATATGTAGGGGACTTACCGTATAACCTTGTCCATGTTGCAGATAAGGAAACAGCTTCAGAGAAATCATCTGCCTTAGACAACATAGCTAGTGAAGTGCTAGAACCAGGATTTGAAACAAGATCTGGAGTTAAAGCCCGAGTGTTTTTTCAACACTGTGCTGACTCCTTGGATGACAAGTAAGAAAGCCTAAGGACCCCTGGGTGGGGAGTGGAGAGTAAACAAGGGCTCCTGGGACATCAAGATGCCTTTGGTGTGGTCGAGCGGTGTTCTATTGCACGTATGTGCCACATCTTCTTTGTCCATTCCTCTGTTGGTGAACATTTGGGCTGTTTCCATGTCTTGGCTGCTGTGAATACGGGGGTGCCCCATGATCAAGAGGTTCTTGTAGGGGAGTGCAAGGAGAATATGACCTTG
>NW_011494677.1:1748706-1792580 GCF_000754665.1 Bison bison bison | reverse complement strand
GAAGACTGAACCAAACTTGGGTACAGATAGGGTTTTAGAGAGTAGAGAAGGAGGTATGCAACACGCCAGTCAAAAGAGAGGTCCTTCCATGTATATATCAGTACACTGGAGATTTTTTTAGTTAAACAGAATTGTTTTGTGGCACACACTTTATAGAACCTAGCATAGTTCTGGACACATAGTAGGTATTCAAAAACTCTTTAAAATTTGTAGTGTTCTCATCCTTGAACCTGTGTTCCAATATTATTTGTGTATGGTTTCGTATGTGTGTGTGTGTGTGTGTGTGTCTGTGTATGTGTGTTTGGTGTATAGATAGAGTGTCTATCTTTCTGGAAAAACTGAGACTCAAGGATACGAAGTGACCTCCCCAGATCTCTGAGTCAATGAACATTGCTGGATTGGCATGGCACTTGCCCAGCTGCAATGTAGTTCAAGGTCAGCTCTCCAGAGGATGTTGCAAAGGCGCTTTTTTATTCAGAAGGGAACACCCAAACTAAAGCAACTCCCTCAATGCCTTGCAAAGATTCTGATATTAAAGAGTTTTAGGGAAAGTGATTCTAAGAATTAACAAATGGCTCTCAGCTCCCAGATCCACAGAGTCTGGAACATGCAGTGATGCTGAACGACCTCACCAGTAACTATGGGCCCACACCTTTCAGGTCAGAACCCCAGCGCAATGGAAGCAACCAGAGTACCTCTGAGCCTCCCTCCCCTCTGCTGGTTGCATGGCTACAACTGGATACAACCTAAGGCAGGACGAGGAGTCATCCATCCCTGCAGGGAGCCCTGGGAGGCTAGCCATGTGGTTTCTGGGCCAGGTCTCTGCGTGTCCTGGTCTCACTTCCCAAACTCTCCATCCTGATGGGCTTCTGTCACTTGTTCTGGCCCCTTGACCAGGCTCCGGTATCAGGACTAGATCTCCCTTCCCAGAGGAGACATACGTTCCAGCTGCGAAATCCCCACAATCCGCACCCTAATAGCTCTTTCAAAATAAGTTACACTTTCGACTTGGTAGAATTTGCCCAATGGCTAGGAGAGAGGAAAAATGTAAAGCAGAAAAAAAGGAGAAGGGGAAAAAAAAAAAACAACAAAGCAACATTATCAGCCAGCTTTGATCTCAAGACTGTTTCGTTACTGTGATCTGGGTTCAAAGGAGGTGGGGGGCGGTGGAAAAGCAACACTTCAGGCAGGAAATGTCTATTATTCAGAAATGTAATATAATTATGTGTCTGGATGGCCCAGTTTATCAGACAGCGTTTTCTGGGAAGGATGTGGGGGGGGTGGGGGTGAGACACGTCATCCCTTTCCTTCCGAGGTCCTCCCCAGCCAGACGCCTCTCCTCCACCTCGTTTTTTTTTCCCTTCTCCCCCTCCCTCCAGGACACTTCCAATTTCCCAGGTTTCGCGACCACTTACATGTCTTTCCTGAGTGTTTTTATATAGCGTAGGAAATTGGGTAATGAAAGCCGAGTCATACATTTCTGCTTTATGTTTCCAAAGAGGCAAGTGTGACTGTCAGGTTTACAAAAGATTGTTTATGTTCACTGGCGTGAAATGGGGAGCGGGTGTGCGGAGCAGAGAGAGAGAAGGGCTGGCCAGGCGGGGATGACAGCAGTGCATTCGTCCTCCACGCTACAGCAGACAAAGCGCGCTCCCCGCCTGACAGGGACCATAAATCACAGGCAGGAGATGCTGTACCTACAGCTTATACCATTCCAGATGACAAACTCACAGTAATCCACCCAGCGCAGCACTTTCTGTCTCCTGGCTCCCGCACCCAGCGCCCCTCCCTCCTGGTCCACTCTCCCAGCCTCCCTCCTCCCTGTCCCCCTCTACTCACTTCTTTTCCCAGCTCCTTCCCGGAGGTTTCTCTCGTCCCTTCCTTCTCCTGGTTTCCTGTCTCCTCTCCCTCCACTCCAGACTCTTGTTTCTTCTGGCCTCCTGCCCACAAGGTCGCTTCGTATTTGGGGGAATTTCTTCTTTGTGTCTTTTCGCCAACTCTCCTCATCTCTCTCCCTGTCTCTGTCCCTTGTGAATCCCCTTGGCCACTCCCCACCTTCATTTCCTGTTATCTTTTTCCTATTTTTTTTTCTTTCTTGCTCCTTCTTCCCACCCTCTCTTCTCTCCTCCCTTGCCCCACTTCATCCCTTCCAGTTCATCCACTCGGCTAAGAAAAACCATCACCTCTACCCTGCAGATCCCCTTGTCAGAGAAACAAAAAAGAAAAAGGACAAATTCTCCAAGGCCAGGAACCTTAGCACGACAGCCACACCAGACTCCCTTAGAGAGGGCAGGAGCGGGGACACAGAGGTCCTGGGATGGGACAGGGTGAGCCAGGCAGAAGTCTGCCTTAGCGATGAGGAGGGCGATGAGACATCTGAGAGGAAGGGCAGACGTGCTGCCCATCCCCTCAGCAGGGTCAGAGTCAGGGATCTGTCTTTCTGAACACACTTAGGGTACAGCCCATGTTAATGAATTTATCCTTCATCCCCTAGCCAAGGAAATGCTTGTGTATTCAATCCTGGGGCAACTCCAGAAGGGTGCTTCCCTATTGGTACCGGGATGCCTGAGTATTTTGCATACGGGACTTTGGTGAATCAAGGGAGGGGGGTGTCTACCCCGTATTCACAGGAGCACTATTTACAATAGCCAAGACATGGGAACAACCTAAATGCCCATCAACAGACAAGAAGATGTGGTACATGTATGTGATGGAATATTGCTCAGCTATTAAAAAGGACGATGCCATTTGCAGCAACATGGATGGGCTTAGAGATGATCACACTAAATGAAGTCAGAGAGAGAAAGACGACTACCATATGACATCACTTACATTTGGAGTCTAAACTATGTCACAGACGAACCTATCCATGAAACAGAAACAGACTCACGGACATAGAAACAGACTTATGGTTGCCAAGGGGGACGGAGGGCGAGGAAGGATTTGGAGGTTGGGATTAGTAGAGGCAAACTGTTAAATCCTAGGATGGATAAACAACAAAGTCCTGCTGTATAACACAGGGAACTATATTCAACGTCCTGTCATCAACCTTAATGGAAAATAATATGAAAAGGAATGTATATATGCATATAACTGCGTCACTCTGCTGTACAGCAGAAATTAACACAACACTATCAATCAACCGTACTCCAATAAAACTGTTTTGAAAAGGGAGGGGATGTCCATGACAGCTTCCCTCTCTTTGTCATGCCAAGATTTTCAGCCGGAGCCTTGAGATGAAAGGCGCAATCTAAGAGCTCTCTTCCAGCTCCCATTCCATCTGTTTATAAGGCAGCCCTTTCTGAAAGTGGAGACACTCCCTTTGCCTGAGGAATGGGACCCTTGGGAGCCAAGAGGAAACCTGAAGATGAATCACTTTGTTCAAGGTGCCCTAGGTCAGGGTTAGCGCTTTTTCCATAAGGAGTCACACCCTGGCTCCCAGTCCTACCTTGGCTAACAGCTCATTTCTTATTTGACCTCATAAGAAGCATCAGGATCTTTTTTTCTTTTCCTACATCATAGGTCCTGAGTTAATTTTATTATCTGCTAATGCGCAATAATTGGTAAACTTTCATGGTCTTAATCAATACTGTGGCCCAAATTACCCTTATATATTTGCTTCCCACTAAATTTAAACAAGAAATCCCCCACAATCTTAGGAGAGTTACTGAATGTAAAATAGAGGATAAGCATCTTTTTTCTTTGTGCATCTGTTCCTCTTTTATACTTCAGTTCATTTGAATCATTTCTTTTTACATTCCACATATAAAGGATGCTAGACAATATTTCTCTTTCTCTGACTTACTTCGTTCAGTACGACCCTCTCTAGGTCCATCCACGTTGCTGTAGGTGGCATTATTTCATTCTTTTAAATGGCTGAGTAATATTCTGTGGCATATATATGTACCGTATCTTCTTTATCCATTCTTCTGTCGGGAGACATTTAGATTGCTTCCATGTCTTGGCTATTGCAAACAATTCTGCAATGAAGGTTGGGGTGCATGTATCTTTTCAGATCATGTTTTTCTCTGGAAACATGCCCAGGGGTGAGACTGTAGGGTCATATGGTAGCTCTATTTTTAGTTTTTTAAGAATCTCCATCGTGTTTTAACAATTCTCCATAGTGGCTGTACCAATTTACATTCCCACCAACAGTGTAGGAGGGTTCCCTTCTCTCCACACCCTCTCTCGCATTTACTATTTGTGGCTTTTTTGATGATGACCATTCTGGCTGGTGTGAGGTGATATCTCAATGTAGTTTTGATTTGCATTTCTCTAATAGTGAATGATGTTGAACATCTTTTCATGTGCGTATTGGCCCCCTGTATGTGAAGCGCTGAGATTTTTGCACACAATCTGCAATGCACATTCAGGTTGCACTGGTGATGAAGAAACACATCATGGCTTTATCACGTCTTGCTGCTCTGAATCATAAAAGGCTGAACCGCTAGTATTTAGGGAAGACAATCCAGATTCAGACTTTCCAGGCCCTTGTGAAGAATATATCTTCGCCTTTTTGGAAACGGAATTCAGAGCAGACGGCTGGAGTCTCTGAGCCCTGGGACCACAGGTGACTTGGCCTGGGGTACAGGTAGGGATGGATAAGGATGTCTTTCCACCAGCCTGCCCAACTGAGGCTGCAAAAGGAGAGCTGTCCACACAGCAAGGCTGAGGCCCTCACTCACCCTCCTTCTGAGATTTTAATAACCTTGCAAAGGAACAGGAAGAGGCCATCTGACATCCGGTCAACTCAGAGCTGGGTGCAGCTGCCAGGCTGATTCTCAGCCATCGCTGACATTGTCTCTCAGGAGTCACTGCCTCCAAGGCCCAGAAATCAACACATACCTCCTTCCATCCAACTTTGGACCTTCTCCCTTCCCCTTTCAAGTCAACAGACCACCTTGTGAGGCAACACTCCAGCAAGTAAGTGGTAGACCTCAAAAGGAGCCTTTCTTCCAGAGATCGGCTGTGTAGCCCTCTGCCCAGATCAGCTGAAAGAAAGAAAGGCATGTGGAGAAAACTGGGGTGACCGGCTTCTGAGATAATTCATGAGGCCCAGAAGCAAAACCAGCAGTCAGGTGAGAAAGAGAGAAAGTCTGCCCTCCTCTGCTCCCTCTCTCTGCTATAACTTGCTGGGAAGGGGAGAAGGACGCTCTGCTTGCACAACCCTTAAATCGATGCATCCTAATTAATGGAGGATTCAATTCATCAAAGTGACAGCAACTCTATTTACATCATCTCTGTCAACAGGACTTAGGGTTGGCCTATGGGGTTTATTATCTTTCCCTTTCTTGCTCTTTCACTCTCTCTCCTTTTCTAATAGGACAATGGCAAGATTTAAAGAGAAGGGTTAATTTCAAGCTGAGAATTGTACAACCAGCTCCCCAAAGTCTTCCTGATAGGCAGTCTCAGCCCTCCGGTTTGACCTGGAAAACAGCACAGGCTTGTTGCAGAAGGCAGGCTGACAGCACGGTGGCCCAGAAGCCTGGCACAGACCCTGAGAGGAGAGCCACCACAGACCATGCCTCCCACACAGATAATGGGGTCAGACTGCTGGCCCTGGCAACCCGGAGAGCCCCTCATTTTACGGATGAGGGAACTGTGACTGGGACAGAGGGAGTGAAAAGCCCAAGATTACACAGCTAATCAGAGCCAGAGCCAGACCTCCCAGGAACCAGGCTCTTTCCAGCCCACTGCTCAGTGGCCACCTCCATGCTGCCAGGAGGCAGCCCCAGAAGATCACCCCCTTCCTCTGGGTGGGAGCATTCCCTTCTGGAATCTTCTCTAAGCATCTTTATTATGATTAGCTCTGCTGCTCACTGCTATTAAAAATAGTTAATATGTAGGAAATACTACTTCCCTCATAGCTCAGTCAGTAAAGAATCTGCCTGCAATGCAGGAGACCTGGGTTCGATTCCTGGGTCAGGAAGATCCTCTGGAGAAGGAAACGGCAACCCACTCCAGTATTCTTGCCTGGAAAATTCTAAGGACGGAGGAGCCTGGCAGACTACAGTCCATGGGGTCACAAAGAGTCAGACACAACTTAGCAACTAAACCAAACCAGGAACTCTAGGTGAGCTCGTCTACCTGTTTTACCCAAACTGATCTTCTCAAAGTGATGAGGTAGGTACTACTTTTTATTCCTATTTTAAGATGAAGAAACAGACTCAAAGAGATTAAGCGACTTGCCCAAACAGAAGATGACTCTCCGCTAAGCCGTTCTGTTAGGCACCAGCTCTAATGCCACTTTTAAATTGAAATTACTCCCAAGGGCATTAAACTAAGCTCTTTACATTTTCTTGGGGATGGATTTAGCTGGGACTTCCAGCTCTGAGCCTTCCGAAAACAGAGGGGGGAATGATGAAGACTCATTCTCCGTTCAAGTTTTCCTAGGACTCAGGTTCTGCTTCCACAGAGCAGATCTCAAGGAAAGGCAGGGGTGGGGGCTCTGTGAGGTCAGCGTTCATGACACAGCCAGGCCAACATCCCATGCAGCTGCAGCTGCCCGCTGACAGAATCTTCTAGAAAATATCTACTTCCATTTCTTTCCTTTGCCCAAGAAGGAATTCCACCAGGGTCTATCCTAGTCTTGAAAGGCTCCTAAATTATACGTCATTAATCAAGCCTATTAGAATTCAAAAAAAAGGGGGGGGTGTGAAGAAGAAAAATGGAACTTGGCCCTCCCTACTCTAGTCATTTGTCATTTATTGCAGAACCCAAGCCTAAAGAGCAGCCCCTTGCCAGAAACGATGGGATGTGGGTTGCCGGGTGGGGTGCAGGAAATGGGGACGGAAGATAAAATGCCAGGAGGCTCACAGGTAAAAGAGCCGTGTCTTTCTTCCAAGTTGACTTGTGCTCACACCCCATCCGTCAGCACTGGGATGAAAGGGCTATAAAACCAACACAGCGCCGGAGACTGTATGAAAATATATATCCTGATGTGTCAGGAGTACCTGGCGCGCCTTTAACCTCAACTTCAGATGAACCAACACGCCTCGGAGCACATTTATATGCAAAGGCATATAATATGTCCCCTGTATCTAATTATCTGTCAACCTGAGGCAGTTTGTTTTCCAAATCGGCCTCTCGGCTGTGACTTTACGAGGTCATAAAGAAAGCGATGCCACTCGGCGCCGAAACGAAACGCGAGGAGCGCCTGGATCAACAAATTATGCTCCTTAATGGTGTCTCTCGGCCTGAGACGCGGCCGGCAGGAAGAAAGGAGCCACAGTCCTGGTTCTTACACGCTGCTTTCGCCCAAGAAAAAAGGAAGGGGCTCAGGGGGGCAGGAGGCAGACCGGGGAGATCCCAGAGCATCAGGGAGCGGGAGCCTGGGAAGGGCGCAGGGCGAGCTGGACCGGAAATGATGTTCTTTCTGCTCCGCGGTCCTCTGCTTTTTGCAGTTCCTCCTGTGCAAAGTCCATCTGCAAAGCTGTCACCCAGGAAATAAAGCTAAGAAGGGTGTTTCTGCAGCCCCTGTACCACCGCTGGCCATCTTACAGCACCCTTAGCCAAGAGCATCATTTGTGCCTGAGATCCCAAGGATCTGTGGGTCCACAGGGGAGCACTTGAATCCACCCAGGTGACAACTCCGGCCTGCACAAACCCAAATACCGACTCCGTTTCCATGGGCACTTTGGCCGGATGGTACTTTGTTCACCATTGCATTTGGGAGAAGGAGACATTTGAGTCTTTTCAACTCCCAAGCAAGAGGGAAAAATTCCTGCTCCCAAAACAGGGAAGGTGAGGGGGGGTGGGCAGCAGCAGGGACGCTATTGTGCTGAATAGAGGGCTGAGTCTGTCTCTTTCCTGCCAAGCTCAGCATTGCATGCGTGCACACACACGCACGCACACACACACATGCACACACGCCGTGAAAGGGCGGAGGAGTGGGCCCCTCACACAGTCTTCAGCCCCTATTAGTCCTCCTCTGATCTTCAGCAGATTAATTAGGACGTTTGTCAGGAACCAGCCGTGACCTCCAGCCGCTCCTCTCTGGGAGTGGTAACGGTGCCAGCGAAAGCCAAGCTGCAGGAATTCCTGTACCCACGCTGCTCCTATGATTAATGATAGAAAGGAAGGAAAAAAGGGGGTCAGCAGCTGAGTGCAAAGCAAGTTGCTAGACAGGGAGTAATTAAGATACTTGGGTAAATATGATTAATAAGCTCAAACTGGCAGGGTGTGCGGTAAACAAGGACTAACCAGATGGTCCCCTCTCTTCTGACAAGGCTGGGCACTTGGAGACAGGGGGGAGGGGAGGCTCAGGAGGCGGGGAGGGCAACTTGAAAGGCGCGATGGAAACTTGACTTTCTTTCGCTGACCCCATCCAGAGGGAAAGGTTGGATCCCTGGGGAGGGATTAGGACAAGGAGGAGGGGCTTGGAGATTTCACCCATCCTCTTATCACAGGCACCAGACAAATTGCTGGGTGTAAAAGGATTCCTGTTCAGACATCAAGGCCACATCATCTAAAGGGACTCCCGCCCCTGCTGTCTCTCTGTGTCTCCTTCTCTCATTTCGCCGCTTGCTACAAGATTTAGACAAGACATAGGACGCACAGGTTACTGTTATTGTTACTGTGTTCATTTGCAAGCTGGCTTAAACAGCAAGATGGATTTTTTTCCCCTTTCTGGAGGCCAGAGTCCAAGATCAAGGTGCCGGCAGGGTTAGTCAGTTCTGAAGGCTGGAAGCGGAGATTGGTCCCGCGCCTCACCCCTAGTTTCCAACAGCTTGCTGGCGATCTCTAGTACTCCTGTAATTGTAGACAGATGTCCCCCATCTCTGCCTTCATGTTCACAGGACTTTCTCTGTGTGTGCCCGTGTGTGTGTGTGTGTATGTGTGTCTGTCTGTCTTAGTCCAAATTTTCCCTTTTCAGAAGTGCAACAGTCATCTGGGGTTAGCAATCCCTCAATGACTTCATCTTAACTCATTATATCTGCAAAGACCCTCTTTCCAAATAAGATCCCATTCTGAGGTACTACGGGCTAGGAACTTCAACATAGGGATTTGCAGGCACACAATTTGACCCATAACAGCCATTTATCAGGTTGCAGAGCAACCCAGGAAACAAATGCTCACTCAGAAGAGACCTGAGCCAAGAAAACGTATGCTGTCACGGCACTGTTTAGAAGAGGGACATGGCCTGGACTCTCATTGCTCTGCACCCTGTCTGCCTAAAAATATGCCTCCTTTGAGTCCTAAACAGTGCCTTGGAAAGCACTTCTCTCTCTGTGCAATGTCAAGGAGACAGTCTAATGCTTCCAGAGATGAAGTTGAGAAATAGCCATAGGTAGGAGTTCCCAATGACACTGATTAACAGGGAATATCTACAAGCCCTAAAAGAGAAGACATGGAGGGTTGGCCATTAAATAGCAGAAAGATGCCAAGACAACTCCATCTATAGACATGGGCAGCAATGGTACATCCAGGGTGAAAACAAGACACAGTTAGGGAGATGAAAGAATTGTAGGATTAGTCCCCGAACTAAAGGAGCTTACAGCTCGGATTCCTCAATTCGTTTCCTATGGTAGCTGTAATAAATCCTGACTGTAATAAATCACAAATATGGTGGCTTAAATTAAAACCAATATTTATTCCCTTCCAATTCTGGAACTTAGAAGTCCAAACTGGGTATTACTGTGCTGAAATCCAGATGTCAGCAGATCCGTGCTCCCTCCAGAGGTTCTAATGGAGAATCGATGCCTTACCAATTTCCAATTTCTGGTGGCCCTGCCATTCCTTGGCTTGTGACCACATCACTCTAATCTTCAAGGCCAGTATCTTCCAATCTTCCCCGGCTTGGTTTCCATATCTCCATCTCTGTGTGTAAAACCTCTATCTCCCCATCCCTATTCATAAGGATACATGTGATTTCATTTAGAACCCACCTGGATAATGCAGGACGGTCTCCTCATCTCAAGATCATTCATTTAATCACATTTGCCAAGCTCCCCCCTCCAATCCCTTTTAATTTTCCAAATAAGGTCACTAGTACTGGTTCAAGGATTAGGAAGTTAATGTCTTTCAGAGGCCAGTTTTCAGCGGCCCACACAATTCCCCTGGGATTTTTCTTCTCTAATCACTTTTCTCAGTTGGTCTATGTAGACCTAGGGGACCTGGTCTCTTGCCCCATGTTGCTGATAACAAAAGTCAGATGTGTGTGGCAAAGTGTACTTCTTCATAGAGAGTCAAAAATCAGGCTTAGGTGAGGAGTCACCGAGTACTTAATCGTCCTATAAATCAATCACAGACCTAATAAAAGTATGTTTTCAAGGGGGTGTTAGAAATGCCTGGGTTGTCAATTTTTTATTTGGCCATGTAAGGTTATTAATGGGCTTCCCTCACAGTTCAGTTGGTAAAGAATCTGCCTGCAATGCAGGAGATCTAGGTTCGATTCCTGGGTCAGGAAGATCCCCTGGAGAAGGAACTGGCAACACACCCCAGTATTCTTGCCTGGAGAATCCCATGGACAGAGGAGCCTGGCAGGCTATAGTCCACGGGTTCACAAGAGTCAGACACGACTTAGCGACTAAACCACCAAGGATATTAAACAAAAACCCTACCATTATTTCCATTCATAAAGGGAGCTATCTTAACTCTATCAGAGTGAAAGAAACATATCTGACTGAGAGCAAAGTACGGTCCTCCAGAAAAGACGATGGACAACCCCACATCCTCAACCCCCCAACTCCGCCCAGTGCAGTGTCTGAGGCCCTAGCAGTTCATCAAGGACTCAGGTTTGGAAAAACCCGCCTCTGGTCCAAGGATCTCCTTTGTGGGGTGAGGCAGCAGAGCTTCTCCCAAGCGAAAAGCCCACAGATGCTGACCTCACAGGGACCAAGGGGAGGGGAAAGAAAGGAATCTGGTTGTCACATTGCTGCCCCATGAGAAACTTTCCCAAGCCCCAGAGGCAAGTGGGGTTCTGGCCAAATCAAGCTGGACCAGAGGAGGAAGTTCTAGCAGGCAAGGCACCCAGCCTCCCTCCTGACCTTGGATAATCATCTCTCAATTGAGAAACTCAGGAAACCACCCGGGAACACTTCCTGCACTGTGGTCAGGGTTTTCCCTTTGGCAAGGTGCGCTTGACACAAGGGAGTATGATACCATGCCCGGTGAACCACTTCCTAGTCCCTTTTCCTGTCTCGCCCTGAAAGTAAAGTGAAGTCCTTATAGACAAAAACTGAACAAGGTCGTCACAGAGTAATATCTCGGTACAGGCTCTACACTCAGAATCTTACCCACCTTGTTTTGCTTTAATGTAGGAAAACATAATGCTTGCCTTATATGACACATGGAGTTGTTGAGATGATTAAATGAAGCAATGTGGGTGAGAGTGTTTTTTAAACTACAGAGTTCTAGCGTGCTCCTGCATGGAACACACTCTAAATATTGATCGTGCTGCTGTATTTCAGTACGATGGACTCTGTTGTTGCTGTTGGGCCGCACAGCATATGGGATCTTAGTTCCTGACCAGGGATCAAACCTTTGCACCCTACGGAAGAAGCACAGATTCTTAACCACTGAACCACCAGAGCAGCCCCTTAATTTTTTTTTTTTAATGGTGGGCTCATATAAGGCTCTTTCCTGGAAGTAGTTTTTATGGAAGGAGACAAAGGGGAGGAAAACAAAAGCAACTGGGGTTGGGGTTGGGGGACAGAAAGCTTAGAGCCCCGTTTTCACAATTTTGAAAGACTCAGTCTCAGAGGAGTGGAAGAGATTGATCGCTGACTTCCAGAAAGACCTCTCCAGGCCTTGTCTTTGTGGGGCCACAAGACGTGCCCTTTTGCTTTTCAGTGTCATTTTGTTGAGCACCAATAATCTGGCAGGCACTGTACCCAGCCCTTCAGTTGTATGAACTGATTTAACCTCACCCACAGTCTGTGATGGAGGTCCTGTCATTATCCCCCTTTCCCAGATGTGGCAACCAAGGCTTCAAGACCCAGCAGGGTCACATGGCAAGTGAGCCAGGAGCCAAACGTGTCAACCTGGAGAGCTCACTGCGCTCCGTAAGATGCTTTTCCTCCTGCCCTCTGTCCTGCATCTTCCAGAAGCAATTTTCTCCCTTCTTCTTTGTTTCCATCTTCCTATAAAACTCACTGTGACACTTCACACAAAGAGCCACGTATACAAATCAATTGTAATCAGCCGTATTTCTCTCCTGATGTTAAAAGACTCGTAAAGGAAAACGCACTTGTTCCAAACACCCTTTTCTGACACTAAATCAACCCTCAACTGTTGGTGGAGTTTCTGCACAAATTGAATGGGGCCCTCTCGAGACTGGGGTTTACCAGAATAAATCCCAGGCTCGCAGTGGCTGTCTAGTCATATTAACAGGAAGAGTTGATCGGGTGGCTGAATTTTCTGGGGGTCCTGACTTCTAGCTCAGGTCAGAAGGACATTCAGAAGCTTGCTGGCCAGCGTGTGATGTGGAGGTTGACCGGGACACTGTGGCGGGCGTGTGGTCAGAACCCCTTCACACCTGCATCCCACGGAAATCTCAACCATAATTACTGTCTTCTGCAGAAGCATCCAGGCTTCCTCATACTAATTTGCATAGGAATAATGGTTCTCAGAGGATTCTCAACAAATCTATTTGACCCCAAAACTTTGCTTCTTTGATTGCTACAACTTATAGAAACTTCCGGAGCCCCAGGGATGCTAGTTAACTTTCCCTGAACACACCACAGACCCTCTAATTACCTCAGTTTCTCTTATTTCTTGGGCTTCCCTGGTGGCTCAGATGGTAAAGAATCCACCTGCAAGGCAGGAGATCTGGGTTTGATCCCTGGGTTGGGAGGATCCCCTGGAGAAGGAAATGGCAACCCACTCCAATATTCTTGCCTGGAGAATCCCATGGACAGAGGAGCCTGGTGAGCGACAGTCCATGGGGTCGCAAAGAGTCAGACACGACTGAGCTAATTCACTTCACTTCATTGGTTCACTGGTTCTCTTAGTTCTATCAGCCCTCTGCCTCAGTCTCCTCATTCATCCAGTGGGGATAGTAAGGCCTTCTCTAGTTCATAAAATGGAAATCAGAGGGTTTGGTGTGTCTCTGGAAACATTTACCTTTTGCTTTGAACCAGGTCATGATGGTCATCACATTACAGTGTGTGGGTTTCCTCCTGCACCTCCAGGCAATTCTGCGACCCTGGCTAGCTGTCCAATAATTCAGCTCAGTTCTGACACTGAGGGCTCCATCCCATGAAACTGTTTCCTTGCCACGCCCATACTCCAGATGCCAATTACAAGTCCAGCTTGTGTCCTGTGCTTCTGACCAACTGGCAATAGATTAGAGGGTCCAACAAGCCCCACCTGGGATTTGATGACTTTGCTAGAGTGGCTCACAGAACCCCGAGAAACATTTTACTTACTAGAGCACCAGAGTGTTAGAAGAGGATATAATGGTAACAGCCCCATTGAAGAGGCACATCGGGCAAGGCATGGAAAAAGAGTGTAGAGCTTCCATGCTCTCTTGGGGTGCCCCCACTCTCCCCAGATCTCCACATGTTCACCAACCCAGAAGCTCTCCAAATCCACCCTTCTGAATTTTTATAGTGGCTTCATCATGCAGGCATGATGCACCACATCACTGGCCACTGGTGCCTGAACTCTACCTCCAGCCCCTCTTCCCTCCCCAGAGGTCGGGGGGCTGAAAGCGCCAACCCTCCAGTCACGTGACTAGTTACCCTGGCAACCAGCCCCCATTCCAAGGTGCTTTCCAAAAGTCACCTCTTTAATACATAACAAAGACAGATTCTCAAGGTTTTAGGAGCTCTGTGCCAGGAAGATGAAATATATATTTCACTTTTTACATAATCAAAAATATATATATATATATATTTCACTTTTTAAAAAAGCAGTTGATAGTTTCATTTTATTTATTTTTTTGGCTTTGCCACGAAGCTTATGGGATCTTAGTTCCCCAACCAGGTATTGAACTCAGGCCCTGTCAGTAAGAGCACCAAATCTTAACCACTGGACTGCCAGAAAATCCCCGCATATTTCTTATTGTAACTCACAATGTGATGCTGCCCCACTAAAGTCATGGAAATTTTCCTTTTGCCCTTTTGCCCATCCTAACCAAATTTTCTATCATCCAGTCAGGAGGCAGGGGAGCAAGTACCATGATCAGATTTGCATTTAGAACCCAAGCCGCCAACCAATTTTATTTCCACATGAACATAAACAAGGCAATAGTAGATGTAATGCAATCAGAAGGAAGCCACTCGACGTGGTTTACATTTCGTGATATACAGCGGTTTTCTGTTTTATTTAAAAATGAAGATGGATGATGTCAGCAAGAGAGCAAAACTGTTAGGAAATTCAAGAATTGGCCTATATTCGTGTTTATTTATTTCAACACCTCAACTTTCCAAAGAGAAAAGGCCACCACTGAAAATGTTCCTTCTGGTTTTCTGTTGAGCTGTGCAGGAGAGGTTCTGGGCATTTCTGGGCCCATCCAGAGGTGGGCATGTGTCAAGTCAGAGTGATGCAATTTAGTGAGGGCAGAATGCCTGGGATGCAGCCACCAAGCACTTGGTGTGACCAGCAGGGGCTTTGGGAAGGAGCAGCCTTCAAGGAGCAGTCTGAGAGATCTTGAGGGTCAGGGGATTACCAGGCAGAGAAGGTGGAAACATTCAAAGAAGAATCAGCCTGGGACTTCCCTGGTGGTCCAGTGGTTAAGCATCTGCCTTTCAATGTAAGGGACACAGGTTTGATCTCTTGTTTGGGAAGATTCCACAGGCCAGGGAGCAACTGAGCCCATGCATCACAACTACTGAGCCCATGTACCACAAAGAAAGATCCGCACGACCCCACAAAGGTCCCACATGCTGCAACTGAGACCTGACACAGCCAAGTAAAGAAAGAAAGATTTTGAAAAAGAAAAATCAACCGGAGCAGAGAGAACTGTCTAGAGTGTGGGGAGGGGGACTATCACATATGGCAACAGCAGGGACCCTTGACTCCCTCCAAGATCCCTGAGGGTTCCCACAGGGGCAGTGAGTGACTCGGCCAGAGGTGCATTTAGGACGTGAGCTCAGCCGTGATGTGGAGCCTGGTTCCCAGCTGTTCCCGACCCCTTGGCCATGGTCTATTGGAGGACCCTGGCTAAAGAGCTGTCCCAAGGCCAAGTGCAGGGCCAGATTCCAGAAAATCTTCAAGATAGCACCTTCGCTCACTGCAAGATAGACGTTACACCTTAATTGCAAGTGTCCCTGAGAACTAAATATTGACTGAGCTTGCATCTCTGTTGGCTCAGAAAAACACAAGATTTGTAAAACTCACTGCAACCCATGATTATTCAACATACATTATCTGTTGACTGCTCCAGTGGAGACAGAGGCGTTTCATTGAAGCCAAACGGAGGAGAATCAACAACAGGCCTGTAAATAGATCCCTTTTTAATGAATGTACTGATCTTCTACTTCTAAGCTTATCTATTTTATCCAGATTTGCCCTTATCCTGGAAAGTTCTGCAACGCAACACAGAAAGTTTTAAACCGCACTCAATCAACCGGTCATTTTGTCCACAGAAAACAAACCAGGAGACGGGTCAGATGGGAATTCAATGATTTCCTTTTACATCCATTTTGCTGTTTTGTCATGGCATTGGATAGATAATGAAATTATTGCCTTCCTCATCCAAGGTATTAAAGCAAAGAGCTGATACTGTCTTAAAAAACGCTCCTCCTCACAGTTCTGCAGGAAGTACCGTGGACTCCCCTGGGAACCACCAAGACATCCAGGACTGGGTGGGAGGGAGACAGTCTGAGATTGAGGGCCAAATTGCAACCCATTGGCATGGCACATATTTTTCCAATATAAAAGCAAATGGAGAATCCATAAATAAATTGACTGTATAAAAGTGTCCCTTTATATTATGGCCTCACCTTTCCAAGGGGGAAAAAAAGATTTCTTTTCACGGCCCTCCTATAAAAATATCACTTCTTCGGGGTAATTTTATAGTACCAACAGCAGTCCATATCTATTTGAAATACCTGTGCGGCCACCCCCTGTACCAGCCCCCTTACACAAATGATCCAGTAACTAGCATTGCCCACCGCAGAAGCAGCTGTCACGTAATTACAACCTCTCATCACACGTTGGGGAAACCAGTTGTGGCGTTTGGGAAAGGTCTGCAAAACTAGGTGTCAGACCTTAACTAATAGTGATTGTCCTTCCATTCTACTGTAATTTACATTTAATTCACACATTTCATTTCCATTTAAAATATGATTACAGTGTTTTGAAGCACATCTCACCTGTCCCCTCGAATTACAGGGAAATGAAAATAACAGGGAACAGCAGGCACTGGGAAGGCTGCGGGAGCCCCAGGCTGCAGGGTCTCCAGCTCAAACCCCTCCCTCCCAAGGGTCTGGGGGTGGGAACTGAAGAGAAATGGGGGTGCAGAGAGGAGGTGGAGGGAAGCAGAATGTGGCAGAGAGATGAGAAGATGTGAGGAGTGGGCGACAGGGCACAGGGAGTGGAATGGGGCGGGACCCATGGATGAGGTTGGAGAGTCCTTCATTCGAGGGCTCCAGCGTGCCAGCTTTGTACACGCATGATTTTCTGGCAGAGTGCCCGCCTTCTATTTCATTCATTTCAGGTTCATGACCTAATCCTAAATACGTGCAGCAGGAAGCAGGTGCCTGTTGACTCTAAGGTCTGGTTTTCTCTTCTCTGGAGGCAGGAGAATGAGGAGAGGCAAGGGAAAGCCAAGGGCTTCAAGGCATGGATCCAACACCCTTCACAGCACACCCCCTCCCACCACCATCCTGCATCCGGGCTCCTGCAGCTGTTGGCAGCAGCTGAAAAGAGTTCTGAGGGCTCCAGGTCAGAGGAGCAATTTATAGAAACAAGATTCTTTAGGAATTCAGTGGCCAAGCTCCTTAAGGTATGGCAGAAGACAGGCTGGCCTTAGAGAACGATTTTGAGCCGATGGCACCTGTATTCACAGGGAGATTTTGGAACCTGTTCAGATGCAGAAGAAAGAGTCCTTTGCTATTCATAACAATCCCTAGATGCTACCCCCCAAACCTTGGGAAAAAATGAAATTTGCTCAGTTATGTCCGACTCTATGACCCCATGGACTGTAGCCCATGAGGCTCCTGTGTCTATGGGATTCTCCAGACAAGAATCCTGAAATGGGTTGCCATTTCCTTCTCCAGGAAACCTTGAGAAAGGTAATGCACAAATCCACAGGCTCAAAAAACACGTATAGGGACTTTCCTGGTGGTCCAGTGTTTAAGAATCCACCTTACAATGCAAGGGACGTGGGTTCAATCCCTGGTAGGGGAACTGGGGAATTCCACATGCCCTGGAGCAACTAAGCCCAAGAGCCACAACTACTGAGCCCTCGCACTCTGGAGCCCACATGCTACAACTCAGACCCAACGTAGCCAAATGCATACATACACACGTATTTTTTTTTTAATGTATAGAACACGTTGTATAGTCAGTATCAAGCGAGGCAACAGTGATTTTAAATTTTCATTCTTCCCAAAGTTCTCACACCCCAGGCCTCCCCCGTTAACGTACCTCCTATTTTCTAGGGGAAAAAAAAAAAACAGACACCTGCAGAGAGGAACTCCCTCTGTTCCGATTACTAAGCATAAAACCTATTTATGCCCTGACACCATCCTCCTTTCCTTCTGATACAGCAGACTAGCTGCCCAGCATCCCTGAGGCCAAACCTTGTACTCAAGCTTTGCATATCATCCTCTTCCACCTTGACTTTTCTTTATATTCATTCTCTTTATCCCCTCCTTTCTTGTATATTTAACCTCTCTCTTGAATTGGATCATTCCCAATGGCTTGAAAACATGCACCAGTCTTTCAGATTAAAAGGAGAAATGCCCTCAACCCCTCACCTCTATCCAGCTTTAAACCAATCACTCTCCTGCCATTCAAACTTCTCAAAAGCATTATCTCTACTGTGACAGAGATGGCTTCTTGCCCAAAAAATGTCATTCCCCTCTTCCAATTATAGAGAGTTAGTGACTGCCCAGACAGAGACAGTATTTCCAGCCTCCCTTTCATCTAGGCATGGTCATGTTATTAGTTCTACCAAGGAAATAAGAGCTAAAGTTGTGGGTAACTTCTGAGCAAAGGCTTTAAGAACTATCTTTCTCCACACTGCTTTCTGCTTGACCAGTTGGATGCAGACAGCAGCAGTCCTAAGGTTCCACTAGGGGATGATCCAACCATAAAAAGGGAGGAGGCTGGTTCTCTGGATCATATCATTAGAGAAAGCTACCCAGTGAGCAGGAACATTCAGAAACACAACTGTTACAAGAGCAGTACATTAACTTCTGTTTAGTGAAGGCGCTGACATTTCAATTTTTGTGTGTGTGTTGCAACAGCTCAGTTCAGTTCAGTTCAGTCACTCAGTCGTGTCCGACTCTGCAACCCCATGAACCACAGCACGCCAGGTCTCCCTGTCCATCACCAACTCCCGGAGTTCACCCAAACCCATGTCCATTGAGTTGGTGATGCCATCCAACCATCTCATCCTCTGTTGTCCCCTTCTCCTCCTGCCCTCAATCTTTCCCAGCATCAGGGTCTTTTCCAGTGAGTCAGCTCTTCGCATCAGGTACCCAAAGTACAGGAGTTTCAGCTTCAACATCAGTTCTTCCAATGAACACCCAGGACTGATTTCCTTTAGGATGGACTGGTTGGATCTCCTTGCAGTCCAAGGGGCTCTCAAGAGTCTTCTCCAAGGCCACAGTTCAAAAGCATCAATTCTTCGGTGCTCAGCTTTCTTTATAGTCCAACTCTCACATCCATACATGACCACAGGAAAAACCATAGCCTTGACTAGACGGACCTTTGTTGACAAAGTAATGTCTCTGCTTTTCAATATGCTGTCTAGGTTGGTCATAACTTTCCTTCCAAGGAGTAAGCAAGGAGCTACAACAGCTAGTAGTGTTTGAATCAGTAAGCTCACCTATCACCCACCCCTCAGTCCACTGCATTCTAGTTTCCAATCTGCTCCTTGCAAACAGATCTTGATAAACCACCAATGATTCCCAAGTTACTAAATTCAATGGATATGTTTTTCTGTCTCCTTCGCAGGCTAAGATCCTACTACATAATCTCAGAACTCTGAACACTAGACTTCTGCTTCTACTCATGTTGAATTAACTGGAGTTGGATATGCCGGCTTATCATAAATAACTAGAAAATTGGAAATGTTGCCTTTAAAACTAATTTCAGACTTTTGAAAATAGGCAGCATAGAACTGAGTTCCCAGGCAAACTTATTTCAAAATGTATGAAAATTCCAAAAGACCCAAAGGTTATTCAAAGGAATAACCAAAACAATTTTCAAAAATAAAAACATTTGGAAGACTTACACTACCTGAGTTCAAGACTTATAAAGCTCTATAGTAGTCTAAATAGTGTGATGTATAATAACAATAAACATATGGAGACTACAGAAATAGACCCCTCCCCCATATATGATCCATTAGTTTTTCACATCGATAGAAATATAATTGAATGGGGAGAGGATAGTTTTTTCCAACAATCATGGTGGAAGGCTAAACATCCATATTTATTTTCATGAACCTCAACCCTTACCTCACACCATTTACAAACATCAGCTCAACATGTCATAAACCTAAATGTGAAGGCTAAAACTACAAAATTTCACAAAAAAAATCTTAGTCAATAAGGCTTCATCAAAATTACAAATTTCAGTTCTTAGGTGGACACTATTAAAAAATAGAAAATTAAGACTAGCCACAGAAAGGCAGAAAAACATAAATACACATGACATGCAGAATATATAGAAAACTCCTACAAAACAATAGTAAAAAAGACAAAAACATCAATGAAATAATTGAATGATTGAGCATCACTCAAATAATTGAATGATGAGCTGCCTTAATAAAAGGCAGCATTATTAGTCTTCAGAGCAACACAAATTAAAACCACTAAAATATATCACCACATACACCACATAGAAAGGCTACAATTCAGAAGATTGACAATATCTAGTATTGGCAAGGATATGTAGCAGCTGGAAAACTCATATATTACTGGTGGAGTGAAAAATGACACAACCATTTTTGCAAATTTTTGGCAGCTTCTTGTAAAGTTTACATTTCTAAAGTATCCAGAAATTTCAGTCCCAGGTATGCATCCAAGGTAAATAAAAACATATGTTCACACAAAGACTTGCAAATGAATATTCATAGTAGCTTTTTATATAATAGAAAAGCCTGGAAAAGATGCAAATGTTTATCAACAGGTGAATGGTTTACTCAGTCTGTGGCATAGCCACATGATGAAATTCTAGCAATAAAAAGAATGAACTTCTGATACTTGCAATAGTGTGGATGGAACTAAAAACCATTTGGTAAGTGGAAAAAAAATTGACAGAAGAATACATGCTGCATGATTCCATTTGTATGAATTCTAGAATTAGCAAAACTAGTGTTTAGTAACAGATTCGTGGTTACCTGGGGCTAGCGTTGGGGAAGGAAATTGGCTAACTCCAAATGGGGGCAAAGATTCATCTATTTTTTGCTTAGAATTTGTGTAGTACACTTGACACATTATAGACCCTCAATAAATATTTTTAGATGAAAAACAAATGCTCCATCTGCATGTATGTTACATCACACCTGTTCAAGGCGCGGCCCTAACTGTGCCATACGACCCTTCCCCTTCCTCTCCATCCTTCTCTCACTGTCTTTATTCATACCTCCTTTGCTTCATTCTCTCTTTGCTGTTTCCCACGAGCAGCACCAGACCCAAGGAAGGAATTGAGCACTCACATGCTATGTGAAGGACTTTTCATCTCATGGGAGGAAAAAGTAAGATGGAAAGGGACCAGATCTATGAATGCACTTAGAGCACTCATACTAAGTGAAATCAGTCAGACAGAGAAAAACATACATGACTTATACAGGGAATCTAAAAAATGATACAAACTTAATTACAACACTGAAACAGACTCACAGACACAGAAAACAAATTTATGGTTATTAAAGGGGAAAGGGGGCAAGTAATAAATTAGGAGTAAGGGATGAACAGACATAATACCATATATAAAATAAACAAGGGCCTACTATCCAGGGAACCATACTCAATATCTTGCATTGTAATAAGCTATAATGGAAAAGAAGCTGAAAAAAGAATTTATTACATATATTTTATACATATATACATGTAACTGAATCACTTAGCTGTACACCTGAAACATCGTAAGCCAACTATACCTCAATTTTTAAAATAAATAAATAAATATTAAAAACAAAAGAGAAAAGGGACCAGATCTGAAAGACATAAAAGATAACCCAGAGGGTTGATAACAAGGATTCTCCTCCCCTCCCCCAGCCACCAGTTTATAGTGGAAATCAGGAGTGCAGAGGCTGTGTGGGTTAAATCTCTGTCTTACTAACTCATGCCAAGAAGGCTGCCACACTAAAGGCATTTGGTTCTATGCTCCAAATGCCTTTGGTTTTATGGAGCCAAAGCCCATTTTGGAGAATGCTAGCGGATGAGGAAGCAGCTCCAGCAAGGGCCGAGGGGGACAGGAGCCCTGTGCCTGTTGCACAGCCTCAGAAGGGAGGATTGCTCCTTTCCAGCCTGGCGCTGGGAGAGGTGTTCACCCAACACTGATGGGAAGCCCTGCCTCTGTTCCCTCACCCCCCGCAGGCCTGTTCCATGAGGTCCCCTTAGCAGCCGGCAGGGCCATCTCCCAACCGCGGCCATCCTTCCTTTGTATAAACACAGACACTTCCAAGCTGGACCCTCTGCAGACAGCAGGGCTTGGGTTCTTATCCATTTCCTCCATCCAGAAAGAAGAAAACATGGTGGAGGAGATAGCCTTGAATTCCTTCTCCTCCAAACACGCCTTTGGGGGACAAGGACTGACCACGGAGACTGAGGCCCAGTCTGCAGAGGTTCGCCCTCCCCACCAAAGCGGGAGAGAGTGAGTCTAGGCGCCCGCAGGGCCGTTTCCCTTTCCTTGGGTCGATAAACATCCCGGCCATTTTGAAGCCTTATTTCCCCCTTTAGGACAATGTACTGGGGTTCGGGTTCTTTTAGCTTTGTTTATCCCGTAATCGTTACGGCAAGAGGGATGCACCTGTGCTCCAGGCCCATTAGACTGCGAATGGCTTCTCTCCCGAGCAGAGCACGGAGGAAAGTGGCCTTGGCACCGGGATCACACCGCAGCCGCAGAGCGAGCAAGCAGGAGCGAGAAGACCAAGATGCAGCCCTGAGCCATGACTCGAGGCGGTTCAGGGCAGAGGGAGGGAGGAGGGCGGTGCCCAGAACAGCCTGGGGCTTAGACACCTCGGGAACAAGCCTGAAGTCACATGGCCGTGGGTCAGGAAGCTGGAGGACATCCGAGGAAAGCTGGTCTCTCTGGCTCCAAGCCCACACTCCCCCACCCACAATGTTCTGTCTTGGAGCCGCTGAGGACAGACAAGTGGGGTTCTATAAACCCCAAGGGCATCTGATTCTGGGGTGAAAAGCACAGGGTCCCATGCCTGCACCCCTGACATCTGAGACACCCCATGTCGGGGAGGGGTGCGGCTGGACGAGCTTGCAGTCTTTTGTTTGGAGTGTCAGAGTCACAGCCGACACAGAAGCTGCTCAGGGGCCCCAGTGACTTCCTTTGTCATCCTCCGCCTCCGGTGCAGGTGCGCGTATTTTAGCCGGAGGAGCCCAGGCATGGAAATCGCTCTCCTTGTACCCATATATTATCCGTATTTTTTAACATGTCGCTTTCCAAGCAGGTAATGCATTTGCAGAGACAGTGATCTTTCATCGGGAGATTACAATGATTTGTGTTCTCTGTCTAAATTCCAGCATAAATTTCCGAGCCAGCGAGGCACTGGCTTGTGGCAAGAGCGTGTCCTGAGATTTGGCCGGCTATCTGTGCAAACCTCAGGCTTGCAGCCATTTGTCCTGATTAGGGGAAGCCTCTGAAATTCTTCCTGGGGCCTCGCCTTCTTTATTTCTTTCAGGTTGCTCCTCTGGCAGGTCACCTTCGTAGCTGGGTGCAGGACTTGAGTTATGTTTGCTCAGGCTGGACCCAAGCAAACCGTTTAAGCAATGCAGCTTCCCAAATCCCTGGTAGTGCTGAAATTAGAGTGGGGCTGGGGTCCCATCACATAAGCCTCTGAGCTTCGGTTTCCTCATCAGTCAATTAGAAACTGTCATCCTAACTTCATGGAGTTAATCAGAGAATTAAATCAAAAAGATAAATGGGAATTCCTCCTGCTATTGTACTCAGACACCACAGGCAAAACCCACACAATTATTCTCAATCAAATCCTCAAATTACATGCACCCCTGATTTTGGACATGAGGGATCTTAGTTCCCCCACCAGGGATCAAACCCTCATCTCCTACATTGGAAGGCAAAGACTTAACCACTGGACTGCCAGGGAAATCCCAGCCCCAGTTCTCTTAATGGTTGCTCTGAAATTTCCCAAAACGTCTCTAATAAGGTGAATATTAAATCATCTTACTGTGTATACTACTTTGCTTGAGCTGCCATAACACAGCACCATGGTCTGGGTACCTTAAACAACAGAAATTTATTTTCTGACAGTTCGGGAAGCTGGATATTCAAATCAAGGTGTCATAAGGCTGTCTCTCCCCTGAGCTTGTAGGTAGCCTATGTCTTACAGGGTCTTCCTGCGGTGTGTATCTGTGTCTTAATCTCTTCGTTATAAGATGCACACACACTGGGTCAGTGTCTACCCTCAGAGCCTCATTTTTAACTTCCTCTTGAAAGACTCCGTCTCCAAATACAGTCACATTCTAAGGGTCTGGGAGTTAGGATTTCAACATTTAAATTTGAGAGGATACAATTCAGCCCGTGACATCGTGTCTTTAAAGCACAAAAGCATGATGCGTATGTAACTTGAAGGCTGCCTCAAAGCCAGACCAGGAGTGAAGAGGGTCCTCACTCCAAAATAATGCCTTCCTTCTGTCTCATAATGATGCTTTATTTTCAGCATCCTGTCTCCTTCATCACACATCCCTCAATCATTGTTGTTCAGTCGTGTCTAACTTTCTGCGACCCCATGGACTGCAGCCCACCAGGCTTCCCTGTCCTTCACCATCTCCTGGAGTTTGTTCAAATTCATGTCCAGTGAGTCAGTGATGCCATCCAACCATCTCATCCTCAGTTGACACATGGGGAAACCAAGAAGGGGAAAAGGTCAGAGGGACTGACTCAAGATCACATGGGTGGTAGCAATTGGCAGAATTAGGTCTGCAGGCCTATCTGTGGCCCTTGCCCCTCCCAGTGGGTGACTCTGGTCACCCTAGGAAGGTTTTTACCACCTCCAGGAGTACATGCCAAAGAGGGCAGGTGTGAGGGTACCTTTGGGACAAGCCTACAACGTGTGGCTTTTGTCACCTTTCCAGCTCCCTCTGCCTGCTCCCTGCGTCTAGCACAGCACTGGGTACAGGGGGCAGTGAATGCTGACCACCCACTCACCTTGGAGAACAACTGTCGTGAGCCAGGGAGCCTGCCCTGATGCTAGGACTAAATCCACCATTTCCCTGCATCTGGATGGGAGTTTTGGTTTTCTTGTTTTAATAGAAGACCCCTTGTACCCAGCCAAGGATTGCAATAGGCCAGTAGGTTCGAATACCATCATGCAGCTCAGGCAAACACAGCAAGAAGAGAACTCAGCTGGAGACATCACAGGCATCTGAGGCAGAGCTGTGAAAGTTCACAGCCAACAGTGGCCCTCTTGACAGAGCCTTCGGAAAGAAATGTGCCAACAAGGCATTGAAATACTTCCAGCTACCCTACCATTGCCCCTGAAAATGACCCTGGATTCAGGCCATCTAATCTGAGGGACTCTAGTCAGCTTTGCTTCCCATCCAAATATGTATATGTATATGTATACATATATGTATACACGTCTGTATGTATATATGGTGGTTTAGTCGCTAAGTTGTGTCCAACTCATGAGACCCCGTGGACTATAGCCTGCCAGGCTCCCCTGTCCATGGGATTTTCCAGGCAAGAATATTGGAGTGGGTTGCCATTTCCTCCTCCAGGGGATCTTCCTGACCCAGGATCGAACCTGCACTTCCTGCATTGACAGGCAGACTCTTTATCACTGAGCCCGCCTGGAAGCCCATATATACACACACATACATACACATGGGCTTCCCTCGTAGCTCAGTCGGTAAAGAATTGGCCTGCAATGCAGGAGACCTGGGTTTGATTCCTGGGTAGGGAAGATCCCTTGGAGAAGGAAATGGCAACCCACTCCAGTATTCTTGCCTGGAGAATCCCATGGACAGAGGAGCCTGGCGGACTACAGTCCACGGGGTCACAAGAGTCAGACATGACTTAGCAACAAAACAACAGACACAGTATTTGTTCTTCTCCGCAAATCCCCAGAGATTTTTAATTCTCCAGAGTGAGTGACTGTTCTGGGGAAGACAAGTACCTCTATTTAATGGACTTCCTACAGGTCAAGTGGGAAGCAGCCAGAAAGAAGTGGGAGGAGGTCCAGGTTCATGGCTGTTCCTACCACTGGCTGGCTCTGTGTTTCCCAAGCCTCTTAATGTCACGCTGTCAGCTTCCTTGGAGAGGCTGAGAAACCCCTGGTATGATTTTAAAAAGCCCGGGCTTTAGGGTCAGACAAGCTTTGGTTCAAATCACTTACTAGATGTGTGACTTTGACCCCATCACTTAGCTTCTCTAAGTGGGTCTCCTCACTGTTTTTTGTTTTGTTTTGTTTTAAAGTGAAAGTGAAGTCGCTCAATCGTGTCCGACTCTTTGTGACCCCATGGACTGTGGTCTACCAGGCTCTTCTGTCCATGGGATTTTCCAGGCAAGAATACTGGAGTGGGTTGCCATTTCCTTCTCCTGGTGGTTCAGATGGTAAAGTGTCTGCCTGTAATGAGGGAGACCTGAGTTCGATCCCTGGGTCAGGAAGATCCCCTGGAGAAGAGATGCTGAGAAGTGAAGAAGCCGACAGCAGGGCTGTGGCCAGGCAGGGGCGCGGTCTCGCCAGGGCAGGTTCTGGCAACACCAGTCACATCCCCTCCGCGCTGCGTGGATGGTCCACCCGGCCCTCCTCGACCCTCACATAGTGGAAGCAGACTCCGAGTCTCTGAAAGCGATTCTGTCTTCTGAACACTCTCTTGGGGCACATCAGCCTGGTTGGACGAGAGCCCTGAGCCAGGGGAGGAGACCAGAGAGAGGGAGCAGAGAAAGGCCACTTGAACAGAGAAGGGCTGGGACTTCGGCTGCCATCCATCCCAAGGCAGCAGCTGAGAAAGGTTTCCAAACGGCAGGGAGCCAGTGCCTGGTTAGAAGCGGGATTTCCGAAGTGTTTGACAATTGAATAAATAAATGCCCAGCCTCAATCAATATCCAGGATTTGCCCCCGCTGGAATCATTCTAGCCCTCCCCTGTTTCACTGTACACACGTATATAGACAATTTCACTACATGTACAGATACTGAGGGTTTGGTTCCAGACGCCCCTCTCACCCTGCAACAAAGCTAATATCTCAATAAACCGAGTCACAGACATTTTTCGGTTTTCTGGTGCATAGATAAGTTACGTTCACACTATACTGTAGTCTGTTAAGTGTGCAACAGCATTATGTCTAAGAAAGCATGTAGAGGCCTTAATTAAAAAACACTTTATTGCAAAAAACTGCTCCCCATCCTCTGAGCCTTCAGCGAGTCATTGCAGTAACATCAAAGATCACTGTTCACAGATTCCCAAGACACATGGAATAATAACAAAAAGGTCTGAAATATGGCAAGAATTACCAGAATGTGACACAGAGACATGAAGTGAGACAATGCCATTGGGCAAATGGTGCCAATAGGCTTGCTCAATTCAGGGTTGCCACAAACCTGCAATTTGTAAAAAAAAAAAAAAGTAATAAAAATAAAACAAAAACTAGTATCTGCAATAAAAAGGTCTGCCTGTTATTATCAACCTCTGTTGACACCCCCAAATCAGCTGACTAGTTAGTCCTACATCCTGATTCCTCTGTAGATGATAGGTACCTTGAGGGTAGACACTACCTGATTCCTGGGTTTGGAAACTTACAGAGAATTCGCTCCATCACCACTTGCTAATTCATTTAGAGACCCACCCAGAGCTCTGCTCCTCCCCGTTCAAGGCAGCCCTGAGGCACTGCAGTCACATGCTCAAGGGCCTCGGATTTCATTTGTTTATTTATGGTGTCACAGTGAGAGCTTGGTCTCCAGCCCAAGAAGGAGGAGGGGACTCGGGCTGACTCTGACACTGAGGCCACTGTCCAGCCTACTTGTTGGAAGAAGGGAAACATTTAAAGAGCCATCGTCTGATTTTTACATGGTTTTGGTTTGGTTTTTGGTTTGGATCATTCAAACTGTAGCACACAAGCCCAGAATGTAACACGTGGAAACTTGTCCGTGGGAAAAAGTGGGGCTAGAGACTCTCAGGTGTGGTTAGGACTTTAGAATCCACATGTGAAGAGGGACTCCCCTGGGGGTCCGGTGGTTAAGAATCAGCTTGCAATGCAGGGGACATGGGTTTGATCCCCGGTCAGGGATCTAAGATTCCCACATGCCAGGGGGCAACTGAGCTCATACGCCACGGTGAAAGATCCCACAGGCCGTCACTAAGACTCAACGCAGCCAAATAAATAAATACTTAAAAAATAAAAAATAAAAAACCATGTGAGGATTTCCCATGTTCTCACCACTGACATCTTCTGGTCCTGAGAAAAGAAAGGATAGGATCTGCTCTCCACCAGCCTCTCCACATCAACACTAAATTCCGTAGTGTTTCTAAGCAGAGACCAGCCACTGACATACAGTTTCATGTGGCTGAGCACCCTATGGGTTGGCCAAGAAAAGAACAGAAAAGTCACTTTCGATTTAATGTCCCAAGCACACCTATGACAGTGGGAGAGGACCCACTCTTTCCTAAACTGCCCTTTTATCAGGTAAAACTCCAAACATGGCCCTGGATGGGACGTGCTGTAGATAACATCTCAGAGAGAAAATACATACATATATATATACACATATTGCTTTAAAAGAGCACAGAACGAAAGGTCCCACCCACATACTCCTTCCCCTCCTCTCTCGCCTCCACCACACCCTTCCAAGGAGACGCTCTGATCAGTATCTGCTCCGAGAAAGGGAGGGGAAGTGGAGAGACGAGCTGGCAACACTCAGTAAACAGTATTATTAACCCATAGGCTGGCGATAAATCAGAGCAGGAAGGTGACCTCAGAGGGCTGGAGTAATCCTGCATGTCAGAATGAATTTATGAGGCCAATTTTATTGGCCTGCATGACCCAGGCTCCTTGGAGACGTCGCAGTAACAAATCCAATCCACTTCATTTATGAGCTGTGTGCGGTGTCAGGGGTGGGGCCCAGCCAGAGCGGCTGGACCACCACCACCACCACCCCGCCTCGAGGGGGCGCCAAGGAGCACAGCCCTCAGGGGAGTCAAGTTCCCAATCCATCCTGACGGCCACTCCCTCCTTGAGAGCCAGCCAGACCTACCCCAGGAGCTCTCACCTTCAGACAAGATTCTCTTTCTGGCTCTGCCCTGAGGGCCAGGACTGCTGGCAGCAAGGCCCTTGCTCTGCTTCCTCATTGCAGAAGGAGAAGTTTGGATGGCCAGGGTTGCTGGCACCAGGCACTGGGGAAGGGCAAATTCTGCCCTCTACAGCTTTAGCGTCTCTGACCGCAATCTTTACATACCAGTGGTCCACCCGCCCAGCCATTGTGCTGTACTTAGTCCTTCAGCCGTGTCCAACTCTTGCAACCCCATAGACTGTGTGTAACCTGCCAGGCTCCTCTGTCCATGGGCCCAGTCATCAGATTAACCGAAAAAGCCCCCACATGTTTCCCAACGTTTTCTCTTATCAGTTACCTGTAGATGATAGCTAAGCTCCCAATGGGCTTCCCAGGTGGCGCTAGTGGTAATGAATCTGCCTGCCAATGCAGGGGACATGAGAGATGCAAGTTTGATCCGCTGGGTTGGGAAGATCCCCTAGAGAAGGAAATGGCAACCCACCCCAGTATTCTTGCCTGGAGAATCCCGTGGATGGAGGAGCCTGGCGGGCTACAGTCCAGGGGTCGCAAAGAGTCAGACAAGACTACGCACACACGCAAGTTCCCAACAGGGATGTAGACATCCTAAAATGGGTCTGTGAAGGGACCATTTTCCCCTCCAGCTCCCCATACTGGAAGCAGAAAAGCTGATGCTTCTGGGAGTGGCAGCCAGAGAGACCTTGGCGCCAACCAGAAGGCATCCCAGTGAGAGGAAGCCTCAGGAGGCAGGAAGGTCCTTTAAACAGAGCACCTGGTGCATACCTGGCCTTCACCTGCTCTCTGCCGGCTCCAAGAGCTGGGCGGAAGGCGGCTAAGTCTATTTGACTGTCCCTGTCATCGTCAGGTTTACGGATGGTTAATTTATTCTTTATAGCACAGTCATTGATGGCTGTTAAATCACAAATGAGAGCCAATAAAGGGTGAATTGCAGCTGAAATTACACTGTTTATATGACAGCAGAGTGCCGGCTAAAAGATTCATATGCTGCTGATGAAGTATGTTATAAATTTTAATTACCATAGTTTGTACAAATGACATGTTTGAAATGCTATTGAGTAATGTGACCCTGATAATGAAACTATAAAATAAATCATTAACTTTCTGAATGAGCTTTTTTATTTCAGTGCTGCATAGAGTAAACTTTTCCGTTGATTCCAGATCCATCTTTTTATGCCCCTACCCTCCGCCCTGGACCTCACCGGTTCCTCTCTACAAAGGCTGCAGACAAAGGAGCAACAGGAGGTTGGGGACCCTGGCAGAGGCCTGGAGGGACAGCCTGGCAAGAATGATCCCTCCAGATATGGCCCTGGCCTGGGGACTGACGGTCAGCCCAGGATAGATGGTTCTAGATGTGCACTTAGAATAAATCCTATAAAGCTTCCCTTTCTAGGAAAGCCTCAATGCATTTATAAGACAATCTGGGAAATTTGAACTCTGACCTCATAGTTGATGCTGCTGCTTCTGCTGCTGCTGCTGTGGTGCTCAATCATGTCCAACTCTTTGCAACCCCATGGACTGTAGCCCGCCAGACTCCTCTGTCCATGGGATTCTCCAGGCAAGAATACTGGAGTGGGCTGCCATTCCCTTCTCCAAGGGATCTTACCAACCCAGGGATCGAACCCAGGTCTCCTGCATCGCAGGTGGATTCTTTACCGTCTGAGCCACCAGGGAAGCAAGAAGGATTTACTGTATAGGGAACTATATTCAATATCTAATAATAACCTATAGTGGAAAATAATCTGAAAAAATATATACTTATCTCTAACTGAATCACTTTGCTGTATACCTGAAACTAACACGATATTGTAAGGCAACTATACTTTAATTAAAAAAATAAAAGGCATCCCCCTGCCTCCCAGTCCTGTGTCCGCACAGGGAGTGTGATGGTGGCTCCTCCTATATTTACACTCTTCTGTCCATCCCCCAGGCCCAGGACTCAGCCTCCAGCTCCAAGTCCTTCTACAGACCCAGAGGCACAGAAAGGCTGACCCTGAGCAATCCGCTGCAGTTTGCCAGGTGCCTTCAGCCACAGCAAACTGGGACCTGGAGCCCCTGGTTCACTAGAGTTCCTACACTGGTAGGTGGATTCTTTACTGCTGAGCCATTGGGGAAACCCATGGTCGGTGATAGTAAGGAACTACTGTTCATTTCTACCTGGGAAAGAAAAGACACTTTTTTGAACCTGCAGACTCTCTAAAGACACGGGCCCTGAGGCCGAGTCACCATGCAGAGCATCGCTGTGAGGTCCTCTTGATGAGGAGACTCTGGGTGGGGATTCAGCTCCACTGAAGGTGGAAGAACAACGACAAAACTGGGTCAGGTGTCCTGGTCTACAGCCCAACTCAGAGTCCAGAAGGGGAAAAAGAAAGCAAATACTTGGTGGGTTTTCCCAATGTTGAAGCACTCCCGTTTCAAAGCTCTGGTCTACCTCTTGTAACTTATTAATTATTCCTGTTCAACCGCCCCAAGGCATCACTCACTGTGGGTAAACACATCTTGCAGAAAAGAACCTGAATTCCCAGGAAAAACCTAGAAGAGGGAGCTGCACCAAAGATCATTTAGGGCAACCTCCTGCCCCAGGAGCCACCACCCAGCAGATACAGCCCTTTTAGTTCTGCAAGACAGGAAACACCTCGGTAAGTCAGGCAAAACCTTGGCTTCATAGGATGTTAGCCCATCAAGAGACTCTGGCCACCCTTTGGTCCTAAAATTCTCAAGGTGGGTAGAGAGGGAAGGAAGAAGGAGAGAAAACACAGGGAAAGAGGTTTTACTCTCAGTCGTGTGCAAATTCCAGAAGAAAATATAAAGTTTGAAAAAGCTCCCAGGTGTTTCTCTACACCCTTCCAGGACATCTCCCCTCCAGCCTTCCCACTTCACAGGGGAGGAAGTGGAGTCCCAATGGCAGAACTGGGAGTACATCTCGCAAGACCAAGGATAAGAGGAGAATGGGGCTTTATCATTCAATGTGGGGAGGTTACCCCCAAGGCTGGCATCACTCCACTGACGGTCTAGGAGAAAGGTCACTAAGAGGCTCCTGTTTCCTCTGAAGATGGGCCGCCTGGCCGCGAGGCAGGGCTGGCGAGAAGGATTGCTCTCCTTTGCCTTCATGCCCAGAACAAGTCTGCTCTCTGGAGTGTGCTAGAAGAAAAGAAGGTCAAATTCAAAAGGGCACACTGTGAGGGCAACCTCTCAAATGTTCCTCCCCGGGTCTGCAGAGGAGACCCGGGCATGACAATATGGCATATTAAGAGATTTTGCCATCGAAAGGCCTTCCAGCAAAAGCCTCACCTCAATCACTCAGTAATCAGTGAAGGAAGAGAAGGGGTGTGATCAATACACAGAAACAAACCTGGGAATGGATCTGTCTCGGGTCACAGAGCACGTGAACAGCTGGAGCAAGAAGAAAACACCAATGCATCTAGGAGACAATCTGGGAAATTTGAAATCTGACCTTATAATTGGTGATAGTAAGGAATTATAGTGTTCATTTCTGAGGTCCAACCATCGTATTGTGACTATTGTTTCAAAGAATCCTTAACTTTTAGAGATGCATGCCGAAGTGATAACTGATGAAATGGTATGATATCTGTGGTTTACTCTAAAATAATCCAGAGTAAGAAGGGGTAGAGGGCTGGTTGGATAAAAAAAGATAGACCATGAGTTGATGACAGCTCAAGTTGGCAATGGTTGCATAAAGGTTCAGTATACTCTCCTTCCATACATGCTTTCAATTTTCCATAATAAACAAAAAATTTTAAGTACTTGAATACCCTTGCCCCAAAACTCTACTGCAAGTCCATTTTCTCATGCATTCTAAACAATGACAGGCTGGAAAAAAGATCAGACCTCCTGTCTCCAGGGGCATGCTTCCAGCGATGTGGGAGGGGATGGAATTTTCTCTTCCTTTTGTTGGAGGAGATCCCAGTGACAAGGAGCCTGGCATCATGATGTGCCCAGCCTACCTCACTGGAGAGAGAAGTTCCTGGCCTAGAAGCTCCCAGCACAGCTCCCTGGCACATATTCAGCCAGAAGCAGAAGGTCCACCTGGTGGGACTCAGACCCACAGCATCAGCTTGAGCAAATCCCTTCATTCCTTAGATCCTTGGCTGCCTCACCTGTAAAATCAATATGGCAGCCCCAAGCAGCCTACCTCAAGGGATGTGAGGACCGAATTCAGTAACAAAGGGGGACTTCTAGAGAGATGGTAGATTGTAGGAGAAAAAAAAAAACAACACAGGCTCTGACTCCCTGTGTTGAAATACCAGCTCCACCTGGGGTTAGCTCTGGGCTCAGACAAGTTTCTTAACCTCTTTGGCCTCCGAGTCCTTGGTAATAGAAGCAGGGTTGTTGTAAGGACTCTATGAGTTCATATATGTAAACAACTTAGAACAATACCAAGGATTATGTAAGTTATTATTCTTATTACTCTACAGTGGTAAACTAATATAAGATGCCAGTATTATGAAAAGAACCACAGTGTTACTCCAAAGAGGGACTTGAAGTGTGACTGATTCTAAGCTACATCTTTCAGAGGCTCATGAAAGTGATGTGATTTTTATTTGGAGGCATATCAAAGTCTGGAGAAGGAAATGGCAACTTGCTTCAGCATTCTTGCTGGAAAATTGCATGGACTGAGGAGCCTGGCATCATCAACTTGATGGACATGAGTTTGGGCAAGCTCCAGGAGCTGGTGATGGACAGGGAAGCCTTGTGTGCAGCAGTCCATGGGGCTGCAAAGAGTAGACACGACTGAGTGACTGAACTGAACTGAACTGAGGAGCCTGGCGGGCTACAGGCCATGGGGCTGCATAGAGTCAGACACAACTGGGCACACACACACACATTCATTCATTCATTCATTCACGCCCTTAGGCAGGTAGTCCTTTCTCCCTCCCAATCACCACCCAACCATGAGGAGAGGCATCTTGAATCATATGCTTATCCTGAGTCTCCTCTTGGGCGTATCCAAGCATCCCCAAGCCC
Source organism: Bison bison bison (assembly GCF_000754665.1). Lineage (NCBI taxonomy): Eukaryota > Metazoa > Chordata > Mammalia > Artiodactyla > Bovidae > Bison > Bison bison. The sequence continues at coordinate 1,759,026 of NW_011494677.1, read as the reverse complement.
AGGACCTCACTGGGTCTGTAATCAGGGAGGACCAGAGAGACTGGACAAGAACCTCTGACTCTGTGCTTCACATCTGCCCGCAGAGAACAGAACAGGGCAGTCAAGAGCCCCCAGAGTGTCCTTTGTTCCCCATACACACCACGTGGCCCTTAGACGTGGGCAGCTCTGAGAAGTCTCCCCTCTGACTTACCAGCCACCACAAAAATTTTCATGGCGATGGCACAAGCCGCCCTACTTACCATTAAGAGAAAAGACCACATTATTGCTGTTATAAACCATTGATTAAGGTTTATAATAGCAATAATCCCCTCGAAATTCATTGTTACTGCAGTTAATGACCAGTTTATTAGAGCGTTAACCATCCTTGGCGATGGGCTGAGTCGTTTAATGCGGGTAACGACCAATTTCTCAAGGATTATTGCTTAAATAACAATTCTTTGCGAGATGTATGGGCCACCACAAGTGCGGATCCGGCTGGAGGCTTCTCCTCAGAAATAAGTGTTAATTATTTCCTCAGAGTTGCACCACCGGCACCATACCTAACAGGGCCAAACGATGAGCTTCTTGTGGTCACGCTTCAGAGACAACAAAGAATCCAAAAGCTGGGCCAGGACCCAGAGATGGCGCGGCGCCCTTCTGAGGGGAGTCAGCGCCGCCCAAACGAAAGGGCCATTGGGAAATGGTACCTGGCTCGTGGACGACTGTTTCTTCTTCACTCAGCTTGTGTCAGTTCCCCACCCACCCACTTCATAGGTGGGGAAATCAGGATTATCCAAGGGACTGAAGGAAGGACCGTGGAATGGGGAAGCATGACCAACCCAGGCATTATGAAGTTTAACATCCTCTGAAGGAAGTACCTGCCCACCCTTGACCACCCAGGTCCTAGAACAGCTGGTAGCAAAGGGCTGCAGGGACTGAATGGTGCCCACTAGTTGCACAGCACTGAAGTGCAGATCCTCTGTGGCCACTGGGCCCAGTGCTCTGGCCAAAAGGAAAAACAAAAAACAAAAAAAACAATCAGCTTATTGGGCCTCATAGCTCAGCTCAGGCTCTGAGAATTCATAGTATCATTAAATATAATGACAGGCAGGGGACCTTATTATTATCTAGGACACCCTCCTTGTTTTATAGGTGAGGACTACCCAGAGAGGGTAGAAGGTTTGCCCGAGTCACAGAGCCACTCAGAGAAAAGTTGGAATTAGAATCTCCATCTCTGTCTTCCCATGATCAACCTTAAGACCACTTTCTTGGTCACACCCAAAGAAAACTCTGTCTCAAAAGAAAAAAAAAAAAGGATCAAGGACCCATTCAGGAAAGAATACAGAGGCGAGGCATGCGTGAGCCCTGGAGCACTTCAACCAGGGTCTCAGGAGGAGCCAAAGCTCTGATCCTCCCCCTCCTCCTCCTCCTCTCCAACTTTCTCCTCATGCCGAACTCAATCCAAGCACGTCCACACATTAACTGTTTTCCATCACTTTCCATTAGCCCTGCTAGTCCAATAACTTTTATTTTTTTGACATGATCTGAAAGCTGCTGATATGATTATACTCTAATTGCATTATATTAACTAAAATAAATACTAATAGGGTGTGAACCTAACATAATAAGACCGCAAATTGCTATCGCGGTGCCAGTGTAGGCTGGAAAGGAATCTGCTGATTCACTCAACTAAGGCGAATTAAGGTCCAGTTGTGTGTCACATTGCAAGAACAGAAAGTGAGGCCCCCTAGAATTCTTGAGTCTGTTAGTCCTTCAGCCTCCATGTTTTGACTTAAGAGCAAGAATTATCACCAATAAATAATGGCAAACATCCCTCTAGGAGTGCAGTGAAGGGAGTCCCAGCAAGTCCCAGCTCTTCTCATGCTTTAGACTCATAGACTCACATTCATCATTGCAGTTAGATGAACCAATGGGATCCCTAAAGCTCCCTCCTACCAGGAGTGTAGAATGTGCTGGGACAGAGGGCAGGGCTTTCTTCCCTTACCTGCTCTCTTGTTGAGACTCTGCCCAAGACAGACACCACCGCAATGACATTAGACCTCCCTTCCCCCAAGTCAAAATGTTTATGAATCCTGATGTCAACACTTCTTTCTTAAGCCATCAAACGGAATTTGTGCTGGTGTGGATTAGATAAATACTCTCACTAAATCACAATGGTTCAATCCCTCTACCCATATTCCCACCTGTATTGCTAACCATTTGCTTATAGGATATTATGAAATTTTTATTTGCAGCCAAGCAAGATAATAGCATCAATTACAGATCATGTTTGAGCTGCACGTAGGTTTGCTGTATCAAGCAAATAAGTTAATATATGTAAAGTGCCAAAAAGAATGTCTGGCACATAGTAAGGGCTCAATAAATATCAGCAGTTATTTCTGTTGGCTATAATGTAACGCCGGATACTAAACGTGATAAAAATCAGTCAATAACTTTTTGTACATAATCATAAGAGAAATAGTAAGTCTAACAAAGAAAATGAAACCAATATAATGTAACTTGTTCAGTAACCTTCTGCATGGTGAACAATGTACTATGGGGGTATATTCTATGTATATGTATCAATGATAAGATATAATAGATAATTTATATGAGAGGGTATATTTGATCAATCACATCATCCCTGCTTCTTTTTTTTTTTTTAGAATATTTTATCTATTTATTTGGCTGCACTGGGTCTTAGTTGCAGCATGTGGGATCTAGTTCCCTGACCAGGGATTCGACCTGGGTCTCCTGAATTGGGCGTGCACAGTCCTAGCCCCTGGATCGCCAGAGCAGTCCCTCATCCCTGCCTTTGACAGTGGCAGAATATCAGGAATAGATCTTCAGTGTGGCATACTGCAATGCAGGAGACCCCAGTTTGATTCCTGGGTTGGGAAGATCCCCTGGAAAAGGGATAGGCTACCCACTCCAGTATTCTTGGGCTTCCCTGGTGGCTCAGACAGTAAAGAATCCTCTTGCAATGTGGGAGACCTGGATTGGGAAGATCCCCTGGAGGAGGGCATGGCAACCCACTCCAGTATTCTTGCCTGGAGAATGCCATGGACAGAGGAGCCTGGTTGGTTACAGTCCATGGAGTTGCAAAAAGTTGAACACAACTGAGTGACTAACACTTTCACTTTTCATAAATACACACACACACACACACACACACACACACACGTGCGTGCATGCTCAGTTGCTTCAGTCCTGTCTGACTCTTTGTGGCCCTATGGACTGTAGCCTGCCAGGCTTCTCGGTCTTGCCTGGAGAATGCCAGGCAAGAATACTGGAGTGGGCCTCCTCCATGGGGATCTTCCTGAACCTGCCTCTCCTGTGTCTCCTGCATTGCAGTGGATTCTTTACCACTGAGCCAGCACGGAAGCCTATACACACGTAGTGGACTATTCCTCCGCCATAAAACAGAATGAAACGTTGCCATTTGCAACGACATGGATGGACCTAGAGACGGTCATAACAAGTGAAGTAAGCCAGACAGAGTAAGACAAACACTGTATGATCCCAGGTTCAGTCCCCAGTCAGGGAACTAAGACCCCACATGCCCGGGAGCAACTGGGCCCACACACTGTAACTGCTGAGCCCGAGTGCCAAAGCTAGAGCCCGGGCACCTCAGTGGAAGATGCTGCGTGATGCAGCTAAGACCTGAGACAGCAAATGAGTAAATGTTGTTGTTGTTGTTTAGTCGATACATTGTGTTCCAATTTTTTGCAAGGCCATGGACTGTAGCCTGCTCCTCAGTCCATGGGATTTCCCAGGCAAGAATACTGGAGTGGATTGCCATTTGCTTCTCCAGGGGATCTTTCCAACCCAAGAATCGAACCGACACTTTCCTGCTTGGGCAGGCACGTTCTTTACCACTAAGCCACCAGGGAAGCCCAAATAAATAAATTTAATTAAATAGATAAACAACAAGGACCTACTGTATAGCACAGGGAACTGTATTCAATATCCTGTAATAAACTATAATGGAAAATATTCTGAGAAGAATATATATATATATATATATACACAAAATACACACACATATATATGTATAACTGAATCACTTTACTATATACCTGAAACTAATACAATATTGTAAATCAACTATATTTCAATTTTAATTATTTTTTTTTTAAAGAAAGCAAGATTTAGTCCATGAGCAAGCATCACTTATCTCCACCAAGACTCCAAAAACCTGCCATGGTTTGCCTCTGATTCTTTTCATTCCTTTGCTGTGAATTCAGTTCCTTTCAACATCCAGGGGTTAGGAACTGCTAAGCAGTGGAGATGCAAAGAAAGAAGGATAGCATTTGTGCCCTGAAGCAGCTGGCAGCTCAGGGCAGGCAGTCACATAAAGAGCTAAACGTAATACAATGTGATAAGTGCCACATCTTCAAGACTGTGAATGAAGGATGGAAGGGAAGAGGAGGGAGGAGGAACAAGCCCGGCAGAGGAGCAAGTATTTTCAACCAGCAAGAGGAGAACCCTTCCTGAGGAGTAATCTGTGACCTGAACCTAGTACTAGCACCCAGAACCTAGTACTGATACATGGACTAAACATTCGTTTAAGCAACCAGCAAAGCAGAAACACAGAAGGAGAGAAGGAGGGAGCAGGCAAAGAAGGGGTCAGGAAGGAGAGCAGTTCAGCCTTGGTGAACTTACGCCAAAGTTTAATTAGAAATCAAGAGGGGCGTTCATTTCAGCATGCATGTATTTAATGTCAATCAAAGTTTTCTTCAACTTCTATGAACCTGTAAAGGAAAGGGTGGGTAGTTAGTACTTAGGACCTAGAAAGGAATTAGCGTGGCCCTCGCTGGGTCTTCAAGAATTGAGGTGGGAGTTTTCACGGCACGGAAGAAGATGAGTTAACTGAGGACACTCCACAGGAACATGTGAATATGAGGGCCTGAAAAGGCATAGAGATGGCTATTCCCCTGCTTTGATCAAAAGGATGACCAACTCGTGCCTTAGTTCCCAAGAGTCTCCCCAATATTTAGGGAAGGACTCTCATCTCATCTGGAAGCACCTTATAACTGAGAGGCCTTCCAAAAAAAAATGGGGAAAAAAATTCCAGAAGCTGAGCTCAGGCAACCATCGCATTTGTCACTAGAAGAGAACAGCGGTTTCTTCCGGTCACTCCTTTCCTTTGCCGGCTCCCGAAATTTCACAGAGCTGCTGCCCACCCTTGCTATCTGTGGGTCTGCCAGGAGGGCCGTCACCTCCATGGGACAATTTCCCTTCCATTTACAGAGTTGTTTTTTCCTTGGTGGGGAGGCGGTTCTTTGGGAAGGGGTGAAGGAGGACTTGCATCAAGTGAGACTATTGCATCATTATCTTTCTATTGTTTCTTCTTTAATTTCTAAATTTTGATTGTCCTCATTTTTCTTCTCTGTTTTTCTAGCTCTGTTGGTTCCCCTAGTCTTGTCCACAGCCAGTGGCGATAGGGACGCATGTTTTGTTTTTTTTTCCCCAAGCCGGCAGCTGGATTCATGCTGTCAGTCACTCACGATGGGGTGGGGATGTCCCTTGCATCGGGGTGTATATTCTGCATGACAAGGGTGACCCCACAAGCAGCCTCAGATCTTCTCTGATGTTCATTGGTCCTCAGCTTTTTCCCCCGAGTCATTTGGTTAAAGAAAGTGGGGGTCAGAGGTCAGAACACAGTTCCCATCCAGCCGGTTTGACAGGTACATAGCATGGAGCGAGACTAAAAGCCCCGATTCCACTCCTTAATTAAAAACATTTTTCATTCCAAACCTATAAAAGGCAGCTGTGCCGCTCCCCCACCCCCGCCCCCACCGGAGATGGTGGTTCTGCACTGAGCTGCAGCTCAACCCCTCTTTCTCCGGCCTCGAAAGCACAAGGCCATCAAAGCCCAGTGCAGTCATCTTCCTCCTCCTCCTCCTCGCCCCTCCAATTCGCCTTTTGCTCAGAAACCATCATCTCCACCTTGGCAGTGGCTTTGCATTAGAAATTTCTCGTGACACCTCCATGCTGTGGGCAGGGAGCCCATCTTCCAGGATAGACAGGAGGCAGTGCTTAGCTTTTATTATTCTCAAACACCTTTTCACCTGGATTTTTAAAAAGAAGCCCAGGCAGCACATCCTTGCTTCATCAGTCATCCTGAGGTTGTGAATTCACTTGCATCCCCCTCTGCTCAGACATCTAGAAGACTTTGGTTGGGGCTGGGGCGGGGGGCGTGGGTGGGGAATGAGCGAAAAGCTTGCCAAGAGGTGATTGGAAAAAATGAAATAAATGTTTGCTTATCCCAGGTGGCATTTGTGGTAAAGAACCCACCTGCCAATGCAGGAGACATGAGATGAGGGTTTGATCCCTGGGTCGGGAAGATCCCCTGGAGGAGTACACAGCAACCCACTCCAGTATTCTTGCCTGGAGAATCCCATGGACAGAGGAGCCTGGTGGCGTACAGTCTATGGGGTCGCACAGAGTCAGAAACGCAGCTGAGCACACACAGCACATATGGTGGGTTTTTACCTTCACTGGCTCCCTCACACCTGAATTACGTGCCATTAAGTCACTCAGCTGGATTACCTGGTACAGGAAGTTACAAGTACAATGTAACCCGCTTGGGGAAGAGAAGAGAAGATCCTTATGTTCAATTTCTTTTGCTCAACTGTCTCCTTACAGGGTCCTTAAACCTTTATTTATTCATTTATAACTTTTTGGCCTGGAGTGTTTATTTTTGGCTTCATCTCCAAGGACACTCTACATACTCACAGGCAGGAACACCCAGCCTTCATTCAGACCTGGTCCCAGTCAAGACCCTGATCAAAGACAACCGGAGGAAGGCTGTGGACAGAATGACGTGAGCTTTTCCACTCGTGAGCTGAGCCAGCTGCTGTAGTTTAGATGCTTTCCCACTTGGTGGACTTGCTCTTCTTTGGATTCCAACCAAACTGTCTTATTAAATGTTTTCCAAAAAAAAAAAAAAATTCTTGCTCTTGTGAGTGATATCAAATACAATCAATAAAACCGAAGGAGAAGGCAGCCCAAGGCATTCATGAGACACTTTCAAGATTTAATTGTTCCGCAGAATTTTAAGCAAGTAGTAGAAAGAAACTAAATTGCATGAAGCCGAATATTTCGCTCTAGGCTCCCAATTCATCTCACTTGCTGGTTCCCGGGGGCTCATGCCAGCGCGAGGAGCTCGGGACTTTCCAGCCCAGACAGAAGTTGTGCTTCCTGCAAGTTAAAGAAGCTCCCTGTCTCTTGGAAATGGGGCCGTTGATCAAAATCTTCTTTACCATGGAAATGCCTGGGCTCAAGGACTTTTTGGCTGAGTAGGGCAGAAAGATATGTTTTACTAAACACAGGGCGCATCCTCTTGCTTCTTTCTCCAAAAGTCCTGGGAGAAAGGAACCTGGTACCCAAATAAATGCCACATCCAGGTATCAACTTCCCAGCTGGCATAGTGGTAAAGAACCCGCCTGCCAACGTAGGATATGCAGGTTTGATTCCTAGGTGGGGAAGATCCCCTGGAGGAGGGCACAGCAACCTACTCCAGTATTCTTGCCTAGAAAATCCCATGGACAGAGGATCCTGGTGGGCTACAGTCCATGGGGTCGCAAGAGTCAGACATGACTTCAAGTTTGAACACAAAAAGTACAGGTTTCAACAGGCACCCAGAGACAGCACCAGTGCAAGAGGGGGTGCAGGGTCTGGAAGCTTCCAAGGATTTCACTGCTTCTTACAGCCTGAGGGAACCTGGCACTGAGACCCATCTGCTTCCTCTAGACTTGACCACTTGGAACGAACCCCTCAATTCACCAGGAAGAGCCTGCCGCAGATACACAGGCAAAGCATAGACTAGAGTCCTTCCCATCCCATCACACTGCAAAGAACCTGTTGCCTCTTCTGACCAGACACCAGGTCAGGAAACAAGAAGACACCAGGGGGAAAGCAGCCGTGGGGCTGTGTCTCAGGCTCCTGCCACTTTGGAAAACGGATTATGTCAAGGAAGTTTCCCTGGTGGCTCAGACAGTAAAGAATCTGCCTGCAATGCAGGAGACCTGGGTTTGATCCCTGGGTTGGGAAGATGCCCTGGAGAAGGGAATGGCAACCCATGCCAGTGTTCTTGCCTGGAGAATCCCATGATTCCCAGAGGAGCCTAGCGGGCTACAGTCCATGGGGTTGCAAAGAGTTGGACACAACTAAGCAACTTAACACACACACACACACAGGAGGTTTAGATAAGAGAACTGAGAGTCTGGGAAGCTGCCTGCCTGAGAACAAGGCTCCAGAGGCAAGCAGACCTCTTCCTCCCTGCCCTAGGGAAGGTATTGGGTTGGCTGAAAAGTTGATTTGGGTTTTTTAATAACATCTTAAGGGGAAAAAAACAAATGAACATTTTGGCCAACCCAGTGTTAATACTTCCGCTCTCTAAGCCTCAGTTTATCTTTAAAGAGAGGTAACAAGAGTTCCTCCCGGGAGAGCTATTGTGACGATTACAGAAAGAGCGCTTGCAAAGTATCTTGGGCTGTCCCTGGCACTTTGTCGCTGCTGTTCAGATGCTCAGTCCTGTCCGACTCATAGTGACCCCAGGGACTGCAGCCGGACTCCTCTGTCCTCCACTATCTCCCAGAGTTTGCTCAAACTCATGTCCGTAGCGTCGGTGATGCCATCTAACCATCTCATCCTCTGTCACCCCCTTCTCCTCCTGCCTTCAATCTTTCCCAGCATCAGAGTCTTTTCCAATGAGTCAGCTCTTCACATCAGGTGGCCAAAGGACTGGAGCTTCAACATCAGCATCAGTCCTTCCAATGAATATTCAGGACTGATTTCCTTTAGCATGGACTGGCACTTAATAGGTGCTTAATAAGTAAGAGAGATCGTTTTAATAAAAATAATTAATAATTACAGGCTGGAATGCAATAGTATTTGAAGGGAGGGTGTCCAGGTCTGGGTTCAATGGCCCTGACCACAGTAAAGGAAAGGGAGGGTCTGGTTCCTGCCAAGAGGCAGCTCCATGACAGATGGGCTCCCAGCCCCTCCCCCACAACGCTTTCCAACAGGGCTTTTGCTGGGGTCCAAACTTGGTCCTGGCAGCTTTCCAGAGGCTCAATTCAAGAGAATATTAGTGCCATAATATAGCTCCTATTATACACCAGCACTTAGATAAGGAAGAAAAATGGTTCTGCGGGTCTGAACTTAAAACTCTTGTCAGATCATCCCTGCCACTAGGTGCTCAGAGATCCTGCCACAAAAACAAACATCCAGATTTCCGACCAAGGTGCCGGATGTGTTGCATCCTTAAGATTACTGTGGTAGTGGACTGTCTGAGGAGTTATCGAGAAGCCTGGCCCCTGGAGGCTGCGGAATGGCCAGGCTCCAGCCCCCAGTCCCCGTGAGGTCAGGGCCGGAACTGTGGTTTTGTCACAGAATCAGAGGCCTGGTCAGGGAGTACAAGGTAAGTGCTCAAAAAGGTACAGCTCTGCCGCTGTTATTATTGCTGTTCCTGCTGGACCCACTTTGAGAACATTCAAGTGCAAGCCAGCCTATACACGTGGACCACACTGCAGGTCCAGAAAAAGAACTCAGAGAATGTCAAAGCATGGTTAGGCATCCCTCCTGACCCCCTGCCTGCAGACTTAGAGCCTCCCGAGTTTGGTGTTCGGAGAAGGAAATGACAACCCACTCCAGTATTCTTGCCTGGAGAATCCCATGGACAGAAGAGCCTGGAGGGCTACAGTCCATGAGGTCGGAAAGAATCAGACATGACTGAGTGACACTCAAGTTTGGTGTCACTCAGAAAGTTGTAGTTTGGTGTGTATTTCCAGACATAGCACATCTCCAGACCACTAATGATGTACTGTGATAGGAAACGCCAGGAGGGCCTGTCATTTGTAAGGGCTGACCACACACACACACACACTCACTCACACACACACACACTCACTCACACACACACACACACACACAGTCACTCACACACACACACACACTCACTCACACACACACACACACACACACACCCCTATTTGAAAAGACCTACTGGGGCAAGCCTGTCAGTTTCCACCTGTCAATTTGCAGAGATAATGGCCCCCACCCTAACTCTCCTAGCACTGAGGGTCTCAGGCATGAAGGTCCTGGAGCCCCAGCACAGAGGCGGTGAGAGCTGATGAGGTCCAGCCCTGCAGGTGTGCACTCCAGGCCCGTCTGACCTGGGGCAGGGGCTCTGCGCTCAGGCTCTCTGCCAGATGTCGTAGGAGACACGCAGGCATGAGACACAGAGGCCCCTGCCCTCGGGTGGTCCACGGCCAGGCCAGGGAGGAAAGTCCACCATACGAAACCAAGTATATTTTAACCCTGAAGAGGACA
>NW_011494677.1:1738080-1748606 GCF_000754665.1 Bison bison bison | reverse complement strand
CGTGTCCAAGGCCAAATTCCATCACTGTGCTGGTGAAAGCAGCCCGCAGCCAGGTCCTGAAAAACCTCTCTGCCGTAATCTTCGTGATCACAACTCTCATGGCTCCTAGTGGATTTTGAACCGTATTTTCAATTATCCAAAATGCCCACTTGTCTCGTGTCTGTATTTCCTCGGCATGTGGGGAGCGTGGCCGTGCTTGGCTGATTTAACACGGAGCATTAACCAAGCCTCTTAGAAATGGGCTCCCCACAGGACCACCCATTAGGCTGCAGGCTGCAGCTGGTTCCCTACCAGCCCTCCACTTGCTCTGAGTGGGCCACTCCCCTGTGCCCACCTCCCCTCCAACCTGTCCCCCGAGTGCCACCAGCTATTTTCCAGATCACTGAGGAGCTGATGGCTTGTTCGTGTCACACGACTGGGCCTTTCAGTATTCTTTTCTTTTCGTTCTTTTTTTAAAGATTTTTTTTTAATGAGGACCATTTTTAAAGTCTTTATTGAAATTGTTAAAATATTGCTTCTGTTTAATGTTTTGGTTTCTTTTGGCCTTTTGTGGGCTCTTGGCTCCCTGACCAGGGATCTAACCCACAATTCCTGCATTGGAAGGTGAGGTCTTAACCACTGGACCATCCGGGAAATCCCCCATTTTCCTTCAGTCTTGATCTTCCAAGAGAGGATTTGTTTTCCCAGAGCCCAGCTTGGTGAGGACGGCAGTGGTGGGGGGGACGGCGGTGTTCCCAACTCTGGGAAGTCCCTTGGGATTCCTAGATGAATCAGTGAATCATCCCAGGGACAGACCTTGCAGAGGTGGGAACAGCAGCCGCAAGGTCGCCATCGCTTCATGCCTCTGAGGCTGAGAGAGTGAGAACCAGGCTGTGGTTGTTATCTCAGCTGTAAAAAGAAAAAGCCCAGGGCCTTGGAGGCACCTGGACACGCTGGCCTGACCATTTCACAGCAGCCCCCATGGGTCACTGGGGACCTGCCCTCTCTTTTCCACCTACATGTTATTCCAGCCATAAATCCAAGTGACAAGCTTGAACTTTCCCCAATTGACATGTTTACAGGGGAAGTCCGCATTTGACAGGAAAATTAAGCCTATCAATCACTTAACGAGCTCGTTAATGAATGGTTCTCTGATGTCCTCTGGTAGCTGGCTGTATTGATCATGGACAGGCAGCCCAGCCCCCAGCCCGTTCCCCCCAACGCCTTCGCCCACCCTTCCTTTTGCCAGATGTTGCTGCCCCCCTGACCTCCCCCAGCCCCCTTTTCTCCCCTGAAGCTCGGCAGAGGGCTCCGCTGGAGGGTTTATCTCGAGGTCAGACCCCCTCCTGGCTCTGCTCTCTGACAGAACAAAGGGAACAGATGCAGGTTTGGTCTATGAGCGCCCACCCGGCATATGGAAGCTATCTCCTCCGGCCCAGTAATTACCCGGGAGCTGGCTTGTTCAATGGCTTTGGGTTTTATTGGACAGAAACCCACCTCTCCCCCACTGGCATAAAACACTTTAATGGTGTCTCCCTCCGGGGTTTCTGGGAGAGGTCCTGTCAGGTATGAAATGAGCAAAGCCCCCCTGACAGCCCCCAGAAGCAAGGCCTTCACAATTAAACAAGGGAGACCCGGCAGGAGGGGGGAATGCCTGGTAAAAAAGAAAAGCTTGATGGTGCAAAAAAAAAAAGAAAGTCAGGGTCGCATTGCCTTCGGAGAAGCGGGCAGAACTTCCTAGAGCATCTCCCACTGGTGTTCAGAAGGGCATGAGGAAGAGCTGGGGGTGGTCGAAACACAGCCCATCACCTCCTGTTCCCAACACACAGGGAGGAGGGCTCAAAAGTCAGGATCAAACATTAGTGGAGGGACTGTTTTGTGTAAGAATAAATGATCATCTAGGTCGTGAAGAGGCCTGGAACTTAGAATATGTTCAATTCACATACACACAGCACAGTTCTTCTCCCAACAATCTATCTCGAGGATGTCGTGTCTGCAACTTCGAAGGAGGGAGTCAACTTGGATTCAAGGATTGACCAGAATGAAGAAAGAAATGAGCCCCTGGCTGGAAATGGATGGATATTAAAACCAACCAATCCCTAAGCTCCTGCCCTGGGGGACAGGAGGTAACGGAGACTCAAGTGATATAGCCCTAAGTCACCAGAGAGGGCGTGTCAACAGCGAATGACCTCAAACTAGGTGGCTTACAACAGCAGGAATGTATTCTCTCCCAGCTCCAGAGGCCAGAAGCCCCACATCAAGGTATTCACATATCAGTGTTCCCTCTGAAGGCTCTATGGAAACATCCGTCCTTATCTTTTCCAATTCCTGGTGGCTCCCAGCAGACCTTGGCTTGTGGCCGCATCATCCCATCACTGTCTCCATCATCACACGGTCGCCTCCCCAGTGTGTCTCTGTGTCCTTGCCTCTTCTTCTGAGGATACCAGTCATTAGAATCAGGGGCCACCCTAACCCAATATGTTGCTTAATTATTAAACCATGTCCAACTTTTTGGGGCCGCATGGACTGTAGCCCATCAGGTTCCTCTGTCCATGGGATTTCCTAGGCAAGAATACTGGAGTGGGTTACCATTTCCCTTTCTAGGGGATCTTTCTGACCCAGGGATTGAACCCACATCTCCCGCATCACAAGCAAATTCTTTACCACTGAGCTACCAAGGAAATCATTAACCCAGTATGACCTCATCCTAATTATTCATACCTGCAAAGACCCTATTTTCCAAAAAAAAAAAAACAAGTCATATTCTGAGGTTCCAGGGAGACATACATTTTCAAGGGAATATTATTCAACCCAGAACAAAAAGAAAGAAAAAAAAAAACAAAACAGCAGAGCAGAGGGCGTAGCTCGAGGCATCAGGGAAATGCTGAAGTCCAAAGCCTTTCCAAAGAGCAAGAGGAAAAACCGAGACGTGAAGGAAGTGCTGAGAAAGAGAAAAGGATGGTACGGAGGTAAGCTGCAAATACTAAAAAATATGAAGATGGCAACTGAAGTGTCAAAAATGTGCTCTGGGTAATTCCAAGCACATTTGAAAGCCATTTGCAGACCATAAAATTCTCGGTCCAAATCACTCACGCCCAAGCAGCCCCAGGTGCCCAGGCTGCTAAACCTCATCGATGGAGGCTGGAGGCGGGTCTGGGAGGGTCCAGTTATTCTGGCAAGTGAGGGGCGATGCTTCCCAATGACTGGAGGGGCCCTGCCCCATTCCTTACGCACCTGCTCTCCTTAGAGACCAAGTCACTGGTACCTTTCCCCCTTTCTCTGGGGCTTTTTCAAAGAAGGATGGCTCAGTCCTGGAACATAAGACTACCACACTTGCCAATGACATGTCGACCATGTGGGCCAAAGTCTACCTCTCTGGGTCTATACTTTCCAATCTCCTTCCAGACTCGGTGAAAACTCTTCACGATTATATTTAACATGGGTAACCAGCAAGGACCTACTGTACAGCACAAGGAACTCTGCTCAATGTTATGTGGCAGCCTGGATGGGAGGGGAGTTTGGGGGAGAATGGATACATGTATGTGCATGGCTGAGTCCCTTCTCTGTTCACCTGAAACTCACAACATTGTTAATTGACTATACCCCAATACAAAATAAAAAGCTTAAAGTTTTGGGGAAAAAAAGCCCGTGGCTGGAACAGTGGAACTCCTTCAACCCACCAACATGAAGCACCTAGAACATGGTGAGTTGCAAAACTCTTGGGTTCAAGTGTCCAAGCACCTCTTTGGACAGCATATACCTGCTGTGATGCAGGATACCAGATGGGATAAGAGGAAGGACAGGCTCATGCCAGAGCCAGAGCACAAACATAAGTTCTGCCTGAGTCTAGGCTGGTCCTACCTAAGAAATTTACTAAGATCCCATGTAACAGAAAGAATTCCTGGGACTTTCCTGGTGGTCCAGTGGTTAAGAATCCACCTGCCAATGCAGGAGACACGGCTTCATTTCCAGGTAGATGCCACAGGGCAACTAAAGCCCACGTGCCACAACTATTGAGCCTGTGCTCTAGAGCCCATGCTCCGAAACTAGAAAGTAGTCCCCACTCTTAGCAACTAGAGGAAGGCCATGCGCAGCAACAAAGACCCAGAACAGCCAATACATAAAAAAGAATTCTCAAGAGTCAAGAGAAAGAGCCCAGTTTTTTCATCAGACAAATCCAGTTTTTACACCTGGCCCTGCCTGCCCCTTGCTAGTGATGCAAACTTAGGCTTCTATTTTACATCTCTGAGTTCCAGTGTCATCATCCATAAGGTAAGAATTATATCAAATAAAGTAAGGTCCTGGCCATAGTAGGCCTTCAGTCAACAGAATGTCCTTTTTACCCTGCTGCTACCTGTGCTCATGATGTAACTGAAAAAAATGAAATATTAGTCACTCAGTCATGTCTGACTCTTTACGATCTCATGGACTGTAGCCCACCAGGCTTCCCTGTCCATGGGATTCTCCGGGCAAGAATACTGGAGTTAGGGAATTTATGTATATACTGGGTTGGCCAGAAAGTCTGTTTAGATTTTTCTGAAGATCTTATGTAAAAACCCAAACGAATTTTTTGGCCAACCCCCAAACTGGTATCTTTTTAGTGGGATTGGGGGGAAAGTGGTGATGGGCAGGTGGGGAGAATGGATGACCTAAGGACATAAAGAATAGCAGACCACTGGATAGATGCCCTCCCAGGGTGCCCCAGTGGAGTTCCTGGACTGGCATCCACAAACCGGGTTTCTGTGGACAGAATGGGGTTCAACAACTTAGCGAGCTTTCTGCCGCCCCATTTCTTAAACACAGAAGCAGATACAAGCTCCTGTGTCTACAGTGTAAACCCTCCTTTTCATGTATCAGAAGAGACTCGTCATCCCAGGCAAGTTCAACTGTGATAGTTAGCTGACTCTGCTCAGAAATCGCCCCCAGGAATCTTCTTACCCCGGCTCTGAGCTCAAAGCAAGCCTAGAAGGGTGGCTGCTCTAAGAGGGTAGCCCTACCACCCTGAGAAGATCCACCCGGGTTCACGATCACAACCCTTGTTTCCAGGTCCAGCCCAGGCTCTCTGGACACCAGGATGGCTTCCTCCCTGACCTCTAGTTTCTCCCCACACCTCTCCACCCAACTGCTGTCCTACACCACACTCCTGCTTCCCAAAGCATCTCTCTTAAGCGCAGCTCTGATTCTGACATTCTGGACTCCAAAAATATCCAATAATGCCCCATCGCTTGCAGAATAAACCTGAACTCCTCAGGGACATTGAGGACGCTTTGCCACTTGTCCCCAGATGACTGTCCGGCTCCGGCCCCCGTTTCTCCCCAAACACACCCCGTCACCCACCCAGTCCCATCGGTTTGCTCCTGCTGTTTCCCTGCCTGCCACGCCCTTTCCAACACTGCTGGGCTCACAGCCTCCTTTTCCATCAAGCGTCTCCTGTGCCTGGAGAGAAGTCGTCTTGTTCCTTCTGAATCCCCACAGGTTCGTCATCTGTTCTGCTCTCATCACACTCATCACTCTTTGCGATCTAGAAAGGTGGCTTTTCTCCTCTACTTGTCTAGAAGCTCCCGAAAGGCAGGCCCCAGCCCACGCGAGATTCTTTTTTGTTTCGTCCTCATATCCAGCACAGTGCTTCACATCTATTAGGTACATCATAAATATTATTGGTTGGGAGAAAAAAAAAAAAAAAAGATAAATGATGACTGAAATAAAGAAGCCAATGGTACTTTTGAGCAGAGAAATTCCAGAGGCCCCTTCCAAACTGGTTAGGAAGAGATGAAGTATTTGTAAGTCCACATACCATGTAGAACCCCAGAGGGTAACCAGGAATCTCAGTCCCTTGAGACCTAAATGGCTTAGAGAGACAGAAGGATGGTGGAGAGGCTTGGGCAGCAGAGCTGAGGACGCCCTGCCCAGTGCAGAGAAGGGAGGCTGGGTTTGGCTCTGAGAGGCAAACCCAGAAGCAGAAATCCATTTGGAGAGAGAAAGTGAGTTGAAAAGCTAACAAAATAGCCTTGGGCATTTGAGTCACCCTAGGCCTCCATGTAGACCAGCTTCTCCGGAAAGAGGGAAGAGCCGCACAACCCTCCTGGGACCACCGCCCTCCCCAGGTGCTGTCACAGGTGAGAGGGTTCAGCGCAGGTGTGCCCTGCTCTCTCCCTTCACGTCTCCCTCTCCTTCCCCGAATCCCTTTCTGTTTCTAGGCAACTGAGCTACGGCTGGTCCTCTTGCAGAAAGTCCGTAACACAAGGGCTACACTGGGTGTGTCACATACTGCCAGCCCCTTGTCACTCAAGGACAGCCCATAGCACCCACAGAAGCCCAGGAGGTCTCTGTCTCTGGCTTCTGAGTCCAGCACGCCGGGCCCTGTTCTCCAGAGGGCATCCTTCGCGGATTCTTTTCTGTTCCCCCTTGAGCCCCACTTTCTTCTCCCCACCCTTTCACCAAACAGATGTAACTATTTATTCCTTATGTCCTAGTTTTCCTGTAATTTCATAAAGTGCAAATTTGCTGTCCTGCTCCCAAATGCCGAGTCGGTGGTTTGTCATAACAGTCATCAGTAACTGTCGCTTTCTGCCGCGGGCTTAATTAACCCACTCTCTCATTAGCATGTCCGTGCACTTGTAAGGAATGAAAGCCTGATTATTTTCTACAACAGTCGCAGCCAATTACTGCATCCAAATGGAACCACATTAATCAAATCTTTAGTACGGTGGCAAATTCAGAGATATCAGATTGCAAAAGGCAGCAAAACTAATATGTCACTGTCAGCGGGGCTGCGCAGGCATTTAGCGAATTGCATTAAATAGATGGCTTCGCTGAAGCCGCATGAATTTAATATGTGATGGGATCTGGAAGCTATTAGTGTGACATGGCAAAGTAGTGGGAGCTTTGGCAGCTCTGGACTTTATCCATGAACTCAGGAAACTAATACGAAAACTTGCGTGTGTGTGTGTGTGTGTGTGTGTGTGTGGTGCGCATGTGCGCGAGTTGCAATGCGCGCATGCGCCTCATGGCGTATACTCAACAAGGAAGAAGTCCTGCAGGATGTGAAAGAGCAACCATTATTTATTTGCAGCCTCCCGCCCCCCCTGCACCCCAGGATGTGGAAGAGCAACCATTGTTTATGTGAAGCCTCCCGCCCCCACCCCCGCACCCCGTTAAAATAGAAGAAATGTATATATAAGCAAAGACGACAGCAAACACGGCCTTCGTGATACTTCTACCTGCAGGGGTAGATCCCAGGCTGCTGAGTCCAGGGGCCAGCACACAGACTGGAAACAGAACTCCTGGTTCCATCCTCTGCCAATCTGGTCACAGGGCTTTCTGTCCCCCTGGGACCCCAAGAACCAGGCCTCAGTCTGTGCACCTGAAAAGCTGAGGAAGGTAATTGTACACTCCAGTGTTCACTGCGGCACAATAGCCAAGACATGGAAGCAACCTAAGATGCATGATGCTTCATGCATCAACGGATGAATGAAGATGTGGTACATATGTACAAAGGAACATTACTCAGCCATGAAAAAGAATGAAATAATGCCATTTGCAATAACAGGGATGGGTCTATAAATGATCATACTAAGTGAAATAAATCAAACAAAAAGACAAATGCCATATGGTATCACTTATATATGAAATCTAAAAGGATGATACCAACGAATTTATTTACAAAACAGACATGGACTCACAGATTTAGAAAACAATCTTGGGGTTCCCCAAGGGGACATGTGGGGGAGGGGCAAACTAGGAGGTTGGGATTAACATATATACACTACTACATATAAAATTGATAATTAACAAGGACCTACTGTATAGCATAGGAAACTCTACTCAAGATTCTGTAATAACCTCTATGGGTAGAGAATCTGAAAAAGAATCACTATTTGTACATGTATAACCAAATCACTTTGCCGTACACCTGAAACTAACACAACATTGTAAATTGACTATCCTCCATATAAGGTAATTTAAAAAAAAGAAAAAGAAGGAGAGAAAGGTCATTGTATCTAGTAGAGAGCTGTTGAGTGAACACAGTGTTCTAAGGAGGCATGGACTTCCTGAAGTACAACCAACATGGACCCATTCACACCCCGCTCCTGACACCTTGGTCCTGCCCCAGACTTCTTGGCTGCTAAGCTAACCGAAGGGTTCACTCAGCAGCACAATTTTCCAAACAGCTCTGGAGGCCCTTCATGCCATGATGTCTTGCTACAGAGATGGGGACCCAGTAAAACTAGAAACAGCAAAGATCAGCCTTGAGCAGATCCTTCCCAGAAAGCACACAGCATGACAGCGGGGAGCCTCTTAATAAGAGACTGAACTCAGAGGAGTGAATAAGGACAGTGATTCTCCTGTAAAAGTAAATTCATTATTTAGCCAGTATCCCTGATCATCAGAAAGGTTACATGCAACTTAGCGTGAACTGTGAAAACCCTAACCCTAACCATAGGACTTGACCTCACATCTGCAAAGTACCCATGTACTTTCCAGTGTTTCCACTTCCTGAGGATACCGGGGAAAGCAGTGGCACCCCACTCCAGTACTCTTGCCTGGAAAATCCCATGGACGGAGGAGCCTGGTAGGCTGCAGTCCATGGGGTTGCTGAGGGTCGGACATGACTGAGCGACTTCCCTTTCACTTTTCACTTTCATGCATTGGAGAAGGAAATGGCAACCCACTCCAGTGTTCTTGCCTGGAGAATCCCAGGGACGAGGGAGCCTGGTGGGCTGCCATCTATGGGGTCGCACAGAGTTGAACACAACTGAAGTGACTTAGCAGCGGCTGAGAAGACAAGATGCAAATTCCACACTCTACACATGCAACTTCATCATAATTTGTCCATCTTACCATTCGAATTTATATACTTCTGACAGAATGTGGTCCACTGGATAAGGGAATGGCAAACCACTTCAGTTTTCTTGCCTTGAGAACCCCGTGAACCATATGAAAAGGCAAAATGATAGGATACTGAAAGGGGAACTCCCCAGGTCGATAGGTGCCCAACATGCTACTGGAGATCAGTTGAGAAATAATTCGAGAAAGAATGAAGGGATGGAGCCAAAGCAAAAACAATACCCAGCTGTGGAAGTGACTGGTGATAGAAGCAAGTAGAATGCTGTAAAGAGCAATATTATATAGGAACCTGGAATGTCAGGTCCATGAATCAAGGCAGATTGGAAGTGGTCAAACAGGAGATGGCAAGAGTGAACGTCAACATTCTAGGAATCAGCGAACTGAAATGGACTGGAATGGGTAAATTTAACTCAGATGACCATTATATCTACTACTTCAGGCAGGAATCCCTTAGAAGAAATGGAGTGGCCATCATGGTCAACAAAAGAGTCCAAAATGCAGTACTTGGATGCAATCTCAAAAACGACAGAATGATCTCTGTTCGTTTCCAAGGCAAACCATTCAATATCACAGTAATCCAAGCCTATGCCCCAACCAGTAATGCTGAAGAGGCTGAAGTTGAACGGTTCTATGAAGACCTACAAGACCTTTTAGAACTAACACCCAAAAAAGATGTCCTTTTCATTATAGGGGACTGTAGTGCAAAAGTAGGAAGTCAAGAAACACCTGGAGTAACAGGCAAATTTGGCCTTGGAGTATGGAATGAAGCAGGGCAAAGGCTAATAGAGTTTTGCCAAGAGAATGCACTGGTCATAGCAAACACCCTCTTCCAACAACACAAGAGAAGACTCTACACATGGACATCACCAGATGGTCAACACTGAAATCAGGTTGATTGTATTCTTTGCAGCCAAAGATGGAGAAGCTCTATACAGTCTTCAAAAACAAGACCGGGAGCTGACTGTGGCTCAGATCATGAACTCCTTAATTCCAAATTCAAACTTAAATTGAAGAAAGTAGGGAAAACCACTAGACCATTCAGGTATGGCCTAAATCAAATCCCTTATGATTATACAGTGGAAGTGAGAAATCGATTTAAGGGACTAGATCTGATAGACAGAGTGCCTGATGAACTATGGACAGAGGTTCGTGACATTGTACAGGAGACCAGGAGCAAGACCATCCCCATGGAAAAGAAATGCAAAAAAGCAAAATGGCTGTCTAGCCATTTTCAAAGCAACAAATAGCTGTGAAAAGAAGAGAAGTGAAAAGCAAAGGAGAAAAGGAAAGATATAAGCATCTGAATGCAGAGATCCAAAGAATAGCAAGGAGAGATAAGAAAGCCTTCCTCAGCAATCAGTACAAAGAAATAGAGGAAAACAACAGATTGGGAAAGACTAGAGCTCTCCTCAAGAAAATTAGAGATACCAAGGGAACATTTCATGCAAAGATGGGCTCGATAAAGGACAGAAATGGTATGGACCTAACAGAAGCAGAAGATATGAAGAAGAGGTGGCAAGAATACACAGAAGAACTATACAAAAAAGAGCTTCACAACCCAGATAATCACGATGGTGTGATCACTCACCTAGAGCCAGACATCCTGGAATGTGAAGTCAGGTGGGCCTTAGGAAGCATCACTATGAACAAAGCTAGTGGAGGTGATGGAATTCCAGTTGAGCTATTTCAAATCCTGAAAG
>NW_011494677.1:1737712-1737980 GCF_000754665.1 Bison bison bison | reverse complement strand
AATCCCAAAGAAAGGCAATGCCAAAGAATGCTCAAACTACCGCACAATTGCACTTATCTCACACACTAGGAAAGTAATGCTCAAAATTCTGCAAGCCAGCCTTCAGCAGTACGTGAACCATGAACTTCCAGATGTTCAAGCTGGTTTCTGAAAAGGCAGAGGAACCAGAGATCAAATTGCCAACATCTGCTGGATCATCGAAAAAGCAAGAGAGTTCCAGAAAAGCATCTACTTCTGCTTTATTGACTATACCAAAGCCTTTGACTGT
>NW_011494677.1:1737338-1737612 GCF_000754665.1 Bison bison bison | reverse complement strand
ACAGTGGAAGTGAGAAATCGATTTAAGGGACTAGATCTGATAGACAGAGTGCCTGATGAACTATGGACAGAGGTTCGTGACATTGTACAGGAGACCAGGAGCAAGACCATCCCCATGGAAAAGAAATGCAAAAAAGCAAAATGGCTGTCTAGCCATTTTCAAAGCAACAAATAGCTGTGAAAAGAAGAGAAGTGAAAAGCAAAGGAGAAAAGGAAAGATATAAGCATCTGAATGCAGAGATCCAAAGAATAGCAAGGAGAGATAAGAAAGCCTT
>NW_011494677.1:1732200-1737121 GCF_000754665.1 Bison bison bison | reverse complement strand
TTTAACTTACATGCAGAGTACATCATGAGAAACACCGGGCTGGAAGAAGCACAAGCTAGAATCAAGATTGCCGGGAGAAATATCAATAACCTCAGATATGCAGATGACACCACTCTTATGGCAGAAAGTGAAGAGGAACTCAAAAGCCTCTTGATGAAAGTGAAAGAGGAGAGTGGAAAAGTTGGCTTAAAGCTCAACATTCAGAAAACTAAGATCATGGCATCTGGTCCCATCTCTTCATGGCAGATAGATGGGGAAACAGTGGAAACAGTGTCAGACTTTATTTTTTGGGGCTCCAAAATCACTGCAGATGGTGATTGCAGCCATGAAATTAAAAGATGCTTACTCCTTGGAAGGAAAGTTATGACCAACCTAGATAGCATATTGAAAAGCAGAGCTATTACTTTGCCAGCAAAGGTCCATCTAGTCAAGGCTATGGTTTTTTTCAGTGATCATGTATGGATGTGAGAGTTGGACTATAAAGAAAGCTGAGTGCCGAAGAATTGATGCTTTTGAACTGTGGTGTTGGAGAAGACTCTTGAGAGTCCCTTGGACTGCAAGGAGATCCAACCAGTCCATCCTAAAGGAGATAAATCCTGGGTATTCATTGGAGGGACTGATGCTGAAGCTGAAACCCCAATACTTTGGCCACCTCATGCGAAGAGTTGACTCATTGGAAAAGACCCTGATGCTGGGAGGGATTGAAGGCGGGAGGAGAAGGGAAAGACAGAGGATGAGATGGTTGGATAGCATCACGGACTCGATGGACATGAGTTTGAGTGAACTCTGGGAGTTGGTGATGGACAGGGAGGCCTGGCGTGCTGCGATTCATGGGGTTGCAAAGAGTCGGACACGACTGAGCGACTGAACTGAACTGAACTGAATATGCCATGGCGGGTGGACTTGTGTACTTTACCTCGGAGAGGGTTTGGAGTGGTTGGTTGTTGTTTTCAATGGGAGGCCGACAAGATGGGGAACATAGAATGAGAATTTAGAGGGGGGGATGTGTGTGGGTGTGTGTATGTGTGGGTGTGTGTAGAGAGAGAGAGAGAGACTTAAGAAGGAGCAAAACCAAAGAACTGAGTAGCACCCCAAGGGGAGGATTCAGGAGGAGCAAAGAATTGCTTCTTAGCTGCCAGGCCTGTGGCTGTATATTTACTAGTACATCATTAACACTATGTCGAGATCAGGGAACTGGAATCTACAAAGGGCTAGATTATGAGTGGCTCTTAACCCCACCTGCCTCCTGTGTTCACCAGCTCCCGGAGGCATGGAGAAGACCATGATTTCCTGGGAGGGGCTTTTGGGCATGAAGTTTGGCCAAACCGTGACCAAGACAGGCTACAGATGCAGGACTCTGGAAAAGTAATACTTATCAGCCTTATCAGTTCTTTCCTAATTTCCTTCCACTGGAGCTCATGCGTCTGGGGCCCACTGAGACAAGATTCCTGTGGAGGGAGGAGGAAAAAGGAGGGAGGCAACAGGGAAGTCCAGGCCCACTTGCAAGCCGCACAGGCAGCCGGAGAGAGAGTGACAGCAGAGACAGATGGGCCCCGGCAGCCAGGGCCCTGCTCTTACACAAACTGCCTTCCTCAGCAACTTGCTGCTACCATCAGTTCATCTTCTTGCAAAAATACATTTGTACATTTCCTTTCCCAGTAACCTAATCTACCATCTCCTCTATGCATACATGCTCGGAGGTTTTTTAGGGGATAGGACTGAGAGAGGTGTATTCACAAGGAACTAATCTACCCAGCTATGAACTACAACTGAATTTAAATCCAGGAGGAATCATTGCCTGAGAGCCAGCAAAAAAAAAAAAAAAAAAGATTGCGGTAGAAGTCACTAAATAGACTAAAAATTACATATGGATAGATACGTAGATAAGAGAGCCTACTATCAGAAGTCATATGTAATTAACTAAGACACAGTTTCCCTATAACTGTAATTGCTAAGTTAATGTATCAAATCCATTTTGGTAGTAGCAGAAATAGAACTGAAGAGCTTGTAGGGTGAAGACATCTGTGTACACCCTGCCGCTGATACAGGGCACACAGCACACGATACACACACACACACACACACACACACACACACACCTCTTTTTAACTGTATTCAGAAGTCCAATCCTCTTAACTCACATTAAAAAAAAAAGAAAAACACTATTTGGTGATAATATTGTCTAATAATGAAAACCTCTTTCTGTTCCCAGCCTAAGAAGACAGATTTTTGAGCATGACTGAGACAGGCATATTGGCAAAAACATGAACACAAGCACACGCATACAAACACAGACCTCCACGCTCCCACGCAGCCGCCCACCCATCCTCACGTGTTCCAGTGCCCCAACAGAAAACAAAATGAGACAAACATTCTGACATCACAGCGAAGCCGAGGATGTGTTTCCTACAGGCTTAACTGCTGTTTTCCTAATCTTTCCAACTCAGGAATTTTCTAGTCACCTGCAATGCTGTATGTTTCTTTGAGCAGATGAAGAATTTCCATAGCTCTCTCCTAACATGGGGATGACAGTAAGAGTGGGCAGGTGCAAAGGGCTGGAATGTTCAGGAGAGGGTGACTCCGGCCACCCCACCTCATGCAGTCCAACTTCCCTTCAGAATGTCTCTGCCCTGACCCCCACTCCTTCAGAACCGCTGTGTCTGCTAATTGCATAAGGCTGCTGAAAAGTTAAGGTATTGGGCACAAATGTTCTATCTCTCACTAGGGCCTTATATGGACAATATTTTAATGCCAAGGAGTAATTGGAAGAGCAAGGATTTAAGCCTCACCAGAGGTATTTGAGGGGAGATATTTTTAATTTATTTATTTATAGCTCTGCTGGGTCTTTGTTGCTGCACACAGACTTTCTCTGGCTGCAGTGAGCATGGGTCACCTCTAGTGGCACATAGGCTTCTCGTTGCCGTGGCTTCTCTTGAGGAGGGTGGGTTCTAGGGCACACAGGCTCAGTGGTTGCGGTATATGGACTCAGCAGTTTAGGTGTGTGGGCTCTAGAGCCCAGGCTCGATGGTTGTAGCACATGGGTTCAGTTGCCCTGTGACATGTGGGATCTTAGTTCCCGGACCAGGGATCGAACCCATGTCCCCTGCATTGGCAGGAGGATTCTTAACCACTGGGCCACCAGGGAAGTCCCAAGATATTTTGATAGGGGGACCGTGATCAGTTCTATGTGGGTCCCTGATTCTGCATCCGCCACTGTGTGGGTGGTCTTTGCAGTGTGCCCTCCCACATTGGGGGCAGGTCCTGTTTTCCCAGACTCTTGACTTTGGGTTTGCCCATGTGATTTGCTTTGGCCAATAAACCTTGAGTATTTCAACCTGTGCCCTTACCCGCTAGGCTTTGGCATGCAAGGAAATCCAGGCTACTGCACTGGCCTCATGAGGAAGATGAGAGACACACGGATTGGAACCAAGCAGGCCCACCAAAGCCCAGCTTAGATCCACACAGGCCCAGTCAACTCCAGTCAACCTGCAGAATCAGGAGAACCAGTGAGTGTTACTCTATGTCACTGAGTTTTGCGTAGTTATTACACAGTGGTTTGGGTTGACTGACTGATACAGAAGTCTTCTGGCCCCTCTCAAAACATACCCCAAAGGTGCAATTCACTTTCCTACAAATGGGATCAGCCTGAAAGAGCCCCTCCTGGGTGGAGTCTAGCAGCGGGAAGACAGAGAGACTTGGCAGCCAGAGGCAGGGACAACTGGGGTGGGGGATGTGACCCAAGGTGACCTTCTCTCCCTCGTTTTCTGCTACAACCATCTCACCCATGACCCACATGTGATCAGGACCTACATCCCCACCTCACTCCCATCAATGTGCTTGGCTCTTGAAGCCAGGGGGAGTTAGCCACACCCCTGAGCCTGTCCTGGAGGCTCAAATCTTTCATCACTCACTCCTGGTGTCTCAGACTCCACCTGCCTGTCCCTCAACACTGCCCACCTTGGGGCAGAGACAAGAGTGGGGTCCAGAAGAAAGAGAGCCTCCGGTTACAGAATCAGATTCTGACCTGAGATCAATCCCCTGACCACGTCTCCGTTAGTGGGAAGAGGAGAGGCGTTTGCAGAAGGGACTAGGGCAAGTCTTTACCAGGGACACCAAGGACCAGGAAGGCTTGTCCTCTCCCTTCTTTTACGTTAACATGAAGACAGTGGCAGAAGAGGTGGGGAGGGGTTGCGGTGGGTTGTCAATGCTGAGATAATAAAACCATTGCTATGGAATGTAGCCTTCAGTTCACTGAATTCTAGAGAAAATGCCCGCCATTGGGGCACATCGAAGAACGGGGGGAAGAAGCCATAGCTGGAGGGGCTGCTGTCTGACATACACCCCCCAATTCCAGCTTTTGCTCTTTCTTTCACCTATCTCAAGACTGGGGTCCTTCAGCTGTCAGCATTTCTTCTTTGACAGGACCCCAAGAGCTGCTGCAGCCCCCCTGGGAGCTACTGAACGACTTTCACAAATGGCATCTTTCCAATCTTGATTGAAAAAGATGGAGGAAAACCTAGCAAATGAGTGTGAGGTCCTTAACGAGAAGACGGGCCCTTTGATACCAAGGGGGATATTGTGAATCAATCTAAAGATTGGCCAGACAACGCTTTATCTGGAGTCATGAACCCTCCAGACGGAATGTTCCCCTAGAACAAAGACCTGGAGGCAAGTGGTCAACATCGTCCCAGACATCACTGTAAAACTTCAGTCTGTCTTATGTAGAAAGTGTCAACTAATCCTCAACAGGGTATGATTTTGTCTTTCTGTGTGCTCCAGGGTGCAAATGTAGTCAAGGAACTCAAAGGTTTTGATTTCCAGGAGAAATATCAATAACCTCAGATATGCAGATGACACCACCCTTATGGCAGAAAGTGAAGAGGAACTAAACAGCCTCTTGACGAAAGTGAAAGAAGAGAGT
>NW_011494677.1:1713355-1732100 GCF_000754665.1 Bison bison bison | reverse complement strand
TCAGAAAACTAAGATCATGGCATCCGGTCCCATCACTTCATGGCAAATAGATGGGGAAACAGTGGAAACAGTGTCAGACTTTATTTTTCTGGGCTCCAAAATCACTGCAGATGGTGATTGCAGCCATGAAATTAAAAGACGCTTACTCCTTGGAAGGAAAGTTATGACCAACCTAGACAGCATATTCAAAAGCAGAGATATTACTTTGCCAACAAAGGTCTATCTAGTCAAGGCTATGGTTTTTCCAGTAGTCACGTCTGGATGTCAGAGTTGGACTATGAAGAAAGCTGAGCACTAAAGAATTGATGCTTTTGAACTGTGGTGTTGGAGAAGACTCTTGAGAGTCCCTTGGGCAGCAAGGAGATCCTAAAGGAGATTAGTCCTGGGTGTTCATTGGAAGGACTGATGTTGAAGCTGAAACACCAATACTTTGGCCACCTGATGTGGAGAGCTGACTCATTTGAAAAGACCCTGATGCTGGGAAAGATTGAGGGCAGGAGAAGGGGACAACAGAGAATGAGATGGTGGATGGCATCACCGACTCGATGGACATGGATTTGGGCGGACTCCGGGAGTTGGTGATGGACAGGGAGGCCGGGCGTGCTGCGGTTCATGGGGTCGCAAAGAGTCAGACACTACTGACTGAGCTGAACTGAATTTAACTTATTTATTTGGCTGCATTGGGTCTCAGTTGCAGCACTCGAGATCTTTTGTTGTGGTGTGCAGACTTCAGAGCATGCAGGCTTGGTATTTGTGGTGTGTTTTTAGTTGCCCCTTGACATGCGGAATCTTAGTTCCCTGACCAGGGATCGAACATGCATCCCCTGCATTGGAAGGCTGATTCTTAACCACTGGACCACCAGGGAAGTCCCCAAAGGACTCAATGAATGAAGCACTGATTTTCCAAAAACATAAATGAGTATTTAAAGGATTTATAAGAGATGTCTCTTGCATTTTGATTTACACACTAGATTTTATAAAAAGTACAGAATAAATTTTGTAAACCAAACCAGGCAAACTTCAACCAATGGGTCAAATCTAGTCCACAGTGAGTTTCCATACTGGCCTGTGAGCAAAAAATAGTTTTCATATTTTTTAGCAGTTGGAAAGTATCAAAAGAAGAAGACTATTTTGTGACACATGAAAATTACATGAAATTCACACACCAGCATCCATAAATAAGGGTTTATTGGATCATCGCCATGCTAATTCATTTACGTATCATCCACGGCTGCTTTTGCACCGCCATGCAGAATGGAATAGCTGTGGCAGAGACACATGACATTATGTATAAGATACGTATATGTCCTGCAAAGAGTGAAATATTTGCTATCTGGCCATTTGCAGAAAATGTTTGCTGATCCTTTCTCTAAACGTACTATGGGAGTTGCCTACCTAACAGTTCAGTTCGGTTCAGTCACTCAGTTGTGTCCGGCTCTTTGAGACTCCATGGACTGCAGCACGCCAGGCTTCCCTGTCCATCACCAACTCCCAGAGTTTATTCAAACTCACGTCCATTTAGTTGGTGATACCATCCAGCCATCTCATCCTCTGTCATCCCTATCTCCTCCCGCCTTCAATCTTTCCCAACATTAGGGTCTTTTCCAACGAGTCAGTTCTTCACATCAGGTGACCAAAGTATTGGAGTTTCAGCTTCAACATCAGTTCTTCCAATGAATATTCAGGACTGATTTCCTTTAGTATGGAATGGTTGGAGTCTTCTCCAACACCACAGTTCAAAAGCGTCAATTCTTTGGTGCTCAACTCTCTTTATAGTCCAACTCTGACATCCAGCCATGACTACTGGAAAAACCAAAGCCTTGACTAGATGGACCTTGTTGGCAAAGTAATGTCTCTGTTTTTTATACCTAACAGTAGCTTAGGAATATTCCTTCTCCACAGGTGAAAAACTCTATTTTGGCTCTTGAGTCTTATTAAAATAAGGTTCCCTGTATCTATGACTCACTTCCCACTTACAGTAACTGCAGTCCATGTAGGGAGTAGAGAGGGGTTCCCTGGATGGTCATTCCCAGGGGAAGCAGTTGCTCAGGGATATGCCTGACTCCCTAAATGGCAGGAAAAGATGCAGCATGTACTGAGACTCTTTCTGAGAAATGAAGCACACAAGAGTGGAAAAAGGACATCAGCTTTGCGGTTCCAGCACATCTGAGCTGAAACACCACCTCGTCACTTACTGACTATTTGACAATCAGTTACTTATATTCCTGAGCCTGTTTCCTTCATTGGTAAAATGATGCCTGTCTCTCGTCATGCTGATGACACCATGAGATGATGGACATAAAGGAAGCATCTGGCTATTAAGTATGTCCTGGTGGTTTCACTCTCTCAGGTGGATGTGGGAAGTTGGTTAAGAGTACAGGCTCTGGGCTGGTCAAAGTGGTGATCTGCTGCTCATGAGTTGTGTGTGTTTGGGCAAGGCACCCCACCCATCAGTGCCAGTTTCTTCCTTGGTAAAATGGTGAAGTGACAGTAGACATACTCTTTGGGTATGCCGAGAGGACTCAGCGGACACTTAGAACAATGGTGGCCCAGCGTGAGTGTTCAATAAATGTCCACTGTGACCATGATGTCTCCTCGAGGACATCTAGGTGAGGCTTCAACAAAGTGCTTTGATCTTATTGGCAAAAATACACTGGCCAAGAGTAGGGACTTACAGTTTCTCTGGGCACATCCAAACCAATGCCTCCTTGTCCAAAGAGACACTTGCCAAGCTTAGCCACTAACCCTTAGGGTCTCCTTCTGGAGGTCAGGTGACATTCACAAGAATTTCTAAAAGCAGTGCTTGTGCAGATGAGCAGAACCCAGCGGAGCTTCTCATTCTCTGCTCCTTGGACCCTTGGGCTTGAAGAACAAGATCCAGGCAGCTGGACAGCTAGAAACGTACTGGCTCTTTTACTCAACTCCTCCCTGCCTGTGAGCTTACATAACAGTACATCACAGACTACAGTGGCCCCTAAGCCATCATGACCAGTTTGGTCCCCCGTTGACCAATCAGTGTCTTAACCTTCGCTTACACTTTGCTCTCCACCAGAAATGCTGATCCTCCTCCTGCTCATGCTCCTCCTCCTGCTCATGCTCCTCCTCCTGCTCATGCTCCTCCTCCTGCTCAAACATGGCTCATGCTTCTACCTCCAGCTCCAAAGATACCCTTAGAAACCTTCCCTGGGGGACTTCCCTGGTGGTCCAGTGGCTAAGACTCCTCTCTCCCAGTGCAGGGGGCCCAGGTTTGATCCCTGGTCAGGGAACTAGATGCCACAACTTAAGATCCCACAGGCTGCAACTAAGACACAGTGCATCCAGATAAACAAATATTTAAAAAGAAGAAGAAAGAAAGAAGCCTTCTCTGGTGGGTGGAGGGTCTCCTCCACTCCTGTAGAACTTTGCTCAGATTCCAATCGTATCGTGTTTTTCCATCATGTTGTAGTTAAGGGAGTCTGGGTCAGTGACCTTTCCTCCACTCAGTGCATCTTGAGGGCAGAGCCAACCTGTCCTTTCCTAGCATCCTCACCACCCACCATAATGCCTGGCACACAATAAGGATGCACTGAATGTTGGATGCCTAAATGAATAAATGAATGAACAAAACTTACACACTAACAAGGAACTGGGAAGATGTGGAGTCAGTTTTTTAAGATTTCATGTGGCTCAGTTTCTCTCGGTGCCACACCAGGGACCAGTGAGGTCTAAAGGTGTTTGCTGGAAACTTCCCGCCTTCCTCGTGGGTGCTGGCTTGGCTGTTTGGGCTTCTTAAGTCCTCACTCTTGGCTGCCCCCGGTCACCTGGGGCTAATGCACTGCCAGCTTCGACCCACAGCTTTCCCGCAGAATCTGTTAATGTAAATGATCTGTCATCTTGACCAGCAAGGTTAAAGCAAGGTACCTGTTAAAAGAAGAATATGAAGAGCCTCGGAGCAGCACAGGGAGTTCAAGCACAACTGTTTTATCGGAAAGGTCAAGTTCATCTTTGTGTCGGGCACTCGGGCTAACAGTTACCGATAAAAGGAGGCAGCGCCATCAATTTCGCTGGCTTTTTACTTCCTGGGATGTTCCTCTCTCCCCACCCACCTTCATCAGAAAGGCTTTCCTGGGTTTCTGAGAACCTGGGCCCCTTTGCAATTTCTTCTTTTGCCGCCGAGCAGGCACAGGGCTTAGACTCTTTTTGTTTCTGCCCAGTGGGTCCTTCGTAAGGTTCATTTCCAGAAAACAGCCTGGGTCCACCTGACTTTTTTTTTTTTTAACATTTCCTATTTTAAAGTTTTTTGTTTGTTTTTTTTTTAAAGTGACATAGCTGCAGTCTGCAGCTGGGCCAGAAGAGGGAGGCTGAATGAAATGGATTCTAGCAGGTCTGTAAAAAAATGTACTTTATAGGGGTGGGGGGGGAGGGGGAGATGGGAGAAGGGGGGTGGTTAGAAATGCCAAGAGGAAGAGAAGGAAAGGGGAGGAAAATCAAAATGATAATAATAAAATAATAATTGCAACCATCATTTTAGCTCCCTGGGTGCTTCACCTCCGTAGGCGTGTTTAATCCTCACAATCACCCCAGGAGGTAGGTATTAATAGCCCCATTTTTCAGATGAGGAAATCAAAATGCCAAAAGAGAATCTCTTCAAACTCTCAATTTGTGCACTAATTTTAAGGCTGTTGGATTGTTGGGCTATAACCAAGTCATTTCATAAGTAAATACTGGTGGTTTGATTTTTTTTTTTTTTTAATTTTTAATGTTCACTCTTCTAGGCCCCAGGTCAGTAACTGAATATGTGGGAAGTCTTTAAAAATACCAATGAGAGCATTTGAAATAGCACAGCTGAAAACCACCACTCTGCACACTGAGCTTCATTCAGAGTTCAAGGTTGGGCATTTTTCTCCCACACAAATTCAACAGAACAAGAAACCACAAGAATTGAGCGTTTTCCAAGTTTGAACAGGGGAATGGAAGAACTTCAGAAAAGAAAAAAAAAGCATGAGGGGAAATTTATTTGAAAGTACTTCTCTGAAAAACTTTGCACCTCAGTTTCCTGGCTTCAAGGTCCTTGAATCCATCTAGATATTTAACATATAGCAAAACTCCAGTGACAGTCAATAAATATTCAACAATATGCGTATGTGGCCCATTTCCTGATGGATTTAATACTTGTTAGAACTTTCCAGATGAATCACCTCTGTTTTATCCAAGGTCCACACCACAACCAGCTCTGTATCTGCCCTTGTCATGGACCTTACCAACATTGCCCAACAGGCTAAACCTTCTCAGAATGTACTAAATGTAGATTTTTTGTTCTGTCAACTGTATCTCTGTTGCCAGACTACGAATGTCCCCAAAGTATGTCCTAGAGAGACTTCCATATAGTAAGGATTTATTAAGTGTTGCTGAAGGCATAAAGAAATGAGTTTCAGCAGATTATATATCTTGATATTTTGGTTTTCTTTCCGTGTGAGAGCTTGGTGGGGCGGGGGGCGGGGGTTCTTTTCTTACCCTTTTCCCCCCATTATATTTCAATTGAATTTGTCAAGAGACTGAGAGTTTTATTTTCCTAACATGAATCACTTATGATCTAACAAATTAATTACCCATCCATCCTGCCCTACCAGTGAGGTCATGAGAGAATGGATGAGTTCAGTCAACCTCCTCTGGACAGCAGTGTCACAGCCCCCACTTAAGAACTCAGGTTCAATGCCGAAATTGCCAGTTTAGGTTAGAATCACACTTAAATGTATCTTATTATACACAGAGGCATACAAATGCAATATGTCATCTTTAATGGTTCAGAACAAAGCCTAAAAAAATAGTGTCCTAGCACAGATGAATTTTATAACCTTTGATATATGGCTTTCATTATTAACAATAATTTCTGTAACTGCATCCAAATTCGGGAAGACACCCGATGAATATTAATTTTATTTTTGATTTATTTTCCGCTCCCGGTGGCTCCCTCTAGGGCAGACCTGCGTTCCCAGCGTCCCTTTAGCCCTGAGATCTTAACATCCTCCAGAGTAAAATTCTCAGGGTCCCGGGAACCGCCTGGTTCCAGGAATACTGCATTTGGGGTTTGGCTGTTCTGCTGGAAAATGAGGAATTTCTTTTTTCCCATTGCATTTTCTTACCTCTTTATATGTTACAAAGACTTCCCTCTCACACACCCTTTGTCATTATATTAAAATCTAATTGCAAGACAACTCTCCTCACCTAAGTCATCAACAAAGCCCAATTATTTCTAATGCATGCAGAAGGGGGGAAAGTGCCAACAATAAAAAGGCAGGCAGTAACCTAAGCCTTTTTCACAGTCAGGCTTCAAGTTCACATGTGAATTTATGCCAGTTTTGACATTAGCCGAAAAAATTAACAGTTCTCAAAAATGAAACTCTCACAAAAGGGGTTTTGTGTTTCAAGCAGAATAAATTATAGTGTGATGTTATTAAAACACTTAGTTGTTAAGTTGCCAAGAAAATCCAGTATATTCACACAGAGTCGAGGACCTGTCTCCATGCAAAGTAATTAAATTAGATTTATGGGCTGCATTACATCAGTGTTTGATAGTTCATTTTTCCTTTCTTCATATTTTGCCCTGCTTTATTAGAGCATGTGACAGATGGTAAAAATAGTGTGAAGTTTCTTGGCCCTGTGCTAAATCCCCTTTCGGTAGTATATCTCTCTTCTGTCAGTTTTCCCCAGTGATGATAAATTAACCTCTCTCTTTGTATCCCAAGTGTGGCAGTAAAGCTCTCTTTGACACAGCACCATCACTTTATCTTAATCTGTGCTGTTTCGGGCAGAGAGGGAGATGATGCAATCACCACCAAGGAGTTTAAGGAGAAGATTTATGGTGTCAGAAAACGGGAGGATGATTAATATAATATGCATCATTATATTTTTCATTTTGTCTCATTTGTCGCCTTCTCTGCATCCAAGGCCTGGAGTTCGCCGGGGTGGGCCATCCTCGGGACAGACTTTCACCCCGGGCTCTGTTTGTAGGGCTGAACCCCCGAGGGCTGGCAGGTGGAGGGTGGCTGATCCCTCCTCCTGGCTCCTCCGGCATCCTCAAAGCCTCCAGGAAGGGGATGAGGCTTTTCTCTCCAGGGACGGGAGCCGGCTTCCTGCCTTTCCCACAGGGAGGCGGTGGCACCTGGGTCTGCTTGATACAAGCCTCCCCTTTGGGAAGGGAATGTAAAGAAGGTCTCAGGGCCCTGTTTGAGGTGGAGCAAGTCCAAGTGTTGCCTGTCACTGAACAGGAGTTGGGGTTATCCAGCCTCTGAGAGACACTGCTGGCAAGACCAGAAGAAGCAGTGCCACATACAATGTTTTTGCAGGAAAGGACTTCTTATGTCCCTTACTTACAATAAACCTGTATTTTCCTTCAGCTACTCCTTGGCTAGGAATTGCTTATATCTGGAAACTGGCTTTATTCTTTCGGCTCCATGAGCATGTGTCAGCCTGGCCGGGTGACCAGCACTGAGTCAGACGCTGGATGGGGACAAAGGAACCGAGGGCCTGGCCCTGCCCTTAGGAAGCCCACGATCTCTCCAGTCAGGCAACTGTTGGCCAAATGCTGTGAGCACCCCTCCCTCCCAGGTCCTGCCAGCACTGAGAATGCCAGGGGAGGGCTCCTGAATCCCACTGAAGGACAGTCCCTACATCAAGGGAACCAGATCTATTACAGAGAAGATGGGCATAATGAGAAGCATAATGGAAAAAAATGTCACTCGAAGTGGAAAGGGATCCTGGTATATCTCCCCCAAAGTGAATAATCCTTTGCATAAATGAGTGATCATTTCCTCTGCTTTAAAACTCTGCATTTTGGGGAACTTCCCTGGTGGTCCAGCGGCTAAGACTTTGTGCTCCCAAAGCAGAGGGCCCAGGTTCAATCCCCGGTCAGGGAACTGGAGCTCCCATGTGGCAACCAGATAAATGACCCCATGTGCCACACCTAAGACCACTGCAGCCATGTAAATAACTTAAAAAAAAAAATAAACAAAAATCTACACTGTTCACTATTCACAGAAAGTGAGGTAACCCTCTAGAACCCCAGCCAACTGAAATAATCCAGCATGGTTTTCCTCCAAGACGGGAAGCACTCAGTGGCAGGAGGCCTGTCTTGGGACATATTCATTTGCCAAATCTTTTCTTTTCTAGGGCTGCCCTACTCCCCAGCCCTAGGGAGAAGCACCAGCAGCCCTGGTTTCTTTTGCACTAGGTAACCCCTCAACCCCATCATAACTGATTGGACTAGATCTAAACCGCTTGGATTCTCCGTCTCTCCCAGGAATTTGGAACTGAGGCAGAATAACAGCCAGGTGGGCTTCCCTGCTGGCTCAGCAGGTAAAGAACCCACCTGCCAATGAAGGAGACACCAGAGACGCAGGTTTGATCCCTGGATCAAGAGTATCCCTTGGAGAAGGAAATGGCAACCCACTCCACTCTTCTAGCCTAGAACATCCTGTGGACAGAGGCACTTGGTGGGCTACAGTCCTTGGGGTCGCAAAGAGTTGGACACAACTGACTGCACACAACACGCATACACAATAGCCAGGAGGCTGGAAGAGAATTAGAGTGTCGTAGCCATGCATTCCGGGAAACAAACTCACTCAGA
Organism: Bison bison bison; assembly: GCF_000754665.1. Lineage (NCBI taxonomy): Eukaryota > Metazoa > Chordata > Mammalia > Artiodactyla > Bovidae > Bison > Bison bison. The sequence continues at coordinate 1,723,495 of NW_011494677.1, read as the reverse complement.
AGGACAGCGCAGATAGTGGAGTGCAGTTTGTTACACTGGCGGGCCCGAGGCAGAGTCTCCTCTTAGCCAAGGACCCCAACTGGCTTTTGTGAAAACCTTTATATACCTTAAGCGTACTGCTCAAGCCCACATCCCCAAATTCCTTAAACCTAGCCTGGAAAGTGTTAAAGGGAGATACACTCAGGTTACAGCCATGATTCATAATCAGAAGGGTCAGCTGGTTATACACTGTAGCCTACGCCAGTGGGTGCCGGAAAGATTACAAAGGTGATTGACTACATAGGGGATTATTGTGTTCTTTTTGGCGATGGGAAATCTTGGTATGGAATCTGGTGTTTATCAGTCCAAGAGGCCAGTTCAGCCGTAGGTATGTTATCCCCATGGCTAACAGGCACATAGTCCAAAGCTCACTGACAGTGCAAGATGGGGTTTCCTTCTTTTTCAAGACAGAGTCAGCTCGGCCTGTTCCTTTCCTCCTTCAAAAGGAGATGCTGAGGGCAAGGATTATAATCTGCCCCAAGAAAACAAAAACAGATTCAGAGAAGTGGAGACAAGAGGCACAGTAAGGGCATCCGGGGTCCTGGAAAGATTTTCCCTGCACTCCATGAATCCTTCAGTCCCATGCTGCTGCTGCTGCTGCTGCTGCTGAGTCGCTTCAGTCGTGTCTGACTCTGTGCGACCCCATAGATGGCAGCCCACCAGGCTCTGCCATCCTTGGGATTCTCCAGGCAAGAACACTGGAGTGGGTTGCCATTTCCTTCTCCAATGCATGAAAGTGAAAAGTGAAAGTGAAGTCGCTCAGTCGTGTCCGACTCTTAGCGACCCCATGGACTGCAGCCCACCAGGCTCCTCCACCCATGGGATTTCCCAGGCAAGAGTATTGGAGTGGGGTGCCATTGCCTTCTCCGTCAGTCCCATGAGGCCCCCTCAAATACTTAAATTCCCCTCATTCCTCTTTTTTTTTTTTTCCTCTAAATTTATAAGGTGATTGGGCATCATCTGGGGAGTTTGAGCCGAAGAGTGATACACTCAAAGCTCTCTTTTGATGAAAAGTATAAACAAGTGGAGATCCTACAATTAAATCATTATAATTTTAGAGTCAACTTGCTAACAAGCTTAGCTAACAATGAAGTGGGAGGCGTTACAAAGCATTGAACTCTCCTTTATTCACACAAAGGCTGAATTTCAACACCATGGAAAGGAAGTCTTGTGTTGATTACACAAGAAGATGCTTGGGGTGCTTTCCTAATATGTTAAAAGAATAAGAAATACCCACTGATAGTCAACAGAAGGAGAAACAAAGAAAATATAAACATACAAAATGTGTTATCCAAATGAGTCTCTTTTTTAAGGAGGACAAAATGTAAGGAAATATAAAAAAAATAAGTTAGGAAAGATGGAGTAGTAAAATTATAAGAATAAAAATTCACCATAAGTGATATTAATACATCCAAGTTCAAATATGATGAACTGGACTCCTCTTGTTTCAGACCCCATAAAACTTCTTTGTATCCTTAAAATGGGGCTTCGCAGCTGGCACAATGGTAAAGAATCTGCCTGCTGATGCAAGAGATGCAAGAGACGCAGGTTCATTCCATCCCTGGGTTGGGCAGATCCCCTGAAGGAGGAAATGGCAACCCACTCCATTATTCTTGCCTGGAGAGAATCTCATGGACAGAGGAGACCGGCAGGCTACATACAGTCCATGAGGTCACAGAGTCGGACCCAGTTCAGAGCACACACACACACATATGCACGCACGCAGCCTTAAAATAAATTCCCCTTTTCTTTCTTAAAGCAGATCAGATTGTTTTCTGTTGCTTGCAACCCAGAGTCTTAGCACACCTGCATTTCCATCAAGTCCCTTCTGCAGTGCTGCTGTTCCAGCCAGGTTGACTTCTCTTGGTCACACCAGGCCTTGCTCATTCCTATACATGTGTTCCAGCTGATTCTTTCACTGGAAATGCTCCCCTCTTTTCCCATGGTCTAGTCTGTTCCTAACTCAGGTGCCTCCTCCCTCATGAAAATGAACTCAGTCCTTACTGATGATCGCTCCTTGGAGTTTCTCCTTGGAGTCTATGTGCCCCGTTCCACAATTAATTTTATTCTGAAATGTGTGTCATGCTGCCAAGGCTAATCTGGTCTTTCCAAAGAGACTCTGAGCTCCTTGAAGGCAGCAGCATATCTTTGAGGCCTTGATTGTATCTCTTTTGCTGCCATCGGGCTTCCAGGTGGTGCTAGGGGTAAAGAATCCACCTATTGGTGCAGGAGATATAAGAGATGTGGATTCAGTCCCTGGGTTGGGAAGATCCCCCGGAGAAGGAAATGGCAACCCACTCCAGTATTCTTCCCTGGAGAATCCCATGGACAGAGGAGACTGGCAGGCTATGGTCCACAGGGTTGCAAAGAATCTCCTGAAGTGACCTAGCACACAGCATCTGGCTTCACTGGGGCCCCTCTCCCCAGCCGGACCACTCACGGTCTGGCCAGGCTTGGTAGAAAGGCTGAAGAATGGGGGAGCCTTGGTTGAGACAGAGCAGCCATGTCTGTTGCTTTCCTCTCCCCAACACAGAGGATTTTCTTCCCCATCATCTTCATCAGGGTTTGTGACCTCACTTCAGCAGGACAAGAGAGTAAAAATATCATCCTGGGTTATGGAAGAGGTGATGCCATTTATAGGAGAACCTCATTTATCGCTGGCAGAAAAAAGTCAGGTCATTTAGCAGAGATGGGGGGTGATGTGTAAAAAACCCAAACTTTGGATGAACTAAGCATCATTTCAACTTAATTTTGGAAATCTAAATATACGAAGTGCATTAGCTGATTTTATTTTTGGCAGCAGACTTAGCCATTCTAATCATGTTTTGCTCCAGCGAATTTTAAAATTAGTTTGCATTTCCTAAGCACACATCAGCTGGGCGAGGGCTGAAGGAGGAAGGGTAAGGAGAGAAGGTGCTAGGAGAGAGCCGGGTTGGGATTAAAACTTCCCTGGCATGTGCTTCACTAGGTGGATAATCCACACGCAGGTATGTGAAAGCTGCCTGGAATTGAGTCCTTAGCCTTGGAGAATCTGGATGGTGGAGTGCAAATAGGCACCTGCTCAAGATAATTGTAAATAAGAGGCCAAGCAGAGAGGGTTGCCTTCTGGCCAAAGAGTAAATTTTGCAAAATCAAAAATGCTGGGTGATGGTAAATCATCTCTACTTATTTGTAGAGTTGATTATTATCTCTACTAACAAGTTAGTGACATTAAATGACCAAAAAAAAAAAAAAATCCATGTTTCCTTTGAGGGTTTGGTGTGCTTTGCCAGTGATCTTTACCCTCAGACAGATCTGGAAAGTGAGAATGGACCAGAGTTTCTACTTCGTAGGTGGCTGACATGCATCACAAATCTTTCCCAAGTCTGCCATCATGCTCAGGGATGTAGTCATAGTGATTACCGGTTATGGGACCCCCTGCTACGAGGTAGAAAATTCACATTCTATTTGAACACCTTCACCACAGCCCTGGAGGTTGGGCTGAGTAAGCATCTCCATTTTACTGGGGAGAGGCTAAGTAACCTGGTGACAGGCACAAGGCCAGGAAGTAGCTGGGACTGAAATTCAGTGTTCTGTCCCCAGCACCTGTGCCCTTTTGACAGCGCCCATACCTCTCAAGAGATGCAGACTATGCTTTGTCCTGACCAGTTAGAGGCCACTTTTTTTTCTTTTTGTCTGTTTTAGGGCTTTTTGTAGCACCCACGGTCTTCAGTTACAGCGTGCGGGCTCTTAGTTGAGGCATGCAAGACCTAGTTTCCTGACCAGGAATCAAACCTGGACCCCCTGCATTGGGAGCACAGAGTCTTACGCACTAGACCACCAAGCGGTTACACTTCCATCTCCATTTAGGCAGGATGGGGACGAAAGACTGACAAAGGTAGCACACTCACCAGTGCTCCAGGACGTCTGTGCCGGTCTCAGCCAGGCGGCCCCATGTCATCGACAGCAGGGGCCCCCAAACCCCAGGTTAGGGACCAGGAGTGTTTCACGGCCCATTAGGAGCCAGGCTGCACAGCAGGAGGTGAGCAGTGGGTGAAACCAAAACCATCTCACCCCAACCACTGGTTGAGGGAAAAACGGTCTTCCGCAAAACCGGTCCCTGGTGGCAAACAGGTTGGGGACCGCTGATCTAAAGGACTATCCTTGGTGGACAACCATTCCTTGCTGGGAGCACAGCTCTCTGGGATCTAACGGGGGGCTGATGGAGCAGTTCACGGGGCTGCTCTGGCCTTGAGACTGAGAGCAGCCAGTGGCTTTGATCGGTAGCCAGATCAAAGGGAAAAGAAGACAGCACGCAAACTAACGTGGTCCAGCCTTCGTCTCCATTACAGCCTGCCCCTACCAGGGGCAATCCATGGGACAAATGTAGGTAGCAGTTCTGGGAGGAGTGAAAAAAGATAACCACAGAGGAGTCTAGTTACAGTAAGGATAGAAGAGTTTATAAAGTAATGATGTATGAGAAAACCAACGTTAAATGAAGGGCTGTTTAAAAGAAAAAAGGGTCATTCCAGGTTCTCCAAAGAAACATTTTTTTCTTTGGGAGATATTTATGTGTGTGTGTGCATTTCTCACAGATGTATATATGAAATAATATATACAATATATAAAATATAATATATATAATATATGAATATATATTAAATAGCACATGCATAAGTTAAAATATAATGATACATCATACATGAATATATATTAAGTAATATAAATGATAATAATCTATATGAACTCTGGAGGTATATTTTAAGAAATTGGTTCATACAACTGTGGGGGCTGGCAAGTCCAGAATCTACAGGGCCAGCCTGCAGGCTGGAAAGTCAGGCAGGACTTAATGCTAAACTCCAACTTCAAAGGAGTTGAAGCAAAGCTTCTCTGGAAAGCCTCAGTTTTTGCTCTTAAGGCCTTTGACTGATTGGATAAGGCCCATCCACATTATCAAGGCTCATCTCCTTTACATAAGGTCAACTGATTAGAGATGTTAACCATAGCTATTGCAAAATACCTCCACGGCAACCCCTCCCCTAGTGTTTGATGAAATCACTGGATGTGGGAACTTACCAAGTTAATGCGTTAAAAACTAAGCATCACAGTAGGATTACCCTAATCTAACTATTTTCACTGTTTTGTGCTCCCTTCCAGTAATTACCCACTCCAGTACTCTTGCCTGGAAAATCCCATGGGCGGAGGAGCCTGGTGGGCTGCAGTCCATGGGGTCACTAAGCGTCGGACACAACTGTAGTGACTTAGCAGCAGCAGCAGCCAGTAATTACATACAAATATATTTTACATAGTTGTAAAAAACTGTATTATAAGAATTTACTCCACTTATTTTATGTATATAATACATGTTCATTATAGAAAATGTGGATACATAAAAATTTGCCATTCTAATTTCTTATGTAATTTGTAAACAGTGTTCATGTTTATAAGGCCATCTTTTCCATGGAATTATGGGCACCATAAGAACAAGGAAACCGGTGCCATTTGTCTTTTTATGCCAATCATTAATTATGGTGCCCTGCACACACTAGGTGCTCAATAGACATCGGTTGAAAGAGTGGATTTTGTTCCATAATGCCAACATTTATTATTTGTAATAGCTACATAATAGCCAAAATAATATACTAAAATTCTCTTAGCTCATCACTGAGTATTAAACATTTAGATTGATTTCAGGTGTTTTTATTTTCCAATAGTAAGGTTTACTGCCAAAAAATTCTCTGTACACATGCATTTTTCTTTCATTGGAATAACTCAAGAAAACTTATTTGTATGTGCCCTCCTTTAGAGTACCGTGGTCTTAAATAATCACACTGATTAGTCAAACTCCTGATTAAATTAGAGGAAAGTATGGGTTGAAGTGACTATTTGAAAGGTCCATTGAGACTAGAATAATAGCCTCATAATAATAACGAGTCATTGTGAAGCTCTTCAGAAAACTGAACCCAAGCAAAATTGAGCTTGTGGACATTGAGTCCCACAACTGCCTTCTAAGATAATGGGACTGGAAGTCTGCAAACTACATTTCCCAGGTTCCTTTGGTAAGTGGTCTTCCTGTTAGGTTTGCCTAACTGGCAGAGCAATCAAGACGAGACAAGAGAGGAAATGTCTTTGCTTTCCATTCCCTTTCTCCATCTCTCTCTGTGTCTCTCGCTCTTCCTCCTCACTCTCAGCACTCAGCCACTTCTCTTTCTTTCCTTCCTTCCTCTGAGAGGGTTTCTTCCATTATTTCAGCTTCTAAGGCTGTGGGCCACTCTCTATGATCCTAGGTTCTGGAAATCTAATCTCTGACTTACCTTCAGCTCTCCTGTTCTGCCCTTTGACTTTCTAAGATCTTTGTAATACATGCCCTGTATTAAATATCCTCTTTTGAAATATCTAGGTTTGTTTTCCTGATCAGACCCTGACTGATACAATAAAGACAGAATTCTTTAGGAGGAACTGCTCACCTGGTTTTGCCCACCTTTGGTCTCCAAAATCTTAACTTTAGGAGTCAATCTGGATACACACTTCAGAAATATTTCTACATAACTACATTAATCCTATTTTTTTAGTTTCTGTATTTCATGTTTTGACACCTTTAAAAGCTTGCTGCCTGGGGCAAAACTGCCATTCCCAGAGCAACCATTTTCTTAGATATAGCAAAGGGTTCACCAAGATCACATTTCTCTTAAACTAACCAGCCAGTCTCAAGACAGTGACCAATTTTTATATCATTTGTGTCATTGCCAGGACTTTTTACATTCCAGGCCTCATTCTGATTTCCTCCCTGTATAGATATAGAGACATGCTTATCTATATCAACACTTTAAGAAGTTCTTCCAGTGTATGCATCAAGAAGATGTTAGAAGACAGTTAATGAGGACTGAAATTATACTCTGTATTAAAAACCAAACACTACAAGGAACAGCAGACATATTGACATGCAACTGATTATAAAGGTTGTAGGATCATCAGATTTCAGTTCCTCTCTTTCCCTAAAGATCACCATTAAGCATCTAAGAGGAGGGGTATGGTCCAGGCAGCATTTTATTCTGCACTTACTCCTGCTGTCAGGGGAAAACATCAAGCCTCTTCTTTGACAAGTACTGTTACAAATCTCAGTCTTGACTGATTCACTTTTTGTAGGAAATATCTTTATTTTCCTTTCTTTTCTCAGGAGATTAAATAAGATTCGTGGTATGAATACAAGCAGAACCTTAAAAGGAAGTTCATGCAGACTCAAGGAGTTGGGCAATCGTCACAGGAACAGAGTATGAAAAAGGCATCATAAACCAAGTGGGCACTATCTCTCTTTCTCTCTCCCTCTCCCTCTTTTGATCACTCCCTCCCTCCTGCTTTTTTTTTTTAATTTTTAAATTTATTTTGTTTTCATTATTGTTGGTTGCACTGGGTCTTCACTGAGGTGCACGGGCTTTCTCTAGTTCTGGAGAGAAAGGGCTTCTCTCTAGTTGTGGTGTATGGGTTTCTCATTGCAGTGGCCTCTTGTTGCAGAGCGTGGCACCTAGGGCATGGGCTCAATAGTTATGGCACACGGGCTTACTTGCCCCGCGGCATGTGGGATATTCTTGGACTAGAGATCAGACCAATGTCCCTTGCATTGGCAGGCAGATTCTTAATCACCAGGGAAGTCCCCTCCCTTCTTTTTATTCTGTATCCACTTCTTTCTGAGGCTGTGCTCACCCCATACCTGGCTCTGTCTAGCTCCAACACGCAAGAGACCTACATGACCCTCCAGCCACGGGGGGTTCAACTCCCACCTGCCGCTCTTAATTGCCCCATCTCCGGATGTCACTGGAGTTCTGTGGGTGGTTTCACTTCTCCGTGTGCCCAGCCAAATGCTTACTGAGAGGCTTGGTGATAGTACCACTCTCTTCAAACCTGAAAGCTGCTATTTTCTCTCTAAGCAAAAATATTCTGAACACTGGACTATGGGAAAAGAGTTTTCCAGCCCTTTTAACCATAGATTTTTTTTTCCCTACTTTCTTGTCTCAAGTTTTGCTTCAAGTCCAAAGCTGCGTCTTGTTGGCATGATCTGTTATCTCCTCCTCAGCCAGAGAACAGCCTCCCAACACCTGGACCCGAATGAAAAAGCAGTGCATTTGTCCTGGCAGCCAGATCATCGCTCCTTACTGCCACTGAAGACAGCTTCCCCAGCCCTGTGCCACTCGCATGCAAGGCAATGAGGATAGAGCAGCAATACATGCTGTTACTCTGCTTTTTACTTTCCTCTGTGCAAAGATGTGAGCTCCTACAGACAGAGGAGAGCTTACAACTGCAAGAAGAGGAACTAATTCAAGAAGGTGACTGGGAAGCACAGCTAACAGTGGACATGGAGACAAACTGGACTTCCTTCATTCATCCTGCAAAGATATAGCGAGTCTCCACTCCACACTGGGCCCACAGCATTCCAATGCTATGGACGTGGCAGTTAACAGAACATATGCCTTGCCTTCTTGGAGTTCATATTCTTAAACATCTAAGGGAAGGAGAAGCGGGTGACAGAGGATGAGATGGTTGGATGGCATCACTAACTCAATGGACATGAGTTTGACCCAACTCTAGGAGATAGTGAAGGACAGGGAAGCCTGGCGTGCTGCAGTCCATGGGGTCACAAAGAGTCGGACAACTTGGCGGCTGAACAACAAGAGAATTTCATGTAGGGTAACTGCTGTGAAGTCAGTAAAGCAGAGCATTGGACAGGGAGAAACTGGAGAGGTGCTGAGTGCTATTTTATTGAGTAGGCAATAAATGAACTGGAGAGGGCTGGGGGAAGGAGGGATGCAGTGCAAATGCCCTGGGGTGGAAGAGTGAGGTGTGTTACCCTGGATGTCAGAGAACGAGGAGGGACTGTGGTTACTGTGACTATAGTTTAATAAAGGAAGAAGAAAGTCAAATGCAACACGATCAAATGTCCACTTAGAGAAGGCATCAGAAGACTTTTGGCAAATTAGTTATTTTGAAAAATAAGAGAAAATAGTTATCCCCAATCCTAAAGCTGTGTAGCAGAGTAGAGAGAACTCCAAACTGGGAGTAGAAGATCTCGAGCTACCTGGTCAGATGAGTGCATCTACTTAAGCCTTTCTTTTTTCAGCAAAGTTGAAATGACACCTACTTTAAGGGTTTTGATGAGAATTAAATGTGACAGTGTATATAAAAGTACTAGCTTGTTGTTTGGCATATTAGATACTCAGACACTGGGAGCCAAAACAATGAGACACACTACACCCTGATTAGTACAGCCCTAACCCAGAAGACTGACACCACCAAATGCTGGTGAGAATATGAAGCAATGGGAACGCCCGTTCACTGGGAATGCAAAATGGGACAGCCACTTCAGAAGAGAGATGGGTGGTTTCTTAAAACACTAAACATACTCTGACCACACAATCCAATAATCCTGCTCCTTGGTATTCACCCAAAGGGGTTGAAAAGCTATGTCCACACACAAACCAGGATGTTTATGGCAGCTTTATTAATAACTGCCAAAAGCTAAAAGCAAACAAGATGTCCTTCATTATGTGAAGATTCAATAAACTCTGGGCATCCAGACAATGGAATATGACTCGGCACTAAGAAGAAATGAGGAATAGATAACAAATAGATGGGGGAACAATGGAAATTTTTCTTGGGCTCCAAAATCACTGCAGATGGTGACCATGGCCATGAAATTAAAAGACACTTGTTCCTTGGAAGAATATGACCAATCTAGACAGCATATTCAAAAGCGAAGACATTACTTTGCCAACAAAGGTCCGTCTAGTCAAAGCTATGGTTTTTCCAGTAGTCATGTATGGATTTGAGAGTTGGACTATAAAGAAAGCTGAGTGCTGAAGAATTGATGCTTTTGAACTGTGGTGTTGGAGAAGACTCTTGAGAGTCCCTTGGACTACAAGGAGATCAAACCAGTCAATCCTAAAGGAAATCAGTCCTAAATATTCATTGGAAGGACTGATGCTGAAGCTGAAGCTCCAATACTTTGGCCACGTGATGCAAAGAACTGACTGATTGGAAAAGACCCTGATGCTGGGAAAGATTGACGGGAGGAGGAGAAGGGGACGACAGAGGATGAGATGGTTGAATGGCATCACCGACCCGATGGAC
>NW_011494677.1:1708137-1713255 GCF_000754665.1 Bison bison bison | reverse complement strand
TCAATCCTTAAGGAAATCAGTCCTAAATATTCATTGGAAGGACTGATGCTGAAGCTGAAGCTCCAATACTTTGGCCACATGATGCAAAGAGCCAACTCATTGGAAAAGCCTCTGATGCTGGGAAAGATTGAAGGCAGGAGGGGAAGGGGAGGACAGAGCCTGGCATGCTACAGTCCATGGGATCATAGAGTTGGATGCGCCTGAACTGACCTGAAGAAGAAATGAGCTATCAAACCACGAAAAGACATAGAGGAGCCTTAGATGTATGTTACTAAGTGAGACAAAATCTGAAAAAGCAATGCACTGTATGATTCCAACTGTATAACATTCTAGGACAGGAAAAACTATGGAGACAGTAAAATGGTCAGTGGTTGCGAGGGTTGGGGGCAGGGAAGGATGAATAGGAAAGATCCAGAGGATTTTTAGGGCAGTGAAACTACTCTGTGTTACTACAATGATGGATACATACCATTATACATTTGTCCAAATCCATAGAATGTACAACATCAAGAGTGAACCCTAACTTAAAGGAAGGACTTTGGGTCATAATAACGTGTCAATGGAGGTATCAGTTGTAACATATGTATCACTGTGTTCAGGGTGTTGATAAAGGGGGAGGCTGTGCGTGTGTGAGGGCAGAGCACATTGGGAAATTTTTGTACCTCCTCTCAGTTTTGCTGTGAACCTAAAACTGCTATAAAGATATAAAGTCTTTTAAAAAATAGTGAAAAAACAGGCCCATAGTATTCCCAGCCTGGCATTATGGGACCCTGGACAAGTTACTTAAGTAAAAGGGACATCTACCGTTTATTGAGTGCCTGCCTATGGCACTGCCCTGCACTGGGCATTGTTCATGGGTTTCATCTGCTTCCCATTTGTGCAGCAAGGGGACGGGACCAGATCACACCCAAGCTTGGATCATTTAAAGGGGCCCTGCTGAGACCCCCCCAGGCCTGGGAGACAAAGGTCATTCCAAAGGAACTCAGGACAAGAGCAGCAGCACAGATGGGCTGAGACACAGAGCCTTGCAAGCAATCCCCAGAAAACCACAGGGCCCTTCGGGGCCTCTCAGAGATTCCTGGAATACAGTGCAACGTCATGATGCACGGTGCCATGTCCTGACCTGAGATCTGCTTCGTCTAATAATATTAAGCTCCAGGAATTTACTTTTCCATCCTCCTCCACGGAGGCATTAAGACCAGATGGCAAAGACCCGGGGGAATTAGCACCATGGATGCTCTTCCCCGCCTGCACTGTCACCCCCATTCCTTACTCACGTCTTTTTTCACCCCAGATGAAGCAGCTACGCCAAACAGACGTGGGGAGCTTGCTGATGAGGACAGCAGGCGACCCGAGAGTTGAGTGTGCAAGAAGCCTCCTTCAGATGCAGGGTCCACCTGTTTCATCCTCCTGACATTAACAATGCATCTTTCATGGACTTTCTATGTGTATGGAATCTAGGGAGACCATGCCTTGGCCGGGAAATGGCACCGTCAGAGACTCGAGGACTCAGAGACCTTGGAACGATCTGTTAAATTCTTACGAACCTATTTCTTTGATTTCCCCATGGGCTTGTGGGCACGTGCTGATTTGCAGGCCTTGCCCAGGATGAGAAGCTTCTCTCATCCTTCCAACAGGAGAAGTAGCAATGGTCATGGTTCTCATTCTCCGAGCATCTAACAGGTCTCCAGCCCTATGCATATTTAATTCTCATACACATTATTCTCCTTGAAGCTTCAAACAAGAACCAATCACAGATGAGGCCCTGAGATGGAGAAGTACTCTGTCCAAGGTCATCAGGCAAATAAATATCAGAGCAAAAACTGGAAGCCAGGCCTGTCCTATTCCAAAGCCCAAATTATTTCTGCTGTGCCCCAGCTGCCTCTCAGAACGCAATGAAAAGACTTCACAGAGCTGGAGCCCACACAGGTGGGCCTATTTCCCAAGATGCTGCAGGGCAAGGAGGGGCAGGTACAGGTCAAGCTGGCCCTGCAGAAAGACTTTGCGTCAAGTCCCTATTGGGAACACATCTCAAGCCTGGAAGAACTTAGCCCCCTTAGAAACAGACACCTTGACCTTCCTCCCCGAGCAAAATATGTCCTGGGTGTCAAAATCTGTTATCAGCCCAGCCAACTCCAATTAGCTTTCATTCTGTCTTTGTCTCTCTTGTTTAAGACAAGGGAAGGCTGGAGGTCCCGGGAGCTTTGTCACCTGGAGAAAATCACCTCCCTCCTCTGGTCCTGTCCCTTTCTCCCAATGGGAAGTCTCCCAGCTTAGTTTCCATGGGAAATCAGCGGGGGTATGGGCAGACAGAAAGGAAATTCCTTCACTCCATCCGCTCTCCCCAAACCTGGGGAAAGCAATGTTTCTCCTCCACCCCAGGGCTTCTCCCCTGCTCTCTGCTCCCCCCAACACACACCCTGCCTCCGCAAAAGAGGCTGCGGGTGAAGGTTTTTCCATTTAATTTCATTTTTCATCATTTTTACCCCTTTTGGATGGTTCATATCTGAGGGTCTCAGTGGATTAACTGGCCAATCAGATTTCATTATGAGCCCAAGTAGTTCTTATCATTAAACCTGTAATTTATTTCTTCTGTGTTTCATAAAATGTGAAATATTACCATTCTCCGGGAGCTTGAAGAGAGCAGGGATGCTCCATTAAGTCCAACACTGCTCGTCCAGAAGAGGCTGTAATTATATGCGGATTTTTTTTCCTTACAGCTAAGTTTCTACTTGCAGATGCTAACAAAAGAAATAAGCTTTTAATCCAAACATAATTAATATGAATTACCTCCCCAGTACACCCTGGCTTTGCACCATTAAACTTAATTTTTGTTTTGCATGATAATTGTGTTATCATTACCGTTTATAGGAGAACCCAGGGACCCTCACTTTATTTTCAGTCAAGACTAAAGGGACTGGAAAGGACTTTCCTCCCTTCTGCCGGTCAGGAGCCTGTGGGCCAGCTTTCCTGATCTGTCCTTGTGGCTTGGGGAGCCTGGGGTCATGACCATAGAGGGAGAGGGGGACCTCCCTCCAACAGTAAAAGGAAACAGATTCCTATGTATCCCGTGAATGATTTGTCACTCAGGAGATGGGCTCATTCGGAGCTGCTGTCTAATTATTAGAACGTCATCGTAGTCATCACCATCACCATCATCATTATTATCACTGCCGTTATTACTGCTCCTAACTGTAATTTCTTGGCAGCACGCTCCAGCTACTCTGCTATTGGTCATTTCTCCTAGTGATCTGGGGATCCTGGGCTGAATTCTTTAAGTGAAGCCCCAGAAAATAGTAGATTGAGCATCAAAGGCCCGGGTTTCACGCAAGTTTCCGTTCAAGACATTGTACAAGGCCATCTTTCTCTCTCTCTCCCCTCCACGTGCCTCAGTCTCCCTCTCTCTCTCCCCTGCTTCCTAAGGAAGATTCATATTTTCATAAATCTGAAGAAGGGAGCTAAAGCCTTGGGAACCAAGCGCTACATTTATATACTGGCATCCCTTCACTGATTAAAGAATCATTGCATATCTCTTACGGACTAGACACTGTGAGAAATAATATGTATACACACACAGAGAGACACACACACACCAACCCTTGTCATCAAAGAATTTACAATCTAGTTGAGGGAGCAAGATAGATACCCAATGTTTTTAAAAAGGAGAGGAAATGAATATCAGCACAAAGCAACAGTGTCAAGATGGCCAATGGAGCACCTGCCAGTGGGAGCACCATTAGTGATGCAAAGGTGAAGACTCAGGGAAGAGTGAAGAGCTTGAGCTGAATTTGACTATGGGGCAGGATCTGTAGAGGAGGCATCATGGAGCAGAAGCAGGTAGAGGATGGTGGGTGCAGTCCTGGGGGAAGGACCACATGGAGTGTGGTCTAGGAAACAAGGGAATCACATTCGCCATGGTAGGAGCATGTGAAGGAGCAACAGGAGACAGGCTGGAAAGGTCATCTGGAGTCAGAATACGGAGAACCCTGAACACCAGATAAGGTCGTGGGGAGACTCAGAATCGTTTTAAAATGGGAAGAGGAGGTGGTTTCAAGGAAGCGGCATGGACTTCCCATGTCACTTAGCCATCTTGATACTGTTGCTTTGCGCTGTTATTCATTTCCTCCCATTTTTAAAACACTTGGGTGTCTATATTCCCCCCTCAACTAGATTGTAAGTCCATCTCACTGGATCACTGTCCAGTGGTTAAGAATCTGCCTGCCAATGCAGGGGACACACATTTGACCCCGGATCTGGAATGACCCCACATTCCCTGGAGCAACTAAACCCATGTGCCGTCACTATTGAGTCTGTGCTCGAGAGCCCGGGAGCCACAACTGCCGATGCCTGCATGCCCTAGAGTCCGTTCTCAACAACAGAGAGGACACCACAATGAGAAACCCGCACACTGCAGCTAGAGAAAGCCCAAGGGCAACGGCAAAGACCCCATGCAGCCAAAAATAAAGAAAGGCAGTGGCCTCTTCAGCTGGGCAGTCTGGGGGCACCTGCAGGAGGCTTAGCCGAGGGAGGGACTGAGGCCAAAGAGGCCAGAGAACCGTGGCCGCAGTGAGCAGAAGTGAAGGCCTCCACTCAGATGGGACAGAACAACTGGGAAGAGTAAATACCTTAAAGAGAATCCATGGGACTTGGTAAGAGAGGGAAAAGAGAGAGAGAGAGACTGGTGGATGGAATTCATGGAAACACACGAGATCTAGCAGAAATAATCACCACCCAAAACATGATGCACGGCGCCTGGCACAGGACAAGCAGTCATGACTACTGACTTCTGTTAACTGTGGTTAGTGTTTCATCCTGTTTGATCATCCCAGAGTCCCTGCGGAATTGTCCAGGGTAGTTCTGTTACACATATTACGTTGCTGGGCAAGCAAACTCCCTGAGAGATGAAGGAACTATCAAAACACAATCTTTCTTTCCAGGGACCAAAGCAACAACCATTGCTCTTTAGACTCTTTCCTCAACCATATTACTAGTTTTGAAAAATCGCGGTGATGATAAAAAAAAAAAAAAGCCTTGCCCAGGCCAGGCCCCCCAGGCAGTGACAAAAACAAGAATATTAGCACATTCAGTGGCCACACTAGGAAGTGGCGGGGCCTCCCT
>NW_011494677.1:1704105-1708037 GCF_000754665.1 Bison bison bison | reverse complement strand
GGCGGGCCGTCACTGGTAACACGCTTTTCTTTCGCGGGGGCAAGGGCGGGGAGGGGAGTGGGGTGTTGAGATACTGTTCTTCGAGGACACTGGATCGCCATGACATGGGCCCTATTTTTCTTGTCAGTCCAACAATCTTAATACTGTATTGCTTGCAGAGAAGTTGTGCTCAAAGGAAGACCCTTCTACAAATGGTTTCTATCAAACTCATCTTTGATCAGGGAGGTAAAAATAGAGGACAGATTTTAAATTCATACAAAGTTTGATTTGACAAACTGGGTATTTGGTTCAAAACAGATCATATGAAATTCAGGAGTAATCAGTGTAAAGTTTGAAGCCTACGAGAAGGGGGGAAATGATACCATTAAATAAGTGAGGAATTAAAAACTGGTGAAAGAGTAAAAGAATAAAACTTTATAGGAAATGACCAGTCCATGTAGAGTGAATAATAAGGTGAATGTGATTTGCAGAAAAGGTCTAATGCTTTGCTGTACACTGGGACTAGGAAATCAGCACTGAATATACACTGGAAGGACTGATGCTGAAGCTCCAATACTGTGGCCACCTGATGCAAAGAGCCAACTCATTGGAGAAGACCTGATGCTGGGAAAGATTGAGGACAGGAGGAGAAGGGGGTGACAGAGGATGAGATGGTTGGATGGCATCACCGACTCAATGGACATGAGTTTGAGCCAACTCCGGGAGATGGTGAAGGACAGGAAAGCTTGGCATGCTGCAGTCCATGGGGTTGCAGAGTCAGACATGACTTAGCGCCTGAACAACAACGAGCTAAAGGGAAGAGTGATAGAAAGGGCTAGAGAGCAAGGCCTGTGAGCAGATGTCAGACTCCAGAGTTATTTCATCCAGAGTGGAAAAGTCTAGAAGGAAGAGGATGAGAGGGCCTGGGTTGATTTAACAACGCGCTTTAAGCCCACGAGAGGCTCTTACTCTCAGAGAATGGTGCCCAGCTGGTCCTCCCCGTGTCCTCAGAGGAGTACAGGGCAAGGAACCAGTATGACTTACTGTGGCAAGGACATGCCAGCCCCAAACGCATCACCTTGGAATGATTACCTTTGAAACCCATGTAGAACAGATTTCTTTTTCCTGTTTCCTCACCTCTGTTTCCCCTATCCGGGACAACACGAGATTCTAGATGGTGACTCCTGTCAACCAGATTCCCCTGAGACCTGATATTCAAAATACCCCAGAGTACAGAGAATGGAGGTGACCCTGAGTGGCCCTCCAACCCATCCCTCTGACTCTGGGCATCTCAGCCATTTGAAATAGGTCTCTAAACTTAGTCAATATGGGCTCCCTGACCCATCTATGGTGGAATCTTCCTAACCCATCTATGGTGGAATCCAAAAATATCAGCACACAGAGACGTATGATCACATCCTAACACCTTTTTAAAGAAAAATTAAAAACTAAAGTCAGAGGGGTGGATGAAAAGGAAGAAGCAGGATCCTTCCCAGCGGCCATAGGAAGAGCTACAGAAGCCAGAGGAGCTCCCGGCCCACGGGGACCAGACCTGGAGACTCATTCTCCCCTTCTTCCTCTTGTTTGTACCTGGCACAGTTGTGGATATGACCAGAGGAAGTGAAGGGTCTACACGGTCCCAGTTTACGAACCCAAGAAGCAAGAGTCCCATTGCTCTCGTGGCAGGAATGGCTTTGTGTCTTAAGTTAAATCCACCACCGTGAAATCCTGTCTAATGATGCAATATCATCACTGGTCCCTCAGATGAGGCAGTTCTGGGTGTTGATAAAGAATCTGCTCCCTGGAGACAGGGGGCTTGGAACCACAGCAGGTCACCCAATCTCTTTGTGGCTTTGTTTACTTATCTATCTGTGAAGTGGGGACAAGCACAGTGTCTACCCTGTGGACTTGCTGTGACGCTTAAATGAGTCAATATGTGGAAAGGGCTCTGATGGTGCCTGGTACACCTTTAACTATTAGGGAAGTATTCACTAATTTTTTTTGAAGACTCTGCTGTGATGAACTACACTGATCCCAAATCCACATTTGCACTCTGAGTGGCTTCCTGCTACATCAAATTCCAGCCATCACACTCTTTACCTGTCAAAAATCCCCCTGGATTGTATGGACGTTTTATCCATTATGCAGAAAGTACAAATTCTGAATCTTACATGTCATCTACCAGAGAAAGAGACAAACCTGCCTGAAGAGAGGCTTTTATATAATTCTTTAATAAAAGGTATGCATTTTAAAGGATTTCTGGCAAAGATACACCCCAAAAAAGAAGACTTAAAAAAAAAATCTTTCACAGTCATGGCTACTCCGGTCCCTGCTCGCCTTTTGTCATTGTTTCCTCCCTGTATTCTGATGGACACTTTCATGTAACTAACTGTTCCGTGTGTCACTGCTTCCCAAAACTGTTCTGCTGAGCCTTAATGCTGGAGGATGGTAATCGATGTTGGTTGGATAAAGGACTCTGGGGTGAAATAAGTTCAAGAAGCGATAGGTTAAACCACAGAACTTCTCAGAACCCTTAGCGTTGATGTGCACGCAGTCTTGAGAGGGGCATAGGACACCAAGCACTTCCCGAATATATTTGACACGGGAGTCGTATTCCAAAAACCACGATGGAAAAATGATACTCTACAACTTTGTATTCTGCTTATCATAAGCACTTCTGTGCTTGCCCTGAACTTTTTTCCCATCCTTTTAAATCACTGCGTAATAATCTACTAAGAAGATACGCCTTAGACTCCTCAAGCATTCTGTTACCGTGAAACATTTAGGTTAATTTCAACTTTTCACTAGCCTAAATAAAGTTGCAGCTAAGACCTTTTTTGTCGTGTGGGATTTCCAAAACAATGGAAGTGTTTAGGATTTCTTCCTTAGAGTAGCTTCCCAGGAGGAGAATTATTGGGTCAAAGGGTATTCACGGTTCAAGTTCATGGCACAAGGTGCCAATTTGTTTTTCAACAAGCCTGTATCCATTTTCACTACCCAGCAGCGTGTGACGGTGCCCACACACCACACCAGAGCAAGGCGATAGGCCAAGATGCTAAAAGCGGGACTGCGGACGGTTGCTTTCATCGGCCTTCATTAGCACCACCTCTGGTGGCAGCCTCTGAAGCAGATCCGGTGCCAGCCCCTTCCCTCTCTAGTCTTCTCTCTCTCCCCAAACAGACTCAGATGAGCCTCTGGATGTGCCATTTCTAAGCTAACTGCACAGGATAAAGTCTACACCAACACCCCACTCCCTGACATTCGGGAGACATCAAAGAGGCTCTCCTCTCAGCAGCTAAATGTTTAACAACCAGCTCTCCAGGGAGAAACAAGCCCTGGTTTATAGCATTTGGTGCTTACTGCAGAGTTGTACTATCTGCTGTTGCTGCTGTTTAGTCAACCCCATGGACTGTAGCCCACCAGGCTCCTCAGTCCATGGGATTCTTGAGGCAAGAATACTGGAGTGCGTTGCCATTTCCTTCTCCAGGGGATCTTGCCCACCCAGGGACTGAACCCAGGTCCCCTGCTCGGCAGGAGAATTCTTTACCACTGAGCCACCTGGGCTGGCTCTCATCAAGGCTGATTTCAAGCAAACAACCTCCGAGCACAACGTCACTGGACTTGGAGGTGGGAAGAGGTGAATCCAGTAGGCCCTTGTGAGTCAGGAGGGCGGTTCCAGACACGCTTGCCCAGCTGCAGTTACTGAATTTCTCTCTTTTCTCCCCACAAAGGACTCTGTACCCCTATCTGGATGCTCCTCCAGGTCCAACCACATCCAGGGTCCCATAAGCCCTGTGCTCACAGCCCCTGAGCTGTAATACTGTCTATGCTCATCTTATACCAGGGCTTCGGCTTTAGTCACTGCAGAGGTCCACGGGATTCAGCTTCAAGGACCTTAGCCTATAGATGCTTACCCCAAGCCATCAACTCAGGCTGACTTCACTGCATAGCTT
>NW_011494677.1:1697157-1704005 GCF_000754665.1 Bison bison bison | reverse complement strand
CCCCCCGTCCCACCCACACCCTCTGGGCTCTGGACACAGAGTCTTGGACTATCTTGCCTCAAGCTGCACCCCCCACCAGCTCCTGACCTCTGATTCCACGTTCAGACTAATCAAGCGTCTGACCTCCTTCTCTGCCTCCAGTTTGCAAGACAGGATTTACCTCCTGGATCTGGTGGCAAATTCAATTTTCACATTCATGAACTGAAATGCATGAGATTTTAAAATCCTTCTCTTTCTCTGGCTGTTGCAGAAACCCTCTCTTCCCGCCCCCGCCACCACCCATGAACATGCACACACCCACTAAGGACTGAATGGTCCCTGAACCCCATAAGAACACCCTGGTACCCTGCCAGCCCTCCACCCCCAGGACCTGACCCTATCCACTGTGTTCTCGACTGAGTACGGTCAGAGAGTCTTAACTTCTGGGCTATAGGCCAGCAGACTTCCAAACTGAACTCTGAGCTGGAACACCTTGCTGTGTGCTCCATCCATCTGACTAGATAACCCATGACTGTCTATTCCAAAATTACAACTGGAAATACCTTCATCCCCAGTTGCCACCCGAGCCATGCCAAGAGGGACAAGTGGGGCTGCCAATCCTAAGGTCTCTACAAGTAAACACGTCCCCCACCACATTAGGCATGCCACCCCCCTGGTGAGAGCCCCCTCTCCCTCCCAGGGTCCTCCACAGGGACCAGCTGACCATTCTCATGTCAGCCTCAGCTGGGACGAGTGGGCTAGCACTGCAGAAGAAGAGAGCAAAAGTGAAAAATGCAAGAGGGAAAGGAAAAGGGAAAAGGAAAAAAAAAAATGATGTAGCAAAATGGAAAGGAACTGTAGAAGGTACCAGATGATGACAGGAGGCATTATACGCTCCAACATTCCATGGGGTTTCTAGACCCTAGAAAACAGAAATAATGGCTTCCACCTAAAAACAGAGAAATGGCTGGATTCCTTCAAAGATCCCCACCAGGATCCATATCTCAGCCAAGTGCATTGTTACCCCATCCAAACACGTGTACGAAATAGTTAACAGTAATCCTCCTGAGATGAAACAGGGAGGGAGGCTGACAGTGTTACAAAGAAGCATATGGATCCCCATATTTTTTCCAAAGGCAATCTATTCTAAGCTTGGGCACAATCTGGAAGTTACTCTTCCCCCAAAATGAGTCGAGCTCAAACCCCTTCACCCTATCACAAAGCAGGGCACTCTGCTGCATACAAGAGCAGAAGGCGGGGAGTAGGCAGTGAGAAACAGAGCTACGATCATTCAAATAGAAGTCCCAGATAAAGTACAGCCAGCAGTTGGCATTTGACTGATCATATTGGAGGGAGCACCCTTCCTAAGGCGTATTGCTGATAGAGATTCTTAAGTGAACCTGGAGGAATAGCATGAACAGAGAAAGGTGACTTTCTTTGGTTAGTAATAAGGACCTTAACATACGAAACAGAGTATCCCAACTCACATCACTGGGGGAACAAGTATAGCACAGAGCACAGGAGGAGAGAGAAATCAGCATAACCTGGAAAAAGAAAAATGGAGAATAAATCTTTAAAAAAACTATTCCCTCCTCCCCTCCCCATCCCCAGCCACACATGGTTTGGTTAATTCCTTAATGAGGATGGATTGTAATTAATATCAGAACTACACCATATAATTATTGGGTATAATTATGCTTGAGTTAACTGTAGAGCAAATCATATATAGTTCAAATTCTATAGTGTGAATTTTCCATTAATCTTTTGGGGAGTGGGGGAGAGTGCTTCATAAGGTCTTTTGATAAAGAGCATCTCCAGGAACAGGCCTATATCAGGTGGATCTTTGGATATTACATTCAAGACAATGATGTTCAGAATTGCCAGATCCAGCAGCTGCATCCCTTATAGACCTCTGCCTTAAACAGATTGATTCATACCCAGTGGCCCAGGCCAGAGAATGGGCAGCGACTGGCTGATCCAAACCCTGCCTAAGTCAAGGTCATCTCTTGGCCCTCTGGTTGCCGGGCCCTCGTGTGGACTTTCTGAGCTGTTTCTGTGGGTCCCTGATCCCTTACTTCTAGAGGCTGCATGTTCTTAACCTGTATCTGTCTCTCATCCCACTTACTCCATCACATCCCCAGGGACCTAAAAGCTCTTTTCACTCCCTTCTTGGCTCTCAAAGTGCCAGCGATGATGCCATGCATGGTCATAAAGTTCAACAGAGGAAGAATTATAGGTCTCCAACTGCTCCCACATGTCAGCCACACATAGTTCATGGAACTTGGACTTCTACATGTTACAGTCTTTGTTGGAGGCAGGGGTCAGAGAGACTGGGGGTCTGGCGAGATGTTCTGCAGTTAAGTGGAGGTTTGGCCTTTGGGGAGCACTGGCCACACGCAGGAGCCCTTCCCCGCCTCCCACTCCCGTAGGGCTGCTGTCTTGGAACCACGGCTCGTCTCTCCAGGCACCGTTTCCATTCCTGCCATCCCTCTTCCCTCATCCCCTCACCTTATTCCCCAGAGGGGCCAGCAGAATCCTTTCCAGGGGCTTAGGGTGTTATCAAAGGCAAGGAGACTCCTTTAAAGCCAAATTAATTAATTTAGGAGAGATCTCTAACTTTCCCTTCTTAACTCAACTTCCCAGACTCTTTTCCTCTTTGCTCTCTAAACTCCTCCTCCCTTCTCCCCATCCAGGCTTCCCTGGTGACTCAGACAGTGAAGAATCTGCCTGTCAACGCAGGAGATCTGGGTTCAATCCCTGGGTCGGGAAGATCCCCTGGAGAAGGGAATGGCAACCCACTCCAGTATTCTTGCCTGGAGAATTCCATGGACTGAGAAGACTGGCTGGCTAGTCCCTGGGCTCACAAAGAGTCAGACACGACTGAGCGAGTAACACTTGCTTTCACTTTCCTCATCCATCAGGCTCCTCATCTATTGATCTCTTTGCCGCAAATTCCTCCCTCTCCTCCTGGGGTCCCTGCAGCATAGGGTATGGGTGGCTGAGGTTCAGAGCTCAGATTCCTAGAAGCTGTTCATCAGTGTCTAAAAGGCGAACTCCAGTTTCATCACCCTTGGGAACAGTCTGAAGTTTAAACCTTTTACCTCCTTCAGGCGCCACCAGGCAAGCAGCGACCCACCAGCTCTGGAGGGAATCAAGAGGCTTAAAGAATAAGCAAGATGCATGGCTCATTCAGCACCCATGCATCTACCAGCCTCTCACCCCTCCAAGCATCCCCCAGCACTCTCAGGAGGAATCAGCCATAGAGACAGGAACACCCCTTCGGCCCCATCCCCAGGCTCCTGTCCCCTCTGCCAGCTTTCAAAGGCCACCCTTCGACTGAGTAAGTGACACTAAAAACAGCAATTCTCCCCCTACCTCCACCCCCCCATTGCCTGCCCACTGATAATAATGGGCCGAGACACTTTTATTATCATTATTAATTAGCACTTTCAAGCAATGGAATTAAATCAATATGGTGGACTGAAACTAATTTTAACAAGCCATTGAGATCAATCATTGGGACTTTTATCTACATAAATGCCACTAAACTCAGCTCGTTAGTGTAACATTAGCTGGAAAGAAAAAGAAGGGAGACTGGCGGGGTTTTAATTAGGAAGACATAAACCGAGCCACAATTTTTCTTCTTTGATTTGCTTTTAATCTCGTCTACAAAGCTCTTCTGGTGTTGCCCAGGCTGATTTTTAGTCCCAGGCCACTTCCATGGGAAGGGGAGGGGCGAGCGAGGAGAAGCCAAGGGCAAGCAGTAAAAGATGCTTGAAGGGGATGGTCCCTCACTTTGGCTCACCCCAGGAGGACCCTGGGCATCCCCCTGAAGCCCCTAAATCTGAAGTCTCAGATTCCCAGTATCAGTGCTGATCACCTCTCCCTCTGTATTCACCTCTGCTTAGCATTTATTCATATCGGTGTTATAGGAAAATTATTTATGCCCATTGATTCATTC
The DNA here is from genome assembly GCF_000754665.1 of Bison bison bison. NCBI lineage: Eukaryota > Metazoa > Chordata > Mammalia > Artiodactyla > Bovidae > Bison > Bison bison. The sequence continues at coordinate 1,700,065 of NW_011494677.1, read as the reverse complement.
AATGAACAATAGATGAACACTTAAGGGGGCCAAGCATCCTGCTCACTCCTCTAAAAGGATTTTAAAAAATGAGAAAGAAAGAAGTAATCTTACTTCCTCTGGAGCAGGCAGTCTGGTCTTTCTGTCCCTCCTAGATTGACAGTTGCTAGAGGGCAAGGGCTATACCTTATTTAGCTTTTGCCCCCTCCCCATCCAGTTCTGTCCTCCATGTCTATAAGGTAAGTGTTGGGGTGAATGGGTCAGAACTTCACTTCTCTACCCACATGTCACTCCTGTCTGTGCCCAGGCACCTGCCACTCCACCCCTTTCATGTCCCATGGGCACCAAGACCATCTCAAGACTCCATACCTCTGAGCTGGCTGTCACTCACTCTAATAACAGCCTGCCAGCCTTGCTCCTGACAGGCTGTGGCTTCTTACTCTTCAAGACCTAGCTGTAAGATCACCATGTGAGCAGAGCTGCTTACCTGGGCTTCTCTGACTCGAGAACTTCCATAGCACACAGGAATACACAGGCAAAGGGGGTCATCCCTAGGTTGCCTTTGGTGTCTGCTCCTCCTGTTCTTTAGGAGATGCTGTAGCGATGGAAGGTGCCCAGCAGAAGTCTACAATGGCACTTTTGCTTCTGACAATATAGCATTCTAAAAATATCATCTGACCCTAACACTAAGGTACTGGATAAATTACATCAAACACACTTTTAAATGTATTTATGTGTTTTCAAGAAAGGGAAGTCTCCAGTGGCCGTACATTACTTACACAAAAACAGAGAGTAAGCTGAGACAAGAAGGGTAAGTGATGCCCTGGGGCCAAACACAGAAACCTAGAGTTTTAGAGATTAATGCGGCTTTGATGTGAGTGGGAAATGGGAGGCCAGGCCTTGGCCTCATGCAAGGTTGACTAGCTAAACTCCATATAAAGCTACATCCTCATTTAAAGGATAAACGAAAGAAAACTACATCCTTCTAGCAAAGGAAAACTGTCTCTGTGGTGGCTTTATATATTTTCTATATATAAAAATTAATCTTCCTTTAGAATTCATAACCTAGATCTGTTCTCACTGGGGGTCAGGAGTTTAATTCATATTACCCACATATAAGGAAAACCTCAAGTTGAGAAATTGAATTAAAGTGATCCGAGTTTGGTAGTGCACTCAATCCAAACAAAAGCAAATATAAACATCTCTGGAATAAAATATCTCAATCCAGGCCCCACAGATTATGTCAAAGCAAAAAAGAGCTCAAGTAAAAAGTTATCAAACACAAGGAGAAACAAACTTCTATAAGTCAGCATTAGCAGAAATGACAGATAGCAAATGCATGATCCCCAACAAACTGGAATATTGACTTATCAGAAAGTGAATATAGTAGAACTGTATTCATGATGCAATTTTTGAAGAAAAGAGGGAAAAATAAACAAAGAACAAAAGAGTATCAAAAAATAACAAGGAAAAAATTGTAATTAAAATTTAAAATGCAATAATTGAAATGAAAAACTCAAAGGAAACAGTTTTTATGTTAAATATCCCTGAAGAATAAATTAGTGAAATGGAAGAGAATGGATGAATTACACAGAACCTAGAGATAGGAGATGGAAAATATGAATGAAAGAGAGGTCAGGAAACATGAAGAATGGAATTAGAAGGCATAATACATGTGTAATTGACGTTATAGAAACAGAAAATGAGAGACAATACTTAGAGATAATGTCTAAGAGTTCTCCAGAATTTGCAGAAGATATAAAGGAAATACAACTCCACAAGGCAGTATAAATAAAATAAAATGCATTCCTATACACTTTGTCGGAGAAGGCAATGGCACCCCACTCCAGTACGCTTGCCTGGAAAATCCCATGGATGGAGGAGCCTGGTAGGCTGCAGTCCATGGGGTTGCAAAGAGTCAGACATGACCGAGCGACATCACTTTCACTTTTCACTTTCTTGCATTGGAGAAGGAAATGGCAACCCACTCCAGTGTTCTTGCCTGGAGAATCCCAGGGACAGAGAAGCCTGGTGGGCTACGGTCCACGGGGTCGCACAGAGTCGGACACGACTGAAGCGACTTAGCAGCAACACTTTGTAGTGAAACTGAAGGACAGCAAACACAATGAAAACATCTTTTTAAACATCCAAAAGAAAAGACTGATCACCAAAATGAAAATACAAAGCGAAATCGATAATTAGACTAACAACAGACTCCTCACTTGTGACAATGAAAGTCAGCATATAATGGAACAGTATCTTCACCAGGGGTCCACAACCTCCAAAACTGAATGCCTGATGATCTGAGATGGATCTGACATAATAATAATAATAGAAATAAAACACACAATAAATAAAACGTGCTAAAATCATCCCAAAACCATCCCCCTCACTGGTCCGTAGAAAAATTGTCTTCCACAAAACCAGTTCCTGATGCCAAAAATGTTGGGGGCTGCTGATTATGCTGGGAAAAAATAACTATTAACTTTGGACACTATATCCAGAAAATCTGTATTTCAAGTTGCTTTCAGATTTAAAAAAAAAAACAAATATTCTTACTTCCAAGATATCCTCATTAATCAATTTACTTTAGGAAGTAAAATAATTCTAGGAGGAAAAAAAGCCTACAATGTGAGAAGGAATTGTGAGTAATGAAAATGATAGCATGTATATAAATCTATACAAATAAAAACAAAAGTGATAATTTGTGTGCTTAAAAACAAGAACTAAAATATGTGAGCAATGCTGGAGAGGCTAGGGTTGATAGAAGATAAAGCATTTCAAGGTTCTAATTCTTGAGGGAAGTGGGGTTAGGATGTCTATATGTGTGCGTGCATATATACATATGTGTATATGTGTGTACATATATATATATATATATAGAGAGAGAGAGAGAGAGAGAGAGAGTAAATATATATGGCTTCCCAGG
>NW_011494677.1:1690750-1697057 GCF_000754665.1 Bison bison bison | reverse complement strand
GGCTTCCCAGGGGGTGCTAGTAGTAAAAAACCTTCCTGCCAATATAGGAGACATAAGAGACAAGGGTTCAATCCCTGAGTAAGGGAAGATCCCTTGGAGAAGGGCACGGCAACTCACATCAGTATTCTTGCCTGAAGAATCCCATGAACAGGGGAGCCTGGTGGGCTACAGTCCATAGGGTTGCACAGAGTTGGACACGACTGAATTGATTTAGCATGCACGCATGCATATATACATATGGCTGCGAAGCAGGGCTTGCAGGATCTCAGTTCCCCGACCAGACACTGAACCCAGGCCATGGCAGTGAAAGCCCAGAATCCTAGTTACTAGGCCACCAGGGAACTCCAGAGATGCTAATACATTTTTGATTGTTAAGTGCACAAAACCAAATTTAAAGGGTAAATCTTTAAACGAATATAGAGTAATTTCCAAAACTAGTAGCAAGAAACAAAATTAAGAACAAACAATCCAAAACAAGACAAGAAACAGAAAAGGTGGTGGGGGAGGAACATAGAAAAAGCAAGATTAAAAATGCAAAATGACAAAGTAAGCTTAGGTAATTTTAAAGTCACATGGAGCTTAATATACATGTCATAAAATCAAATCCAAAGGCAAGGAGAACAATTAATAAAAAATTTAGAATAGTGATCACTTTGGAGAATAGTAAAGGTAACTACGGGGAAAGAGAACACAGGAGGGACTCAAAGGTATTGATTGTGTTCTATTTCATGTGTGGAATAAAGGGCACACAGATGTCACTTCATTTTTTATACCTGATTGTTGTTGCTCAGCCGCTAAGTCGTGTCCAACTCTTTGCAGCCCCATGGACTGCAGCATGCCAGGCTTCCCTGTCCATCACCAACTCCCAGGAACCTATTCAAACTCATGTCCTTTGAGTTGGTGATGCCATCCAAACATCTCATCCTCTTTTGTCCCCTTCTCTTCCTGCCCTCAGTCTTTCTCAGCATCAGGATCTTTTCCAGTGAGTCAGCACTTCGCATCAGGTGGCCAAAGTATTAGAGCTTCAGCTTCAGCATCAGTCCTTCCAATGAATATTCAGGGTTGGTTTCCTTTAGGATTGACTGATTTGATCTCCTTGCAGTCCAAAAGACTCTCAAGAGTCTTCTCCAGCATCACAGTTTGTAAAGCATCAATTCTTCAGTGCTCAGCCTTCTTTATACATTATACAAACACCTTTATACCATGTGCTGGGCTTCCCTGGTGGCTCAGACGGTAAAGAATCCGCTGCAGTGCCAGAGACCTGGATTGGGAAGATCCCTTGGAGGAGGACATGGCAACCTACTCCGGTATTCTTGCCTGGAGAATCTCCGTGAACAGAGAAGCCTGGTGGGCTACAGTCCATGGCATCACAGAAGAGTCAGACATGACTGAACGACTAAGCACAGCACACAGCATACCATGTGTGTGTATTTATATAAATGAAATATTTCATAAAAGGTTTTTAAAAATTTTAAAGGACCTATGGTGGCTCTGTATTGCTCCATTAGGATTAGTCTGATCAGTCTGGCATTTTTAGGCCCTTCCTCAGCTTAGCACAACTTCTCTCTCACTCCTGACCAATGTGGGTTTCTTCCTCTACTAAGTATTCCTCGTTGCCCTCCTTCTAGTCTTTACTGCCACTGCCAGATAATTTACATCTCCAAGACTTTGTTCATGCTGTCCTCCTCATCTTTCCATCTATGATGACAACTCTACAGTTCCCAGAAGAAAAAAATAAAGTACTTTCCCCTACACGAAGACTTCTTGAGTCTACCTAGGATGCAAAGACCTCTCAATCATGTGAAACACTTCCAGGACTAGTGAACTCCATCTGCCGCACACCCTTTGTGTTCAGTGGGAGGGGAAGTCTTGTCTCTTCCCTAGCTGTTGAACTTCTTGAGAGCAAAGAGAGTCTGATGTTTCCTTTTATGTCTCACTATCTCTTAACCAGCACTGAACTCAAAATGCACTCAAAAATCATCCACTGAGGAAAGAATAGCATGGACCAAGTCTTAATTCTCATGGAACAGATTCTGTTTGAGAGTCTGGAGAAATCTTATAGTCTTGAGAACGAGTCCGCCCAGCAGAGGTGAGAGAGGGACGCCGGCGAGAGCGGGACCCACTGGCCGAGCCGAGCACCCACCAGCCGCACAAGCGCCGCCTCCCGTCTTCCGGGACCTGGCACTTCTAGGGGTTCCGGGCGCCGGAGACCACGGGGCTCCCATGGAGGCCGCCTCGCTGGCGTGACCTAGCGGCCGGCAGCCACACGCGCCGGGCTCGGCCAGCCTGCTGCTCTGGATCAAGGGCAAACTCTTCACCTGGAATATTTTGAAAACAATTGCCTTAGGTCAGATGTTATCCTTGTGTATATGTGGGACAGCCATCACCAGCCAGTATTTGGCAGAAAGATATAAAGTGAATACCCCCATGCTTCAGAGCTTTATCAACTATTGTTTGCTGTTTCTAATTTATACAGTGATGCTGGCATTTCAATCAGGTAGTGATAATCTTTTATACATATTGAAAAAGAAATGGTGGAAGTGCATCCTGCTTGGACTAGCAGATGTAGAAGCTAATTACCTGATTGTCAGAGCATACCAGAACACAACGCTAACCAGTGTCCAGGTGGCTCAGTGGTAAAAAGAATCTGCCTGTCAAGCGGAAGACGCAGGTTTCATCCCTGGGTCGGGAAGATCCCCTGTAGAAGGAAATGACAACCCACTCCAGTATTCTCGCCTGGAAAATCCCATGGACAGAGGAGCCTGGTGGGAAAGATAGGAAATCTTTTGTAAGACAGACATCATAAGAGGCACATGAAAAACTCAGAATTTCATAGAAATTAAAACCAGGAGTTACCTAGAAGATGCATTCATCACAAATAGTATTAAGTGTACTTTTAGCAATGAATAGTAAGAGTCTTTTGGATTGCTTTGGGATTCCTGTGTTGATGGCTCTTTCGTGGTTTATTCTTTACGCAAGATACAGAGTGATCCACTTGATTGCTGTGGCTGTCTGTCTGTTGGGTGTAGGAACTATGGTTGGTGCAGACATATTAGCAGGGAGGGAAGACAATACAGGTAATAATGTACTGATTGGTGACATCTTGGTCCTTCTTGGAGCTTCCCTCTATGCTGTTTCTAATGTGTGTGAAGAATACATCGTGAAGAAGCTGAGCAGAAAGGAGGTTTTAGGAATGGTGGGCTTATTTGGAACAATTATCAGTGGCATACAACTATTGATTGTGGAATATAAGGATATTGCCAGCATTCACTGGGACTGGAAAATTGCCCTGCTATTTGTAGCATTTGCCTTCTGTATGTTTTGCCTGTATAGCTTCATGCCACTGGTGATCAAAGTCACCAGTGCCACTTCTGTCAATCTGGGCATCCTGACAGCTGACCTCTACAGTCTTTTCTTCGGACTCTTTCTGTTTGGCTATACGTTTTCAGGACTCTACATCCTGTCCTTCACCGTCATCATGGTGGGGTTCATCCTGTACTGCTCCACCCCGACGCGCACGGCAGAGCCAGCTGAAAGCAGTGTACCACCAGTCACCAGCACTGGAATTGACAACCTGGGACTGAAGCTTGAGGAGAACCTGCAGGAGACCCACTCTGCAGTCTTGTAGCTGGAGAAGAAGGCATACCCGTCCCCCTGAGGTTTCCTGGGAAGCTGGGAACTGTCACCTGGATAAAGCAGAGCCTACGGCTTTGGGACACTTGAAAACTTATCAGAGTGAACACTCCATAGCATTGGGTTTGATCCAGTTGGATTTTAAAAGGAATATTAAAATCACGTATCAAAAGTGGAAATGCCAAAATAGAGCAGAAGCTGAGGCTAGGATTGTTTCTGTGTGTTTCGGGCCCAATACCTGTTAGTGTCAGGGAGACAAGGTATGGGGTGCATCCTGGGCTGTTAGAAGCACAGGTGGGAAAGCAGGATTGGGCAGATACTTGGGTGTGAGCCAGACTCAGGCTGTCCAGGATGGGCTAGGTAGTCAGGAGGAGGGGCAGCCCAGGTGGTTGGGAGTAGCTTTTCTCATTTGGAGGCATCTGAGTTTTGTCATGCTGAGCCAATTATTGTCCACAAGCCTTGTGGCCTTTTAGGAAAGGGAAAAATGGGTGGGGCAGCACTTGAGAAATCCTGAGATACAACTGTGGTACCATAGAAGCCGTCAAGCAGAGTACAGTAAACCTAGGAACCTTCTCCCAATTGTTACTATGCTACTTCTTAGCAAATAATGTGCCATGCGATTTTTATGATACCTCTTCAATACAGAGTGTTAATATGCAGCATCATTACGAGATCAACTGCCAGAATACCACTTTGTAAAAACTCTGTATCTGAACTTTTTGGGGTGAAAAATATAATAATGAAACTGAGGGTAAATTTATATTATTAAAAGATTTTGATTTCATGGAAATATATATATAAAAAAAAAAAAGAAATCTTATAGTCTTGCTTTCCAGTCTTCCTGGGGTCCAGTTATATCCTGTTATACTCCCCTTTCCTCTTTAAGTCACTTTTCTATTTAAAGCTGTTACAATTGTTTTTCTGTTCCTTTTTAGTCTAACAGTCCTCATTGATAATGTGGGTCCAAGAGAAAGATAAGTATCATATGATATAGCTTATAAGCAGAATCTTTAAAAATGGTACAAACGAACTTATTCATAAAACAGAAATAGAGTCACAGATGTAGAAAACAAACGTACAATTACCAAACAGGAAATGGGGAGGATAAAATGGGAGATTGGGACTGACATACACACATTACTATATGTAAGACAGATAACTGATAAGGATCTACTGTATAGCACAGGGAACTCTACTCAGTACTGTTAGTGGCCTATATGGGAAAAGAATCTAAAACAAGAGTGAATATATGTATATATATATATATAACTGATTCACTTTGCTATACAGAAGACAGTAACACAACATTGTAAGCCAACTATATTCACATAAAAATTAATTTAAAAGAAAAAAGAAATGTGTGTCCAAGACTCAGGGCAACTCAAGTTCATCCCTCAACAAAAATTACAAATTATCACACACCATTGACCTTCAAGATTGCACGTGAGCAATAAATCTGTGAATGCCAAGGGAGTCTTGAATTAAATTAGGCTGTTAAGGTCCTCAACTAGTTCTCTACATAGTTAGAACACAAACCTAAGTCTCTTGACATTCATTCCAGGCTCTTCTCACCCCCAGCATAATCACTGATGTCCCTTTAAAAGTCATAAGTTCTTTTCTCTTCTGAAGCCTCATAATGAGGTGTCTGATAAAACAGCAATTAAGCAATATCTTTGCCAATAGACAGCTTAGAACTATGGTACATTCATTCATCCATCCATCTGTTCATTCTGCAAATGTTTATTGAGTGCTTACTATGTTAACAAGCGTTGTTCTAGGCCATAGGGACATTTGAATTAAGGGAGTCTTGACAATTAATTAAGTAGATTCAATATGTTTAGGTCAAATGTTCACACATGCTACAAAGAAGAAAATAGAGGGAAGTGTCAGGAGGTGAAGGTGGACAAAAGGAGTTTCTCTAAGAAGGGGACATTTAAACACAAGCACCCTGCAAATGGAAGCAGGAATAAGGAAAGAATGAATGCAATGTGAGTTGCCGGTAACTCTTGCATAGCCTTCCAGATCTGATTCCTTGGCCTTTTCCTTGAACCAGGAAGATAACAAGGACATAATGCTGACCAGGTTCTCCTCCAAGGCAAAGAAGACACAGGGTTGGCAGGACCTGACATTAGCAAGCTGAGGTGGTAGTCACCAAACCCTGCCTTTCAAAAAGGAAACAACAGATTAGGGCTTCCCATTTTCATAGCAGACCTTTAAATTCCTTTGATTCTGTCTCTCTTGTAAAGACACCACACACTGACACACACTTACAATATGGGAACATGCATACGTATCAGTATGTATGCATGTGTCTAACAAGACACTTCTATACTGCTTTTGGAAGCTTTGAGGCCAACTCTTAGAACTTCTATTATTTCACCAGATTACTTTTGGGTCAATCTACTGCTACTGCTGCTAAGTCACTTCAGTCGTGTCTGACTCTGTGCGACCCCATAGATGGCAGCCCACCAGGATCTGCCATCCCTGGGATTCTCCAGGCAAGAACACTGGAGTGGGTTGCCATTTCCTTCTCCAGTGCATGAAAGTGAAAAGTAAAAGTGAAGTCGTTCAGTCACATCTGACTCTTCTCGACCCCATGGACTGAAGCCTACCAGGCTCCTCTGTCCATGGGATTTTCCAGGCAAGAGTACTGGAGTGGGGTGCCATCACCTTC
>NW_011494677.1:1677938-1690650 GCF_000754665.1 Bison bison bison | reverse complement strand
TGAAATTGTGCATTAGTTTGAGCATTCTTTGGCATTACCTTTCTTTGGGATTGGAATGAAAACTGACCTTTTCCAGTCCTGTGGCCACTGCTGAGTTTTCCAAATTTGCTGACATATTGAGTGCAGCACTTTCACAGCATCATCTTTTAGCATTTGAAACAGCTCAACTGGAATTCCATCACCTCCACTAGCTTCGTTCCTAGTGATGCTTCCTAAGGCCCACCTGACTTCACATTCCAGGATGTTCAGCTCTAGGTGAGTGTGAGTGATACATCTTCATGATTATCTGGGTCGTTTTTTGTACAGTTCTTCTGTGTATTCTTGCCACCTCTTCTTAATATCTTCTGCTTCTGTTAGGTCCATACCATTTCTGTCCTTTATCGAGCCCATCTTTGCATGAAATGTCCCCTTGGTATCTCTAATTTTTCTTGAAGAGATCTCTAGTCTTTCCCATTCTATTGTTGTCCTCTATTTCTTTGCATTGATCACTGAGGAAGGCTTGCTTATCTCTCCTTGCTATTTTTGAAACTCTGCATTCAAATGGGTATATCTTTCCTTTTCTCCTTTGCTTTTTGCTTCTCTTCTTTTCACAGCTATTTGTAAGGCCTCCTAAGACAACGATTTTGCTTTTTTGCATTTCTTTTTCTTGGGCATGGTCTTGCTCCGGGTCTCCTGTACAATGTCACGAACCTCCATCCATAGTTCATCAGGCGCTCTGTCTATCAGATCTAGTCCCTTAAATCTATTTCTCACTTCCACTGTATAGTTATAAGAAGAAGAACTAAAGAGCCTCTTGATGAAGGTGAAAGAGGAGAGTGAAAAAGTTGGCTTAAAAAAAAAAGTTGGCTCAACATTCAGAAAACTAATATCATGGCATCCAGTCCCATCACTTCATGGCAAATAGATGGGGAAACAGTGGAAACAGTGGCTGACTTTATTTTTCTGAGTTCCAAAATCACTGCAGGTGGTGACTGCAGCCACAAAATTAAAAGACGCTTACTCCTTGGAAGGAAAGTTATGACCAACCTAGACAGCATATTAAAAAGCAGAGACATTGCTTTGCCAACAAAGGTCCATCTAGTCAAGGTTATGGTTTTTCCAGTAGTCATGTATGGATGTCAGAGTTGGACTATAAAGAAAGCTGAGCGCCAAAGAATTGATGCTTTTGAACTGTGGTGTTGGAGAAGACTCTTGAGAGTCCCTTGGACTGCAAGGAGATCCAACCAGTCCATCCTAAAGGAGATCAGTCCTGGATGTTCAATGGAGGGACTGATGTTGAAGCTGAAACTCCAATACTTTGGTCACCTGATGCAGAGAGCTGGCTCATTTGAAAAGACCCTAATTCTGGGAAAGATTGAAGGCAGGAGAAGAAGAGAATGACAGAGGATGAAATGGTTGGATGGCATCACTGACACAATGGACATGGGTTTGGGTGGACTCCTGGAGTTGGTGATGGACAGGGAGGCCTGGCGTGCTGCAGTTCATGGGGTCGCAAAAAGTCAGACACGACTAAGTGACGGAACTGAACTGAACTCAACCAAGGCCAAAGAACTTGGTTGAGAGGATGAGGCAAAAGCTATTTGAACACAAATAGTGTGAAATCCTACCACTAAAACACTAAACAAAAGCCATGCCAAATAACTCTATCCAGTTCAGTTCAGTTCAGTTGCTCAGTCGTGTCCGACTCTGTGACCCCATGGACTGCAGCATGCCAGGCCTCCCTGTTCATCACCAACACCTGGAGTTTACTCAAACTCATGTCCATTGAGTTGGTGATGCCATCCAACTATCTCAACCTCTGTCATCCCCTTCTCCTCCTGCCTTTAATCTTTCCCAGCATCAGGGGCTTTTCCAATGAGTCAGTTCTTCACATCAGGTGGCCAAAGGATGGAGCTTCAGCTTCTAGCATCAGCCCTTCCAATGAATATTCAGGACTGATTTCCTTTAGGATTGACTGGTTTCATCTCTTTGCAGTCCAAGGGACTCTCAAGAGTCTTCTCCAACACCACAGTTCACAAGCACCAATTCTTCGGCACTCAGGACGAGCTAACAATTTCCAGACACTAATCTGTTTCTGAAACTTAGCTAGGTCCCTCTGATGCCATTTAAGACAATCTGAGACACAGATGTGACTGATACTCCACCCATCACCCATCCTCTGAAGCCATGTGGGCCTCCCCCTGCATTTTTTATGAAAAGCATTGGTTCTTGAGTCAGACCTGGGTGCAAATCTCACCTCTCTATTTTATAGGAACTTAGGACAGGGGGTTAATTTTATTAACTTTTTTTTTCCCTCACTGCACAATCTTCTCCACCTACTCCATATTTCCAGGGAAAGATCAGATTTCCTTCAGTATTTTATTCTATTAGTCACTTCATGAGACCTCCTAAGGGGAATTCTGGAGTAACAGTGATAGTGAAAGTTGTTCAGTCATCTCTGACTCTTTGAGACCCCATGGACTATACAGTCCATGGAATCCTCCAGGCCAGAATACTGGAGGGGGTAGCCTTCCCCTTCTTCAGGGGATCTTCCCAACACAGGGATCAAACCCAGGTCTCCCGCATTGCAGGCGGATTCTTTATCAGCTGGGGCACAAAGGAAGCCCAAGGATACTGAAGTGGATAGTCTATTCCTTCTTCAGGGATCTTCCCAACCCAGGAATCAAGCCAGAGTCTCTGTCATTGCAGGTGGATTCTTTACTAACTGAGCTATCAAGAGGAGCCCCACGGAATAACTGTGGATGGTTCCAAACTGTTTTCTAAGGATTTTCTGTTTCTCTGTCTCATAGACTTTTAAAATCTTGTCATCCCAAGAAATTCAGTTTGCATACCATGTTCATCAGAATGGAAGTTTGGGTCTTTCTGCTTAACTATTCTAGCTGATGACTTTCATCGTCAAGGCCACCCCCAGGGTCTGAAATGACTTTGCCGTGCTACCCATCACTTTTGTGTTACAGGCCAGAATGAAGAAAGGCAGAAGGACAAAGCGAGCCCCTCCAAGCTGAGTCAGCTCTTTTTAAGATGCCTTCCCAGAATCCCACAAATCCCTCCACTTACATCTCACTGACCAACACTTAGTTAGAAGCCCACCCATCACTGCAGGAGATACAGCAATGTGCCTGGTTCAATATAAGAGCCTGTTATTAAGGAGGAAGTGGAGAAGAAATGCTTGGGTCACCAGTGTTGTCTGCCCTGGGCTGGATGCTACCGTACTAGGGATGTGGATGTGGGAGGTAACCAATACAAAGGTCCCACATTAAATGAGGATCTCACAGCCTCTGAGTCTGGTTCCTAGCATCTTTGCACCTGATTTAAGGCTCTTCTGCCCTTTTTCAAAACTCTCTCCTTCTTCAAGACCCAAATGATATGATATTACACCTTAAGAAAATCTTCTTTACCGACCACCCTCTGCCCCACCTCTCACTCTCTGTTTTTCCTACTGGTGTGCTTTTCACATCCATTGTAATTCTGTCTTTACTGAGCTTGCCAGAGCAAGAGCCAGAATAAGAGTACATCCCTGTGCTAAAGTAAGTGCTAGTCATTTATTTATTCCTATTATTTCTCTTTTTTCCCCCTTGTCTTTCTCAAAAAAGAAAGTCCATTTTCTGTATTTTTCTCTTTCCTATTCTCTTGCTTGTTCCTTGGGCCCGCCAGGGACATTGGAGGTAGGTCACCACTGAGTTATTCTGACTTTGCATCTATTATATTAAAGCTTCAGAGGCAGAAATGGATTGCTAATGGGCCTGAAAAGTCAATACAGCTCCCAAACTGTCTTAGGAAATAGTTTACACCCTAAGAGAATCTGATCTAAACTATGCCATTTCAATGCCCTAGGAAATGAGAGTTCCCCTTATACAAAACCAGGATGAAGAGTGTGGCAAAGTACAAAAAAAAAAAAAACCAAACAAACAAACAACTGATCCTTTGCTGAATGCATGTAGATTTCATATGAATTGTTGGAGTTCTCATGTTATATTCAGGCAGCTTTTTTAAACAGAATCTTCAAGGTCACATCATCATGTTTAAGATAGATCACCAAGGAACAGGGAAGACTTTAGTTAGGAAAGAGCAGCTGGGACACAGGCCTTCTGGGCCTCCATAAGCCCTTCTGGACCCAAAACTTCCTGCTTGTTTTATTTTTTTAATATATCCTTGTTGGAATATAATTGCTCTCCAATGTTGTGCCAGTTTCTGCTATATGATGAAATAAACCAGCTGTATGTATTCACATATCTCCTTCCTCTTGGACCTCCCTCCTACCACCACCTCACCCCGCCTCCCACCCCTCTAGATCATCACAGAGCACCGAGCTGAGCTCCCAATGTTCTACAGTAGCTTCCAACTAGCTACCTGTTTTACACATGGTGGTATATATATGTCAATCCTAATCTCCCAGTTTGTCCCACCCTCCCTTTTCCCCTCTGTGTCCACGTGTCCATTCTGTATGTCTGTGTCTCTATTCCTGCCTTATAAATAGGTTCATCAGTACTATTTTTCTAGATTCCATATATATGTGTTAGTATACTGTATTGGTGTTTTTCTTTCTGGCTTACTTTACTCTGTATGATAGACTCTAGATCCATCCACATCTCTACAAATGACCCTATTTCATTCCTTTTAGTGGCTGAGTAATATTTCATTGTGTCCTGCTTGTTTTCTCGGTTTTACGTCTTGGAGGTGGTGGCGAGGGGCGGGGTGGGGACAGGGCAGTAAATTGTGGACGAGCTTTCCAGATGACGTGAGCTGACTGCAAGCCTCCTAAGAAGAAAAGCCAGAAGGCGTAAAGGAAAAATTAAGAGCAAAGCCTGAAGTGACAAAGGGCAAGCCACTTCTTGCAAGGCAGATTATCAAATTTCCTATCAATTTCTACATTTATCTCCCTTTTATTATACTTGATCCTTTCGTAAGTCCTGCTGAAATGTTCCTTACTTATCTTTGTGGGCTTTACTGTATAAAGGGAGTGGTCTCAGGTCAATACTTGGCTCCAGGGCTAAAGTAACAACAGTTTCTTCTCTGCCTTCCCATCCCCTCAGGTCAGGGTAGTTGCTGAAATTATTATTGCTGAGAAGACAAGAAGTATTTACTACTCCTGAGAAAGGTGATATTCTATAATATAAGAAAAATAAGACAAAGTTGTCTCCAAAGAAGCAACTGGGGTACAATGGAAAACACCTTATATTTTGAGTCAGAAAACCTGGGTTTGGACCCCTGTTTTGTTGCTTCCAGAGTGACCCAGAGCCACATACTTAACTTTCCTGAGCTTCGGTTTCCTCAACTATAAAAGGGAGATAATAAAATCCACTTCACAGTGATGTCATAAAGATTAAATGAGATTTTGACCTATAAACACAAACAGCATGTCCTGTATTAGAGTAGGTGATTACAAATCCTGACTCCAGAAGAGCAAATTCCAGAGCAAAGATCCTTATATTCTTTTCCTAAAGCTAGTATTACCTCCTCTTTCTAGAACATTCTCCACAAGGTAACCATATACCTCCTAAATACCTCGAGATGTTGACTGGATTTCAGAAAACTACCATCAATGCGTTCATATCAGGTTCCTGACACTAAAGCACTCTCCCAAGCATTTGTGGGATATGGAGTCAACCAAGTGAGACTCACCATATTTGGGAGATAACAGTTTATTTGGGGAGCCAAGACTAAACTGCTGGGAAAGTGTCAGCAAGCAATAATCCTCATTCCAAGGATCAGGGAGCCAATGTGGGGTTTCAGCCAAATTACTGAGCATGTCTATTCCATGTACATGTCCAGGAACAGAGAGGAAAGGGTACAGAAAGGGCCCTCTGGTCCACTGAGCCCTCTGTGCGATGGATTTATGCCAAAGCTTCCTCTTTATCACCTGGTCATCAGAAGATCCCACTTTGACAAACAGATCACAGTAGCATTTGGGGACCCAGTTACCAATTCAGAGCCATTTCAGTGTCTAGTAAGTTCGTGAAATGTCTGAAGATTTTCTTTCCCTCCAGCGCACAGTAAACGCAGTAAGTGGCCAAAGGCCCCTTTGGGAAAAGCCTGGAGGAATATTTACAGAACATGGTTGTAGCAGGTTGCATGTAGCCGAGTATTCGTGCAGCCGTGTTGCACATCCTCTAGGGAGCCAGCCTCCCTGTCAACCAAGGGACTTGGGCTCTGTGATCTGGCTTAAGCCTCAAAACAAGTAAGAAGCTGAAACTCTCTAGTACGTTCAGTAATTAAGTTTCTGGACCTCAGATCTAGAATATCTTCACTACACTGAGAAACTAATATTCTAGTGGGCTGCCCATCTACTTCATTCCTAGACACAGAGTAATCAATTAGGCATGGCCAAAGAGTCCAGAGGGCTTCCCTCGTGGCTCAGCGGTAAAGAACCCTGCTGCCAATGCAGGAGACTCAGGTTCGATCCCTGGGTCAGGAAGATCCCCTGGAGAAGGAAATGGCAACCCACTCCAGTATTCTTGCCTGGGAAATTCCATGAACAAAGGAGCCTGGAGGGCAACAGTCCTTGGGGTTGCAAACAATCAGATACCACTTAGCGACTAAACAATAAAAACAAAGAACCCAGAGGTCATTCTGTTGACTTCTTTGTCCTTCATGCCTATTTCAGTAGTTGTGTCTACCTTGTATCTTGCAGTTAAAAGCTACTCCTTGGCCACTCATTTTCTAGGATCTCCAAACCAGAGAGCACATTTAGCAGCTGCTCTCCACATCAGTCACCATAATACTTTTCAAACATGCTGGTGCTCAAACCACTAATATGTTTCCCAACTCTCTCCTTAATAAAGGAACGAAATAAAGGCACTGTCCAGGGTCTCTTGGGGGTTTGGTGGGAGTGGGGAGGAAGGGTCTGCAGTCAGCCTCTGATCAATCCATTCCCAAATTCCCAACCCATCAGACATTTGGAGTGAATCTTCCACAGGATGCTCCAACATCTCTTTATATAGGCCACTGTTGATTCAAAATTCCAGCCACCACTCAAGTAAACTGATTTTCGAAGCCAGTGCTAACATTAGATCCATTAACTCTGGTAGGTGCACCCAGATAATGCATTTGTTTTGATCCAGTTTTATTTTATTTTATTTATCCTTTGGCATGCCATACCACTTGTGGGACCTCAGTTGCTTGACAAGGGATCAAACCCTTGCCTCCTGCATTGGCAGTGTGAAGTCTTAGTGTCTGTACCAACAGGGAAGTCCCATGATCCAGTTTTATATTCTGTTCTTTTTGTCCCTTCCTTACAGTACTCTTGCCTGGAAAATCCCATGGACGGAAGAGCCTGATAGGCTGCAGTCCATGGGGTCACAAAGAGTCGGACACTTACTGAGCGACTTCATTTTCACTTTTCACTTTCATGCATTGGAGAAGGAAATGGCAACCCACTCCAGTGTTCTTGCCTGGAGAATCCCAGGGACGGCGGAGCCTGGTGGGCTGCCATCTATGGGGTCGCACAGAGTCGGACACGACTGAAGCAACTTAGCAGCAGCAGCTGCAGCATACATGTTTCACCCAGATTTATGCTGATATCAATTAGTAACATCTTGCATTTATTTTGGAGTATAAACGATTTTTTTTTTTTCGGGTCAGACAGAGGCAAAAGAGATGGGGGCTGGGAGACTTGAGGAGAATAGGTATCCTTTGAAAGATGCCGGCTTTAGGTGAGGTTATGACCGGTCTTAAAAACATAGGGAAAGCTGATCTAGTCAACTCTAGAAGAGCAGGCTGCTTCCTTTAACAAGGGAGTCTTAGAGAGACTTGGAAGTTCAAATTTCAGTTTCAAACAAGTCAACCAGGTAGAAACTTGGTGGATCCATGACTTAAACTTATGTTATAATTCTACAGCCTACACAACCAAATTCTGAGTCAAATTTTCATCTAGATTCACTCCGCACATGGTAAGAGAATCTTCCAGGCTGGCTGTAAAAGCGCCCTGGTTTTCTGAACCCTTGAGTTGATTGTTTCACTTTGTCATTGTCCATGTGTGAGTTCTCCAGTGCAGCTGGAAGAAGCTATTTCACACCCAGGCTCTTGAAGTTACCATTATCACCATATTAATCAAACCCCATAGTTATTTAGTGCCCAAGGCACTTGGCACAGTAAGCTCTTTATCGCAATCAGCCACAGGTGACAAGTTTATCATATTATCATGCTATGGATGAGTAGTAACCCGTTTGCCGTTGGCAAGGACTTCAGCATTGTGTTCAAGACTGGGGGAAAAAAAAAAAACATCAAAGCCCAGACATTTTTAAGAGGCCTGTGACCACTTCCATTACCAAATATTGTACCAGCCAGGGTCCAATCGGGCTTCCCTGCAGCTTAGCTGGTAAAGAATCTGCCTGGAATGCGGGAGACCTGGCTTCAATCCCTGGGTTGGGAAGATCCCCAGAGAAAGGGATACCCATTCCAGAATTCTGGCCTGGAGAATTCCATGGACTGTATAGCCCATGGGGTCGCAAAGAGTCAGACACAACTGAGCGACTTTTGCTCACTCACTCAGGGTCCAGTCAGGAAGAGTCCACAGAAGATATATTAACAGGGGGAAAAAAAAAAAAGAATTGATTATGCAAATCCTAGAGGGCTGATATGGAGAAGGCAATGGCAACCCCACTCCAGTACTCTTGGCTGGAAAATCCCATGGACGGAGGGGCCTGGTGGGCTGCAGTCCATGGGGTTGCTAGGAGTCAGACACGACTGAGCGACTTCACTTTCACTTTTCACTTTCCTGCATTGGAGAAGGAAATGGCAACCCACTCTAATGTTCTTGCCTGGAGAATCCCAGGGATGGGGGAGCCTGGTGGGCTGCCATCTATGGGGTCGCACAGAGTCGGACAGGACTGAAGCGACTTAGCAGCAGCAGCAGCAGCAGCAGCAGAGGGCTGATAAAACAAAGAGAAAATATTGAGCTTTCATGTTGATGATAACTGGAGAAAGCAGCTAACCAGTTAAGGCTGGGGAAGAGGGAAACGGCTGAGGTTATCAGAACTAGAAGCTTAAAGTAGGACCTTCAAGAAGCTGGAGCTCATACCACTGAGAAGAGGACACACTTGTGTGCTGCCAGTTCCGCCTAGGTTCATAAAAGAAACTCAGACAGCTGGGACTTAGACCTCAGGACAGAGTGGCTGTTGCCGATGTTGTCCAGCTGCTCATGGTACATCTGCAGGGTCACAATGAGGCTGCTTCCAAGGTAAGATGCTCTTGCTGAGCACTGCCGATAGTATAGAAGTAAATAAGAAAGTGGAAGTACCTTCCTTCCTCCTCCCTCCCAATCTCCTTCCAGAATCCCCTACTGAAGAACCTAACAGGAACCCAGATGACAAAGAGGCAAGTTTGTTTACACAGTCAAGTCCTACCACCGGCATCACAGAGTAGAAGCTACAGGGTGACTTGGAAAGAAAAAGCAGCAGTTCAATAACCAATACAAACAGATCTTACTAAAATGGATGCAAGCAAAATAGAAAACCTGTATGTTCTGCCATTAAATAAATTTAAGCAGAAATCAAAAATCTTTCTACAAAGCAACCTGAAAACCCAGATGGTATCATCAGCACGTTTGGCCAATTAGTCAAGGAGAAAATAATTCCAATTATACACAACTTATTTCCTAACTCATCCTATGAAGCTAGCATAACCTTTATAATCAAACTCAACAAGGGTTTGATTATAGTACACAAGAAAAACTGTATTTCTATTTCATTCATGCACATAGGTGTAAACATTCTAAACCAAATACCAGTATAATGAATCAAGCAATATGTTAAAAAGGATAATAAATCTTACCACACTGGATTTATTCCAAAAACACAAAGTTGATTAAATGTTAGAAAACCAATTAGTACAATTCAACACATTAACATATTAAACCAAACAACATTCAAACATCTCAATAGATGGAGAAAAAAAGTGCTTGGTAAAATTTAATGCCCATTCATAAGGGATAGAAGTAATTTGTTTAAAATGATAGCTATTTAAAAATATAAATAATATAATACAGTACTTAAGGGTTGGACTTTGAAAACTTTCCCTTTAAGATATGAACCAAATGAAGGATTCTTCTAGGAACTTGCCTGGTGGTCCAGTGGTTAAGCTCTGTGCTTTCACTGTAGGGGGCACAGATTCAATCCTTGGCTGGGGAACCAAGATGCCACATGCCCCACAATGGAGCCAAAAAGAAAAACTTTTTAAAATTCCTTTATCACCATTTCTTTTCAACATATATTAGATGTGTCAGCCAATACAGTAAAGCAAAGCACAGAAATAAAAGGAATACTGAATGAAAAATAAGAAATTGCAGTATCACTACATACAGATAATAATTGTATACATAAAGAACTAGAATTCTTAGAATTAATTTAAAATTTTTCAATTTCTTTCTATATAATCAACATACAAAAATTAATTTAGAAACCATTCTGAGATTACAGTCATTTGTATTTGACTAACACTCGCATGGTAATTATTTATAAAATAGTTTTCAGTTCAGTTCAGTCACTCAGTCGTGTCTGACTCTTTTCGACCCCATGAATAGCAGCAGGCCAGACCTCCCTGCCATCACCATCTCCCGGAGT
The DNA here is from genome assembly GCF_000754665.1 of Bison bison bison. Classification (NCBI taxonomy): domain Eukaryota; kingdom Metazoa; phylum Chordata; class Mammalia; order Artiodactyla; family Bovidae; genus Bison; species Bison bison. The sequence goes on along the minus strand of NW_011494677.1, from coordinate 1,680,091 downwards.
CTACTCAAACTCATGTCCACACCAACTCATTGAGTTGGTGATGCCATCCAGCCATCTCATCCTCTGTTGTCCCCTTCTCCTCCTGCCCCCAGTCCCTCCCATCATCAGAGTCTTTTCCAATGAGTCAGCTCTTCACATGAGGTGGCCAAAGTATTGGAGTTTCAGCTTCAACATCAAGTCCTTCCAACAGATATTCAGGACTGATTTCCTTTAGGATGGGCTGGTTGGATCTCCTTGCAGTCCAAGGGACTCTCAAGAGTCTTCTCCAACACCACAGTTCAAAAGCATCAATTCTTCAGCGTTCAGTTTTCTTCACAGTCCAACTCTCACATCCATACATAAAAATAGTTTTAAAACCAACTATTTGAGGGTATTAGAGGGCAACCAAAAGCAATCAGAAATGGAGAGAGTCAAATTTTTTACACACATGACACTTTTTAAAGTCACTTTCCATTTACAGTTATTACAGAACACTGGTTAAATTCCCCGTGTTGCACAATACAACATTGCTACCTTACACCCAACAGTTTGTGCCTCTCACTCCCCCACCCCTCTATTCCCCCTCCCTTCCCCACTGTAACCACTAGTTTGTTCTCTATATCTGTGAATCTACTTAAAAGAGTCAAACCTTGAAAGAAAGGAACTCCCCTGAGTCTGTTTCTGCCCAAGGATACTCTATAGTCCACGAAACATGAAACATCTGGATGGCAAACAGAAAGCTTCCGACTTACTGCCTTCAAGAGTCAGGAAATGGATTTCCAGAGCAGCTGAATAGTAAGAGGAGAAATCCTGCAAAAGAAAAAGTGAAGCATGAAGACAGTCTCCAAATCTACATATCATTCCACCCAAATCCTTGACTAGCTCTTGAACTGCATGTCTGGGAGAAATTCTAAGGAAACCAATGGGAAACAACAGCTGAATGAGGGCCGAGAGAATAAACAAAGATTTCAACTCTTGTTTGCTCCAGGGGGAACAGTTTGGAGTTTGAACCCAGTCAAGTAAATACCTGCTGGGTCAAAAATAAACATTCTTCAAAGGAATATAACAGAATCCAAAGTCTCTACAATGTATCATCAATAATGTCTAGTTTAAATTTTTTTTTTTAATATTAGACAAGAGGGAGTGGGAATAAACAAAAAAACTGTGACCTAGAATCAAGAAAAAAAAATCTTGTCTATATAAACCAATGTATAGATAACTCAGATGTTAGCATTAGCAAGCAAGAACTTAAAGAAACCATTATAAATATGTCCAAAGTCTTTAAGTAACTAATGCCATAATGAAAACAAACAAAAAAACAGAAATCTCAGTAGAGAAAAAATACTATAGAAAAGAAAGTAATGGAAAAATTTTAATTAAAAATTACAATATCTGAAGTTAAAAGATGACTAGGTAGCCTTAACAGTGCATTGGAGACAATAGAAGATTGGGTCAGTGAACTTACTGATAAATCATTAAAAAGTATTCAATCTTTTGGAAAAAGAAGAAAATGTTTTTGAGAAAGGAACAGAACCTCAATAATCTTTAGGACAATATCAAGAGGTCTAATACACATATGATTAGTGTCCCAGAAGGAGAGGTGAGAAAGACCAGGAAAACTATAAATAATTAGAGATATATGGGCAAAACTTTTCCAAATTTATGTGATAAACATAACACCATACATCTAAGGAGGTCAGCATATCCTAGAAAAGATAACTACAGTGAAAAACTACACAGAGGTAAACTACAGTAAAAATGATGAAGTGAAGTGAAGTGAAGTGAAATCGCTCAGTTGTGTCTGACTCTTTGAGATCCCATGGACTGTAGCCCACAGGCTCCTCCCTCCATGGGATTCTCCAGGCAAGAGTACTGGAGTGGGTTGCCATTTCCTTCTCCAGGGGATCTTCCAGACCCAAGGATAGAACCCGGGTCTAGAGATAAATAGATAATCTTGAAAGTTATCAAAGGAAAAGGATACATTGCATACAGAAAAAGAACAATAGGACTCACAGCTGTTTCATATAAAAAACAATGAAAACCAGAAGACCATTTAAAGACATCTTTAAAGGGTCAAAGTGAAAAAAATTATCCCAGGATTCTATATCCAACGAAAATACATTTTTTAAAAAAACGATGGTGATATAGACATTTTTAGAACAAACAAACCAAAA
>NW_011494677.1:1671444-1677838 GCF_000754665.1 Bison bison bison | reverse complement strand
AAAAAAAAAAAAAAAAAAAACTGAAAAAGAATTAGTCATCATTGAACCCAAACTACAAAAATGCAAAAAAGAAGGCATTTCCTGATGGCATAGTGGATAAGAATCTGCTTGATAATTCAGGGGACGAAAGTTCAATCCCTGACCCGGGAAGATCCCACATTCCACAGAGCAATTAAGTCCATGTGCCTCAACCACTGAGCCCATGTGCTACAACTACGAAAGCCCACATGCCTAGAGCCTGTGCTCTGCAACAAGAGAAGCCACTGCAATGAAAAGCCTGCACAGAACAACGAAGAGTAGCCCCTGTTCTCTGCAACTAGAGAAAGCCTATACAAAGCAACGAAGACCCAGCGCAGACAAAAATAAATAAATGCAAACAGAAGTTGTTCAGATTGGAAGTAAATGATACCAGATGGAAACTTGGATTTACTGGAAAGAAAAAATAAAAAGCACCAAGAGTGGCTAATTGTGGGCAAATATGGCTCAGACAGTAAAGAATCCACCTGCATTGCAGGAGACCTGGGTTCAATCCCTGAGTTGAGAAGACCCCCCTGGAGGAGGGCATGGCAACCCACTCCAGCATTCTCGCCTGGAGAATCTCATGGACAGAGGAGCCTGGAGGGCTACAGTCGATGTGGTCACAAAGAGTCGAACACAGCTGAGTGACTAAGCACAGCAAAGCATAGCTATGCCAAACCTAGACAGCTATTAAAAAGCAAATACATCACTCTGTCAACAAAGGTCTGGATAGTCAAAGCTACGGCTTTTCCAGTAGTCGAGTACAGATGTGAGAGTTGAACTATAAAGAAGGCTGCACATTGAAGAATTAATGCTTTCAAATTGTGGTGCTGGAAAAGACTCTTGAGAGTCTCTTGGACTGCAAGAAGATCAAACCAGCCAATCCTAAAGGAAATCAACCCCAAATATTCATTGGAAAGACTGATGCTAAAGCTGAAGTTCCAATCCTTTGGCCATCTGATGTGAAGAGCCAACTCATCGGAAAAGACCTCGATGCTGGGAAAGATTGCAGGCCAAGGGAGAAGAGGGTGGCAGAGGATGAGATGGTTGGATAACATCACCAACTCAATGGACATGAATTTGAACAAACTGCAGGAGATAGTGAAGGACAGGGAAGCCTGCCATGCTGCAGTCCACAGTTTCACAAAGAGTAGGACATGACTTAGCGACTGAACAGCAACGTAAAAGACTATGTTTTTTTTCTTTCAATTTCTTTAGAAGGCATGTAACTGTTTCAGAAAAATTATGCCACGCTATTATGAAATTCTTAAGATATATAGATGTAATATATAAAACATCAATAGCACAAAGGATTCAGGAGAGTTAGTAGAACTATATTTTTGCAAGATCTTAAAATTTTGTGTGAAGTGATAAAATGTTAATTCTAAAAATATTCTGATAAGTTGAGGAGGTATTTTATAATCCTTAGAGAAACCTCTAAAAAATAACGCAAATGATATATCTTAAGGATTCAAAATAAATGAAGGTGGGGGATGGAGTCAGGAAGAAAGGAAAGCAGGGAGGTAGGGAATAAGAGAAGGAGGAAGAGAGGGAAGGGAGGGAGGAAGACTTGACTTTGATTTTCACAAAGGAAGGCAGAAAAGGAGAAAAAAGAAAGAAAAAGCAGATGGGATAAATAGAAAACAAGTGTCAAAATGGCAGACCTAAATCAAACCATATCAACAGTTATATTAAATGTTAATTGACTAAACACTCCAATTAAAAAGCAAAGATTGTCAGACAGAATTTTAAAAGCAAGGTCCATCTGCTGTGCATAAGAGATGTACTTTAAATCAAAAGACACAGATGGGTTGAAAGTAAGATGACAGAAAAAGATACACCATTGCAAACACTAATCATAAGAATTCTGGAGAGGCTATATTAATAACCAAAAAACGGATGATTTGGAATGGAAATCATGATGGTATGATTTGGAAATGGAAACACAATGGATTTCAAGAGAAGAAGCATTACCAGAAATAGAGTGATTTTTCACAATGATTAAAAGATCAATTATCAGAAAGACATGACAATCATAAGTCCCTATGCACTTAATACAGAATTTCCAACTACATGAAGTGAAAACTGACAAAACAAAGGAAGAAATAGACATAGTCTTGATAACTGAAGGTTAATACCATCCTCTAACTGTAGGACAACTAAACAGAACAATAAAATACGGACAATCTGAACAACACGATCAACCACCTTCACCTAACTGTCATTTATAGAACGCTGCACTCAATGACAGCAAAGTATGTCAAAGGCCACAAGGAACATTCACCAAGATTTACCAAGATACACAGGGTCATAGATCAAGGCTCAGTATACCTCAGAAAAGTGAAAGGGGATCCGTGTAGCATACCTCAGGTCTACCACAATAATGTGAACACACTATTATAGGATTGTAACTTAATGCAATAATTTTTTACTATATATTTATGTAGGTATATATATATATAAATATATATATATACATACATATTTTAAAAGATGTTATATTTTATTTGAAAAAGCAAACAGGGCAAAATGTAAATAACTGGTGAATCTGGTTTAAAGATATATGGAACTTTTTACAACTTGTCTGTAAGTTTGAAACTATATTTTAAAAAACTATACATATATAAAATAAACAATAAGAATTTAGTGTAGAGCACAGGGAACTATGGGGCTTCCCAGGGTAAAGACACTGCTTGCCAATGCGGGGGACCTGGGTTTGATCCCTGAGTGGAGAAAATCTCCTGGAGTAGAAAATGGCAACCCACTCTAATATTCTTGCCTGGAAAATTCCATGGACAGAACAGCCTCGTGGGCTACAGGTCCCTAGGGGTCACAAAGAGTCAGACACAACTGAGCATGCACACACAGGGAACTATATTCAACATCTTGTAATAAACTATAATGAAAAAGAATCAAAAAAAGAATATATATATATATATGTATAACCAAATTACTTTGTTGTATACCTGAAACTAACACAATATCCTAAATCAACTATAGTGCAACAAAAAAATTAGAAAAGAAAATTAAGCAAGTTAAAATATTGGGGGCTATTCCTATGTTCCAGCAAACAGAGAAATTAAATATTTTAAAAGGCAGTCTCCTCTGTCCATGGGATTTTCCAGCCAAGAATACTGGAGCAGGTTGCCATTTCCTTCTCCAGGGGATCTTCCCAACCCAGGGATTGAACTTGGGTCTCCTGCACTGCAGGCAGATTCTTTACCATCTGAGCCACCAGGGAAGCCCTATTTACATCAAAGTACCTAAAAATACGTCTTGATGGGGAGAATTATAAAACTTTGTTAAAAGACATCAAAGAAGACCGAAATAGAGTTGTACATTATCCATTAACTATAACACTCAATATTGTATGGTTTAAAATACTCCCTAAAATTTGAGCATTTTTTGGTTTCTGGCTTTAGACGTTTTGAGGGGTTTATGTTTTATTTTGTAGATTTGGTACTATTGAAATAAAACCTCAAAGAGGACTTTTTTGGGGTGGGGGGAACTTAACAAGTTGATTCTAAATTTCATACGGAAATGCAAAAGGTCAAGATGAAGCAAAATACTCTAGAAGAGGAATAAAAGTAGGAGAACCTGCTCTGCCAGATACCAAGACTCATTATAAATCTACAGTAATTAAGACAATGTAATAATACTACAGAAGATACCTCCATGTATATGGATTCTTGACTTATGACAGAGGTACCACTGCAGATTATTGGTCAGGATTTATCAAATGATCTGAGATAACCATGTATACATTTGGAAAAAGTTGAGTTGGACCTCTAACACAGAATGCACAAAACCCAAATTAGGATGAACTAAAGATCAAACTACTAAAAGCAAAACAATATTTACAAACAGTATAGAAATGTGGGTCCCAAATTATTCACCAAGGTGCCCTAGGACATAGCATCACAGTGGTATCATGGGATATTTACATTTTTGAGGGAAACACAGGCATACTCGACACTGTACAAATGATCAACTCTGGATGGATCCAATACTAAATCAAGCTACAGTCCCTTCCGATGGCATCGTATCTTTGCAAAGCTGAGTTTTCAGCAGTTGCCATAATTAAAAGCAAATCCCCCTAAAAAACAATATGAAATAAGAAAACTTAATCTGAGATTTCAGTAGCTGTGCAATGCCCAACAGGCTCACATATCCCCTTAGTATGTTATTACAATTACTTAAAAATGAAAACTACATGATTTTTCTTTATATGGGTATTATCTTTTCAAAGGACTACAAAGTAGCAAGAACATAAATGTTCAGTAAGTTCTCTGGACCTAGCTACCTAATAAATGGAAGTGTTAGGTATTCTTTGGACCTAAGCATACCGTGAAAAAAATAACCAGGACATTAAAAGGAACCATGAACTGAGAAATTTAAGAATCTTTGATATAGGAGAATAAAATGTGACCCCAGATTAGAAAAGAATTTCTTAAATGGGAGACATAAGGCACTAATCATAAAGGAAATAAAACATAAATTCAAATCCCTTAATATTAAGGACTTCTAGTCACAAATGATACCATAAAGATACTGAAAAGGCAAGTCACAGACTGGGGGAAGATGTAAATAATGAATAAAACTAACAAAAGACACTCTCCAGAATATATAAAGACTCCTACAAATCAATAAGATAGTAAAAACGTTATAGAAAAATGGGCAAAAGACTTCAGCCTGTCAATAAATAGGAAATTCATATGGAAAACAAACTTATGGAAAATTGCTTATTCTCACTAGAAATCAGCAAAACACAAATTTATGCATAATTACAAGGTAAAACTATAAAACCTTGAGAAAAAAAATAAGAAAAAAACTTGTGACTTGGGTAGGCAAAAAAAATTTTTTTAAATAGGGTACGAAAAACTCAAAGTATTAAAAAATCAATAAATTGGACTTCATCAAAATTAAAAGCTCCACTTTAAAAGACACTCTTAAGAAAATAAAGTATTAGCCACGGGCCAGGAGAAAGTATTTGCAAAACACGTATTTGTTAAGAATTTGTCCAGAATATACAGAAAACTCTTGACTCCTAACAACAGCATTATAAGAAAGCAGCTAAACTTTTTTAATAGGTAAAAGATTTAAACAGATGCTGTACCAAAGCCAACACAGAAATGGCCAAATGTGTTAAAGTGTGTTAAAAGATGCTCAACATCTTTGGCCACCATGGAAATGTAAGTGAAAGTAAAATATCACTACAGACACTATAATAGCTCAAATTAAAAGGACAAAATATACCAAGTGTTGGCAAGGGTAGGAAGCAATCAGAATTCTTACAAACCACTGATATGTAAAGTGTAAAATGGAGAAACCACTGTAGAACTGCTCAATGGTTTCTTCTAAAGTCAAAATTACACGTATCCTATGATCCAGCAATGCCACTCCTACGTATTTGTCCAAGAGAAATGAAAGCATATACCCCCAAAAATATGTGTACTAATATGTCTCCAGAGCTTTATTCATAATTGCCAAAAACCAGAACTCCAAATTCTCTTCAAAAAGAGAAGGGGTCTGTTGGAATACATTCATAAAACTGAATACCAGACAGCAGGAAAAAGGAACAAACTATCCATATATCCTACAGCACAGATGAATCTCAAAGCAGAAGCCAGACACACGCAAAAAAGTCTTTTCCAGATAATTCCATTTACCGAACACCTGGAAAAGGCAAACCTATAGTGAGAGAAGAAAGATGAGTGATGGGGTGGATGACAGGACAGAGAACTGACTCCAGAGGGCCCTGAGGGAACGTCTGGGTGATGGGCATGCTCTATGTCTTGGTTCTGGTGGAGAATACATGACGGGTATACAGTTGTCCATAGTCATCAAACTGTTCACTTCACAAGGAGGTGCTTTACAGTATGTAGATTACATCTCAATAAATCTGATTTCTGAAATTTTAACTAAGGAAATGTGCCTGAGAACACAATGAGATATCCTTTAAAAGTGATCAGATTGGCAAAATTTTAAGCCTGTTGATATGAAGCGGTGGTGAGGAGGAGGAGCCGCCAGGAGCACTCACAAATGGGGTGAGCAGCTGTGGGCGATGCTCTGACATGGAACCTAGTGTGTGAGGAGTTTATGAAGGACCAGCCTCTGATGGCAATGGCACCCTACTCCAGTACTCTTGCCTGGAAAATCCCATGGGCGGAGGAGCCTGGTAGGCTGCAGTCCATGGGCCCGCTAAGAGTGGGACACAACTGAGCGACTTCACTTTCACTTTTCACTTTCATGCACTGGAGAAGGAAATGGCAACCCACTCCAGTGTTCTTGCCTGGAGAATCCCAGGGACCGTGGGGCCTGGTGGGCTGCCGTCTATGGGGTCGCACAGAGTCGGACACGACTGAAGCGACTTAGC